>NW_027142395.1:397500-414088 GCF_026170545.1 Melanerpes formicivorus | reverse complement strand
TGGGGTTCTGGAATTATTTTTGGCTTAAGCTGAAGCAGCAGGTGGTTTATGTCAGTCAAGGAAGCCTGCTCAAGAGAACTGGGGAAATGCTCTGACTTCTAAATACTTTTGGAACTGAACCTTGAATTTTTGGCTTTTCTGAGTTCACACATCATGGCATCCATCTGCCATATTGCTAACCTTTTGGAATCGATGCCTGTAAATTTATGCAGGGAGATGTTTATGTTCCAGATTTATACTAATCTCATTTAATTTACAGGGAGTCTCCCTATGTAATTTGTACACAATAAAAAAATGAGAGATGACTTTATGTCTATCATTAAAATGTAAACCTGACTACTGAACAATTTACAAGCATGGAGACACTTAATCTCCAATGCAATGAAAAAAAAAACTAACCAGATGAAATCCTTTCAGAAGCATATTTCACATTTACTGAAGATAACAGGATCTTCTGAAGACCTGACAATTTAGAGTAGATGTTTTGGCCAGCTATGGAAAATGCATCTTTCCTATGACACTCTCCTAGGCTATCAAAATTATGCAGTGATCTTTCTGTCACAAAATGAAGGGTCTAAATCTTTCAAATATTTACTGTGTTGTTACTTTTATGCATGTGAAATGACCATTTACTTATCAACTCATAGGCACCCTAGGTAGGAGGGGAACTTGCTGAAAAATAATTCAAAATGCAAAAAAAAAAAATACTGTCCAAGCTGGATTTGCCTAATTGTGCTATTCTGATAAGGATGCAGGCTTTGTTATCTCTTCTTACTTCATTAAGATTGCAAGGAATGTTTTCAATGGACATTTTTTTACCACTCTCTGGACTCAACTGAGTAAAATGTTTTTCATGACAGTGTGTTGTAATCCCTTGGCCAGGTAATAGAAAAGAATATACTGACCTTTCTGTAACCAACCCTGTGATTCATTAAGTAAATGAATTATTTGCTATGTGTTTCTCATTTATGACAATGCCTCTTTCTGGAACAACTCAGTTTAGGAAAGATGTTGAGTTGCTGGAATGTGTCCAGAGAAGGGCAACAAAGCTGGGGAGGGGTTTGGAGCACAGCCCTATGAAGAGAGGCTCAGGGAGTTGGGGTTGCTTAGCCTGGAGAAGAGGAGGCTCAGGGGAGACCTTCTTGCTGTCTACAACTACCTGAAGGGAAGTTGTAGACAGGTCGGGGCTGGTCTCTTCTCGCAGGCAACCAGCACCAGAACAAGAGGACACAGTCTCAAGCTGCATCAGGGGAGGTTTAGGCTGGATGTTAGGAAGAAATTCTTCCCAGAAAGAGTGATTGGCCATTGGAATGTGCTGCCCATGGAGGTGGTGGAGTCACCGTCACTGGAGGTGTTTAGGAGGAGACTTGATGGGGTTCTTGGTTGCATGGTTTAGTTGATTAGGTGGTGTTGGATGATAGGTTGGACGCAATGATCTTGAAGGTCTCTTACAACCTGGTCTATTCATTCTATTCTATTCTATTCTATTCTATTCTATTCTATTCTATTCTATTCTATTCTATTCTATTCTATTCTATTCTATTCTATTCTATTCTATTCCATTCTATTCCATTCCATTCCATTCCATTCCATTCCATTCCATTCCATTCCATCACAGTACCACCAAGGTTGGAAGAGACCTCAAGGATCACTGAGTCCAGCCTGTAACCACAGACCTCATGACTAGACCATGGCACCAAGTGCCACGTCCAATCCCCTCTTGAACACCTCCAGGAACAGTGACTCCACCACCTCCCTGGGCAGAACATTCCAATGGCTAACAACTCTCTCTGTGAAGAACTTTCTCCTCACCTCCAGCCTAAACTTCCACTGGTGCAGCTTGAGACTGTGTCCTTTTGTTCTGGTTCTGGTTGCCTGGGAGAAGAGACCAACCCCTTCCTGGCTAAAACCACCCTTCAGGTAGTTGTAGACACCAATAAGGTCTCTATTGAGCCTCCTCTTCTTCAGGCTAAACAATCCCAGCTCCCTCAGCCTCTCCTCATAGGGCTTGTGCTCAAGGTCTCTCCCCAGCCTCATTGCCCTTCTCTGGACACGTTCAAGTGTCTCGATGTCCTTTTTAAACTGAGGGGCCCAGATCTGGACACAGCACTCAAGTATTCTATTCTATTCTAACTGTGGCATCTGAATACTGAAAACATTGTTCATCTCTAGACCTTTGAGAAATATTGGAATGCAGTACAATGTAATGTCTAGGTACAAAGCTAGGCAAGTGTTTTTTATTTTCTGCTTTCTGTGTACCAGAGTTTTTAAATTTTAATGATGTGTTATCTGCAGAGACAACTGTCATTTGGTGTGGTGAAACTCAGGCAGTTTGTGATAAAAACCACATGTGGATCGCACACTTGCTGTTGCATTTCTCTTCATCTCTTTTCTTCATTATAGTTTTTCAATGATCTAAAGAAAAGACATTTGTATTGGGGTTATAAATTGCTCTCTGTAGGTAGCAACCATTAACACTAATGAAACTTAGTGATCCATCTGTATTTGAAGAATATCGTGGGTGTCACTCACACATCCTACATATCACTCTCTGCAGTATTCCTATTGCTCCAAGCAGTCTAATTGGGCTCTGCACACACTGTGCCAGACCCTGTGCAGACATTGCAGGAGAATCATTCTTGCCCTGAAAGCTTCCTTGCTCCAGACATCATCTGCTTATGAAACATGCAGCACCTTCAACACAGTAAGGAAAGACATAGGATTTTTCATTCTCTGCAGCCCCCCAAATCTCAAAATAGCAATGGGAGCAGAATCACGAATGCAGATCTCATACAGACAAAGGCATCAGTATGGTCAGGCAGCTTTGCTGCTGCTGCTATTCTTACTTCCTGAGTTCGGCTATAATAAAATCCTATTTAGCTTTTAGGTTTGAGTCCAAAGTGTTTTCTGTGTCCTTAATGTGGGGAAAAAATGGATTTTTCATTTAGCAGAGTCCACATATAAAACTATTGTGGCAGCTCAGAGTAAATAACAGGGAGAAAGATGCTGCCCTGATTACTCCATCTTTCTATACTCTCCCAAGTGTTATACATCTAGTGCTTTGTAAAAGCAGAGCTTTTCAGAGAAGATGACTCAGTATGCAGGCTTGACAGTTTTCCCACCATTCTTCTCAAAAAGTCTTTGTCTTTTCCTCTTGCTTTTCTTCTTTTATGTGAGGAAAGCAGAACTCTCAGTGTTCATCACACCTTTCTGCAAAGATTTTAGGTAGGATTAAAAGCATCTTGTATTGTTGTTCCCCAATACCTGAAGGAAACAAAATGCTGGCTCTTGCCATGCCATATCAAGAACTTCCAGTTAGCTTGAATTTTCAGTGGCAACATGCATTTGGATTTGGCCAGAGTTTCTAGAAGCAAAATTGAACTGATTTTTATCTTTTTGTAAAGAAGCTGCTGAAGGGTGTGGGCCCCCTCAGAAAGGAAAATGGTGACATGGTCACAAGTGATGAGGAAAAGGCTGAGGTACTTAATAACTTCTTTACCTCAGTCTTCACTGCAAGGGACTCTAGCCACACTCCTGATATTATGGAAATCAAAGCCAGGGACAGGGAGGAAGAACTGCCCATTGTAAGTGCAGATCAGGTTCGTGATCATCTGAAGAACCTGAAAGTGTTCAAGTCCATGGGACCCGACGGGTTACACCCACGGGTACTGAGAGAACTGGCAGATGAGGTTGCTAAACCCCTCTCTATTATATTTCAAAAGTCATGGCAATCTGGTGAAGTCCCCACAGACTGGAAAAGGGGAAACATTGCCCCCATCTTCAAAAAGGGCAAGAAGGAGGAACCAGGGAACTACAGGCCAGTCAGTCTCACCTCTGTGCCTGGAAAGATCATGGAACAGATCCTCCTGGAGTCACTACTCGCTCAAAAGAATAGTGAAGAGGTGATTGGGAACAGTCAGCATGGCTTTGCCAAGGGCAAATCCTGCCTGACCAACCTGGTGGCCTTCTATGAGCAGGTGACAAAATTAATAGATGAGGGGCGAGCAACTGATGTCGTTTACCTGGACCTGAGCAAAGCTTTCGACACTGTCCCACACCACATCCTGGTCTCCAAACTGGTGACACATGGGTTTGATGGGTGGACCACTAGATGGATAAGGAACTGGCTTGATGGCCGCACCCAAAGAGTGGCTGTCAATGGGTCCATGTCCCAGTGGAGGCCAGTGACAAGCGGAGTCCCTCAGGGATCAGTCCTGGGACCTGTCTTATTCAACATCTTTGTGGGTGACATGGACAGTGGCATTGAGTGCACCCTCAGCAAGTTTGCTGATGACACCAAGCTGTGTGGTGCAGCAGACACGCTGGAGGGAAGGGAGGCCATCCAGAGGGACCTTGACAGGCTGGAGAGGTGGGCACAAGCCAACCTCATGAAGTTCAATAAGAGCAAGTGCAGGGTCCTGCATCTGGGTCGAGGCAACCCCAGGCACAAATACAGGCTGGGCAGTGACTGGCTGGAGAGTAGCCCTGAAGAGAGAGACTTGGGGGTGCTGGTGGACAAAAAGCTCAACATGAGCTCTCAGTGTGCACTTGCAGCCCGCAAAGCCAATCAGATCCTGGGCTGCATCAGGAGAAGTGTGGCCAGCAGGTCAAGGGAGGTGATCCTCCCCCTCTACTCAGCCCTGGTGAGACCCCACCTGGAGTACTGTGTCCAGTTCTGGAGCCCCTATTACAAGAGGGATGTGGAGGTGCTGGAACGTGTCCAGAGAAGGGCCACAAGGATGATCAGAGGGCTGGAGCACCTCTCCTATGAGGACAGACTGAAGGAGTTGGGGCTGTTCAGTCTGGAGAAGAGAAGGCTCCGAGCTGACCTAATTGTCACCTTCCAGTATCTGAAGGGGGCCTACAGGAAGGCTGGGGAGGGACTTCTCAGGATCTCAGGTAGTGATAGGACTAGGCGGAATGGAATGAAGCTGGAGGTGGGGATATTCAGGCTGGATGTGAGGAGGAGGTTCTTCACCATGAGAGTGGTGAAGCCCTGGAATGTGTTGTCCAGGGAGGTGGTCAAGGCCCCGTCCCTGGGGGTGTTTAAGAGCAGGCTGGATGAGGCTCTGTCCAGCCTGATCTAGTGTGGGGTGTCCCTGCCCATGGCAGGGGGATTGGAACTAGATGATCCTTGTGGTCCCTTCCAACCCTGAATGAAACTATGAAACTATGAAACTATGAAATTCAGACATAAGGTTTAATTTCCTTTGAAGAGACAATGCTAACCACAACACATGCATTTGATAAGATGGCTTTAAAACTGTCTTTGAAATGAATACTGTAATGGTCAGAAAACCTTTGAGTTACTAGTGCAAGAAACTACAGCTTCCTAACAACACAAAAGAATAAAGAGAGAATCAAGGAAGAAAAGGAGAGAAAATATTCCCTTCAAATAATGAAACTAACTGTCTGCACAGCTGCTGATGTTTTTTCCCTTTTAAATTCTCCCTTCCTCATTCCCACCTTTTGTCACTTTTTATTTCTTTTTTTCTATACAACAAAATTTAAAACATCCATTTCAATTTCTGTATGCAACCTGTATGCCACATTTCCTGTTTCCTGTACATTTAATAGTAATATATGTTAAAAAGAAGAATTTACATTCAGTAACATAATAATATAATTACCATTTCCAAATTAATCTTCACTTTCTATCAAGGTCCCTGACTTTGTCCAGGAGGATAAAGAACATTATTATTTTTCATCTTTCCTGCAGATTCATGTAACTTTTGACTCTGTCTTAAACTTTCGTCTTTGCTATTCCTCCTTCCCCCAAGCACACACAGAGTATGCCCATGAGTTTTGGAAAGAACCATCTGGTTGCATGGACATTTTTCCCCCTTGATATTCTCTTTGGTCTGAGTATTCGTTGACATATGCTTCATTGCTTGCTACCAAAAATAAAAAGCAAATTTCATGAAGTAAATCAAATATTGCTCTGTTGAGTCTTAAAATGATAGCTTCTTGGGATCCTGGGAATACTTTTATTAATCAGACTGGTAAACAGATCTGTGAGATTTGGGCCCAGGACAGTGTGGGAAGAATTAGCAAGAGTGCAGCAGCCTACAAATGTAATAAATCAAATTTCAAATGTCAAATGTGACACTTGACTTACTGCCAAAATTGTTATCCAACTTAGTTAAATATGGTTAACATGAACTGAGACAATCACAGAAAATAGTTTTGGAAAGGACCTCAGGAAGGCATACAGCTCTTCTGCCGTTGTGCAGGATCTCACATCTCTGTCCTATTCATGGCAAAGTCTTACCTAACCCATATTTACCCCATCCACGTTGGATATTCCAGATCTTCATGAGGCAATCTGTTCCTGTATAGTGTTTCTGTTGTTACAAATTTAATTCCTGGTGTTTAGTCTTCATTTCTTTCCTTGTAGGAAAGCAGATCTGACCTCACCTCACATCAGTTCAAGTCACAATAAGTTAAGTGAACAATGAGAGACCATCAGAAACTGAGAAGTAGGCCATTATCTTTTAAGTAGTGTTAAAGGAGGTAATACCTCACTGAACAGGAGTATCTCATGCTGGTGGTTGGATGAGGCTGGAAGCACAACAGAGAGCTGCTTCTGCAAGCCTTTTCTGAGAGCAGCTTCTTAAGTACATGAGCTGCATGATCCCATCTCTGGTACGAGCATATGCCACATGCTGCTGGCTTTGAGATATCCAGCAACATTAAAACTAGCTGGTGCTCTTGGTTTATAATTCTTTAGCCTAGATTGGTCTCTTTGGAGGCTATGATATCTCAGAAAACTGGAATAAGTTTGCCCTCCCTCACATAAGGAAAAAAAAAAAAAGGAGATTAGGATAAGGAATATATGAATCACATTCCCTTTTTTTCCCTTTCACCATCAAAATTTATTTCTTCCTTTGTCATCATAGGAAAAAACCCACCTCTGAATGTGGAGGGCATGACCTTGCAATGCAAACAAATGTGCTTTTGAATGCTCTGCTTTCAAAAATGTCCTCATCTCTGTCATGTCAGGCACTTCTGGGTGGACTCCATGAGAGGTGTTGGTTAGCAGGAAATGAACAGACTCAAGCCTGCAGCAGATGGTTTTCACTCAGTTCTGTAACTGCTTCTATGCTGTTTGGAGCAGAGCACAGGACAGTGCTGGCTCAGGAATGCCTTCTGTATTTCACTCCAAACCCTGTACACCACACTGGTTAGGCCACACCTTGAGTCCTGTGCCCAGTTCTGGGCCCCTCAGTTTAGGAAAGATGTTGAGTTGCTGGAAGGTGTCCAGAGAAGGGCAACAAAGCTGGGGAGGGATTTGGAGCACAAGCCCTGTGAGGAGAGGCTGAGGAAGCTGGGGTTCTTTAGCCTGGAGAAGAGGAGGCTCAGGGGAGACCTTATTGGTCTTTACAACTACCTGAAGGGAGGTTGTAGCCAGGTGGAGGTTGGTCTCTTCTCCTGGGTGGCCAGGCCCAGAACAAGAGGACACAGTCTCAAGCTGTGCCAGGGGAGGTTTAGGCTGGATGTTAGGAAGAAGTTCTTCATAGAAAGAGAGATTGGCCATTGGAATATCATGCCCAGGGAGGTGGTGGAGTCGCCATCACTGGCCGTGTTTAGGAGGAGACTGGATGGGGTGCTTGGTTTAGTTGATTAGATGATGTTGGGTGATAGGTTGAACGCGATGATCTCAAAGGTCTCTTCCAACCTGCTTTATTCTATTCTAATCTATTCTATTCTGTCTGCCTAGAGGGGCAATTAAATGGGCAGAGACAACAGTTATGAGCTTTTGGACTTGATTTCCCTCATTCAATTCATATGGATGATCTGCAATCCTTGTGTGGGCGAGATTTACAGAAAGGCTCTCTTTGGAGGGAACAACATGGATCAAAACCCAGGCTGAACCACCAATTAACTTGCCATTCACTTGGTGCCAGTTAGCTCATATAGAGTGAACATGACTTTATGCCCAGAATTTTATGTCCAAGTGAATGGATCAGTCCTATCTAAAGGATTGTTGTATATGCACCCACAAAATAGACAGCAACAGCCACCTGAAAACTGTGGATCTATTAAAATCTTCTCTTCTTCTGACACAATAAAATTACAGATTTGGATGTTACTTGCATGACTAGTTAAACTGCCTGGGGAGAGATGAACCAAAATGAGCACACAGTCATGCAGAAATGGAAAATTTCCCCATGGGTACCCAGGATATATACACATATACTCACTAAGGTGGGGGGTGAGGACTCCTTAGATGAGGTCCTGTGCTAAGGGAAGAAGACCTGACTGCCAGTCTGCCTCACTCTCCATATCAAGACTTCATTTATACCCTGGAATTGTGCTGTGGTGCTAATGTCTGGGGGCATCAAGCTGATCCTTATCAGCTTCTAGAAGGCCTTGGCCCTTGGTGCATGCTGGGGAGTAGTTTATACCTGCCACAAGAGTGCTGCTGTGTTTTGACAGAAAAAGGATCTGTCAGGAATTGTGTTTGCATCCTTGATCCTAAATCCAATTGAAGTGTAGCATTGAAATCTAATCCCTGGTTTCCTCGGTTTGAGCTATATCTAAACATTATTTGTCCTATTTGCCTTGATTGGGAGTTAGGGCTCACTCAGGAGCCAGAGGTACTTCTAGATCCAATTCAGGCCAACCTAAGATCACTGAAACCACTGGGGAGCTGGTGGTTTCACCTGCAACGCACCTTCCTGTTCCCAGGGTGAGGGATAGGTAACAGCTCCTGGAAGTTTGGGTGCCTGTCGTGAGGCAATCTTCACACTCCCTCCTCCTCTCCCACTTGCTGGAGTACTCCCACACGAGAACCTCAAATGGCAGGTTGTTATTAGTTGCTGCCTGTGGGAAGAGCAACAAGGGAGCCAGGCAGCTTATAGAGATCGAGGAGGTACAAGCAGCACGTTCTGGCTTTTGAGCAAGGAATACTAATGGGAGAGAAAATGATAAATATTTGCATTCATGGTTTTTCGTTTCACTTGCTTGTGCTTTACACTCAGGGAACATTTTCCTCTTGGTATAAAGTGCTGAGGCAGGTTGGAGAAACAAACATCTGACAGCCTCATTTGGCTAAGATTAAGTATACAGAAATTCATTTCACATCTCACTGCTCTATGCTCAAACTAAACACTACCACCCTCCTTTAGCCTAATTTGTTTTTGTTGGGCTTGGCAATGAGGTAAACCCTAACACAGCAAAAGATGTGGGTCCAAATCAATCAGGCCCACAAATATGCTTGAACTGCAGGCTTGTGTTTTGTTTCCAGAAATCCCCTCTTTTTCATAGAATCATAGAAACACAGAAGGGAAGGGATGGGACTTTTAGAGGTCATACAGTCAAATCCTCCTGCAGTAAGCAGGGACATCTTCAACTAGATCAGGTTGCTTAAAGCCCTGTCCAACTTGACCTTGAATGATAGCAAAGATGGGACATATACCACTGCTCTGAATAACCTGTTTCAATGTTTCACTACCCTCATTGTAAAAAGTCTTTTCCTTATATCTAGTCTAAATCTGCCCTCTTCTAATTTCAAGCCACTACCCTTGTCAACAGGCCCTGCAAAAAGACAGTCCTCATCTTTCTTATAGTCTCCTTTAAGCACTGAATGGCCTCATTAAGGCCTCCTTGGAGCCTTCTTTTCTCTAGGCTGGACAACCCCAACTCTCTGAGCTGTTTATAGCAGAGCTGTTCCAGAATTTTTTAAGCTCCTCTTTCTTCATATTCTCTCTTTCTCCTCCTATTTGAATTCTGATTAGTCCAATCCCTCCTTCTCTGTTGTGCTGCCTGTGTGTAAACAGCATGGGCAGTCTGAGAAACACAAGAGAGACTGGCTGCTCTCAGCCCTTTTATCTATTTTGATGCTTCAGCCAAAAAGCTCCATGCTAATTGCAACACCCACAACCCCAGGCCAGTGCATGCCTGCTCCTTTTTTGGGAGCATGCCATCCATGGAGTCACTCAAATATGCAGGGACTTTTAAAGCCTGTCCAAATTTAAGCACTAAGCCCCACCACATCAGGAATAAGCTTCAACTGCCTGAAAGATTTAGACAGGTGTCAAGAACCTTTCCTACAGGACAATGAATTTCTGTCAAAATCTGCAAAAAACAGAGGATTCAAGGTGTCTCAGTAGAGTGCCAGTTTGTTTTTTAGCCAGATTAAAACCCCACATAACTTCATTCTTAGGAATTACACTCCATGTTTACTGACTCACTTCTTCCCCCAGAAACATTTGCCTTGGTGAAAATGAGTGAGTGAGGGCAGACAATCAATGTTGGTGAGACTGATCATATTTAGGAAAAGTAACTGGAAACTAAAAATAGGACAAAATAAAATTAATATTTCTAACAAACTGATGATAAGATCTAGATCATAGATACAGTGAATGCAGAATTGTTGTTCACTAAACACCACAAGAATAGAACTAAAGAGCACTTAGCAAAAAATAATAGGACAACAGTTTAAAACAGGCAGGTTGCAGAGACACAAAGGGACAGAGAAAAGTGTACAGTTCTGTGTGCTATCACTGGATAGTCTTTCACTTTACCCTAGCTAGAAGCAAAGTGCTGGGTTGGGTGGACCACTGCTGTGGTTCAAAGGAGTTGTTCCTCTGCTCGAATAGTAGGCATATATTGGGAATATAAAGTACAGTTAGCTATCTGTTGAATAAGTGCAAGATAATATTCACTACATTTTGCATCAGTACTCAGCTTTTGTCTAGGCTGAAATGCACAATAAAAATTAATGCATTTTTTTAAAACATATTTTATTTTCCATGTTTTACTGGTAAAAGAATCCTAACATAACTGGCATGAAGCAAAACAGAGAAAGGCCTTGAACTACTGCTCAAGTGTCCAAGAAGAAAACTGTATGTGACTTTATAGAACAGCTAGATGGATTTATAAGTAAAATGATGGATAGTTACAGTAGCAGATTTGTCTCATTACAGAGGAAAACACAGAAAGCCCTGAAGTGAAAATGATCAGACAACCAACTTTGTTTAAGTTGGTAAATTCCTGTATTATCTTGTGACAGTTTAGGCTGGGCCTTTAAGCTAGGAGCTACAGTTGGTGTAAAAGGGAAAACAAAGATTGTTCTAAATGAATTTTCATTATTGCTTGTAAAACACAGCTTTCCATTTTGCTTCCTAGACTGAGTTCCACTGAGCTGTTGTTTGATGTGGGTGGGTTAAACCATCACATATCATCAGATCCCAACAGCAATAGCTACTCATGCCATTGCACCATTTAGAAGCTGTTCGCTAATGGCTTTTTATTCTCTTTCCATTTACCTTTATTGAAAGTTGCTTCATTAGGGACACCTGTGACATCTTTCTTTTGTGATAATGCATGGGCATGTGTGATTTTGAGAGTTATTGTCATATTCCCACTAACAAGCTATAATTAAACCATCTAATTAAAAAAAGCAAGGTTTTATTTAAAAAAGGTTCTTATGTTTTCAAAAGAAAGTCTGACAGAACTGTGATTAAGTTCCTCCATTAGATGAGCATTATAGTTTTTTTTCATAAGGCTCTTAATTACTCAACACAAAATAAATAAATTAAATTAAATTAAATTAAAGATATAATTTTATTTTTTCTGAAAAGAAAGGGGGAAAAGTGCAACAACAAAACACCAAATCACACACTTAAATAAAAAGCTGTTAAAAAAATCCATAAATATAGTAGGGAGGGAATAGATAAATATAAACATATATAATAGCATAATAATAAACATAAATACAGCAGGAGCAGGGAAGTAATTCTGCCCCTATACTCAGCACGGGTTAGGCCACACCTTGAGTCCTGTGTCTAGTTCTGGGCCCCTCAGTTTAGGAAAGATGTTGACTTGCTGGAACATGTGCAGAGAAGGGCAACAAAGCTGGGGAGGGGTTTGGAGCACAAGCCCTATGAGGAGAGGCTGAGGGAGCTGGGTTTGCTTAGCCTGGAGAAGAGGAGACTCAGGGCAGATCTTATTGCTGTATACAACTACCTGAAGGGAGGTTGTAGCCAGGTGGGGGTTGGTCTCTTCTCCCAGGCAATCAGCACCAGAACAAGAGAACACAGTCTCAAACTGCACCAGGGGAGGTTTAGGCTGGATGTTAGGAAGAGATTCTTCCCAGAAAGAGTGATTTGCCATTGGAATGTGCTGCCCAGGGAGGTGTTGGAGTCACCATCACTGGAGGTGTTTAGGAAGAGCCTGGATGGGGTGCTTGGTGCCATGGTTTAGTTGATCAGATGGTGTTGGACTCAATGATCTTGAAGGTCTTTTCCAACCTGGTTAATTCTATTCTATTCTATTCTATTCTATTCTATTCTATTCTATTCTATTCTATTCTATAAAACAGTAGACTAATTACTACTGGACCCAAGAAATAAATTGAAATTAACTACAAAGCTGCACTGATTTGTACTAGAAGATAAAAATGTAAGGCATCACTGAGTGTACAATCTAATAAATGATGTTTGCTCGGGGAATAGCAGGATTATCTTTTTAAAAAATCCACAATATCTAAATGTAGGGGTTGAAGGGTGGCATATGTCTACTTCTGACAAGTCACTTCCATTCATAGAAGCGTATACAGAACATAGTTTCTTGTGCTGACTGTGACTCCTCCAAAAGAATTATATTTGTCCCAAGGACGATTATGAAATTTAGGCCTTTTTCTCCATTTCTCTCTTTCTAAGTATTTGACTGGGTGGATATGACGTAGACAGGATTTTGATTCACAGCCTTTGTGTGATTCTTGATGCATATTACTTCTACAAACTCAATGCAATGGGAAATGTTACTTTTTTCCGCACCTGGAAAGAGGGACTTAAAAATCTGATAAAGCCTCTGGCTGATTGAGACTTTATCAGATGGTAATATTGGGTAATTTCTTGGAGAGTCTTGCCATGTGATTTTGTGTCATCAGCAGGCTTGCCTCATCATCCAGATCATTAACGAAGATGATAAACGTGATCTGACCAAGTAATGATGCTTGGGGTGTACCGCTGATTAGTGGCCTTCAGCTAGATTTTGTGCCATTGCTAATGACTCTATTCTTCTGTTATGTCCCCCATTTCTCTGTTAATACTTTTTAAAATCCTTTTAACAAATCTGAATTGATAATCCTGTACTTGGTGAGGCCTCAGAAGAGAGGAATTGCAGACTGGAGTTCATTTTTGCTATTTGTACAGCTGCAAGGAGGAAAAGGCATCTATTTAGAGACTAGTCTAGCTCAAGAGATCTGGGTTCAGCACACAGCTTTGCACCATCTGACATGAAGAAATGTCTTACACTGTGTTTCTACACTACTCAGCAGCCCTTTTTATCAGCTAACCTTTTAGAAGGGAGCACTCTTTGTAAATCCTGGGGAATGCGCAATGATATTGTTGATATGCACTCTAGAAGAAGGTGAGAAGTTATTTGGTGGTCCAACATTAACCAGGGCTTTGTGCTCATGCAAGAGACCACTAGCTGTGTGTGAATAGAGAATTCAATGAACTGCATGCAGTGTCTGCTGTCTACCTCAGAGGTGGCTGAAACAAGCCATTATCTTTGGTGCTCACAGCATACTTCAACAAGGGATCACAGGGATAGCCAGAGAAAAACACTGAAAATGGTTTAGCAAACAAAGCAAATTTACATTCAAAAATGCAATTTCCTTATATAAGGAGGGATTTTAAACAAACCAAAAAACACATAGTGTTTTAAAAACAACATATGTCAGTCACAAGCAGATATCTGACTTAAGGTAACTCTCAATTTTTAGGAGGGAGGTGGGGAACTGTGACATAAGATCATTTTGAGGCAAACTGTTTCAGGTGAAATTTTATAATATCTCTATTACCTGAGAACTTCAAAACCTACAGACTTGTATTTCTACTACTTCTCATGGAAGAAATATGTCTAGAGGGGGACACTTGCATTTCGATGGTAGGCTGAACATGAGCCTGCAGTGTGCCCAGGCAGCCGAGAGGGCCAATGGCATCCTGGCCTGCATCAGGAACAGTGTGGCCAGCAGGAGCAGGGAGGTCATTCTGCCCCTGTACACTGCACTGGTTAGGCCGCACCACGAGTACTGTGTCCAGTTCTGGGCCCCTCAGTTTAGGAGAGATGTTGAGTTGCTGGAACGAGTCCAGAGAAGGGCAATAAAGTTGGTGAGGGGTTTGGAACACAAGCCCTATGAGGGGAGGCTGAGTGAGCTGGGGTTGCTTAGCCTGGAGAGAGGGAGACTCAGGGGTGACCTTATTGCTCTCTACAACTACCTGAAGGGAGGTTGTAGACAGGCGGATGTTGGTCTCTTCTCCCAGGCAGCCAGTACCAGAACAAGAGAACACAGTCTCAGGCTGTGCCAGGGGAGGTTTAGGCTGGATGTTAGGAAGAAGTTCTCTACAGAGAAAGTTATTGCCCATTGGAATGGACTGCCTGGGGAGGTGGTGGAGTCACCATCATTTCATGTGTTCAGGAGGAGACTTGATGGGGTGCTTGGTGCCATGGTTTGGTTGTTTAGGGGGGTTGGATTGGTTGATGGGTTGGACGCGATGATCTTGAAGGTCTCTTCCAACCTGGTCTGGTCTATTCCATTCCATTCCATTCCATTCCATTCCATTCCATTCCATTCCATTCCATTCCATTCCATTCCATTCCATTCCATGACCCTGCTGTTTGTTATGCAGGAGTTAGTGTTCTGTCAGAGATATGCTTCTGTTCAGTACTCAGAAACCAACTGGAGCATTCTTTTTCCAGTAGGACGTATGCTCCCAGATGGCCAGACTTTTATTATTAGTATGGACTAATTCAATACTTTTCCTGTGCTCCTGAAACTACTTAGAAAACTTCAAGCCTGGAATAAAACTTTGCAGGAATCAAAATAACAGTTTCCACAACCAGCAGTTGAAGTGTCAGGCAGTAGCTTGGACTTACAGTGATTTGACTTAACATCCTGCAGCTTGTTCCTCCCAGCTTCATGGTGGTTGGCAAGCTTACATACAGAGTTATATGGAGGATGTTAGAGGCCTTGCTTATTTGAAAAACTACTGCATATTTGCTATCATAAAAGATACTACAGTAAGAAGTAGATAGGCAGATTCTAATTTGAGTAAAGATTAAAGTTTGTAGTATTGCAGATCCTTGTTAGAGTCAGCTTTTCTGCAAATCACAGAATGCCTTGGCATGGAGATATGTGCTGAGGGCATTTTTCTTGAATCAGTACATCAGCACTTTAGCACACCATAAAACTAAGGAGTGTAATGATGATGATGATTTCCTGCTATATTAGTTGCCAGAAGCCTTTGCATTTTATAAGGAAACTGCCAGATATAATATTTTGTTATATTTACCTCTTCTGAGGTTTTAAAGGTTGGCAGGGGGGGCAAAAAGTGCTGTTGATGGAAGAGGAACTTATATAAGTAGGAGCCTCAGAGTAAAATTTGTTTCCACTTTAAAGAAAAACAATAACAAAAAAGTAGGAAAGTAATGAAGATATATGACCACAGGTATACTGGAGGGAAAATCTGCATCAGAGGAGCCAGAGATGATAATCTTCATTTAGTTCAATCTCTGGCTTGATTTTGTTGTCAAGTTGAACTCTAGTATCTCCAGACTTTGTCCATCAGGGTTCTGTCAAGCAGCTACTGAAAAACTGCAAATGATTTTCATCCTACTTTTGCTCTGAGCACCTAGCAAGTTTTCTGCTATAGCACAGTCTGCTGATAATCTCAGTACAAAACTGTTCCCTAAAGAGCTGCTGCACAAACTCTTCTGGGCTTCCCTCTCATTTTTGCTGTGGCTTCTGTCACTGTCTGTTCCTGGCTTGCTACTCTCAGTGTGAGCTCCCTCCCTATATTTTTCTCAACATAGAAGGTCTTGTCTTGCTTTACCTCACCATGCTAGGTTTGTACCAAATCATGCTTGTCTCTTTTTCTTCAAAGTCTCTTACTGGACTCATAAGTGAAAGCTGTGTTTTTACTTTATAGCTTGGTTTAATGTAACCTATGTTTTATATTCACTGCTGTCTCTCAATTTTTAATCCTAGAATCACAGAATCAATAAGGTTGGAAAAGACCTCAAAGGTCATCAAGTCCAACCTGTCACTCAAGACCTCATGACTACTAAACCATGGCACCAACTGACTCCACTTCCTCCCTGGGCAGCATATTCCAATGGCTAACAACTCTCTCTGTGAAGAACTTTCTCCTCACCTTGAGCCTAAACTTACCCTGGTGCAGTTTGAGACTCTCCCCTCTTGTTCTGGTGCTGGTTGCCTGGGAGAAGAGACCAACTCCCTGAGCAACTGAGCAACTCTGTACAGGAAAGTCATGATGGTGGCCTTTATGGTCTTTTTCAGACATGTGAGTGGGAGCAGGTGGCTGTGCATCTTTAGTATCCTGCTCTGTAGTCTTGTTCCTTAGAGAAAAGAAATGGTGGGTGCTCACACTAATGTCTTGCCAGAGCAAACCTCTGACCTGGAAACCTTGTGCACAACACAAACAGGACATAACTAATCTGCAGCTCTGTGGCAGTTTAGGCTGTGTGCCTCCTGTTACTGCCACTTAAGTTACACCTCCGGTGTCCCCAGTGTCGAGCCCAGTAGGTGGACACGGGAAACAGCCTATTTCAT
>NW_027142395.1:347500-392500 GCF_026170545.1 Melanerpes formicivorus | reverse complement strand
ACTTGGTGCCGTGGTTTAGTAGTCATGATGTGTTGGGTGACAGGTTTGACTTGGTGATCTCTCAGATCTTTTCCAACCTTGTTGATTCTATGATTCTATGACTTTGAACAAACCACTTTGCAGCGGAACAAATTGAAAACAGAATTCACACAGGTACAAAACTTACCACATCCATTTGTCTGATGATGCAATGGACACATGCCTATAGAATGAAGGACTAAAATATATAAATTAAAATATCTGTTTATGGAAGAAGATAACAAAAGACAACTGGATAGTGTGTGTCTGAGAATCAGGAGGACATAAGAGAACATTGGAGTGTCTAGCTAGACTACATAGGTTGGATTGTACATTTTACAGGATCTGAGGCAAAACTGCAAAGATAACAGTGACCTTTTGTCTACCCTTTAAAAACTGCCTTATTATTTTTTCTGTGCTGGGCTTAAGAAAGAAGAAAGAGTTTGAAAAATAGTGGAGAAAACTTAAATTTAGATAAAAGAAATTATGACATGATTGGAAGGAAAAAGGATTTGATCATAGACTCATGCATTCATAATAGCAATATTCAAGACTGAGAGGAAAAACTAATTCACTGTAACACATGATGAAGGGATAAGAAGAAATAGTTGGAAACTGTGGAAGGGAAAAAATAGGGTTGATAGCAGAAAACATTCTTAAATTGAATTCTTATGGTACAGAGCCACTGGAATTAGATGGAGTGTTAAGAAAGAGGAAGAAATGACCTACTTAACAGTGGAAGAAATTGGACAGTAATGAGAAACATATGTAGGAAGATGGCTTTGAATATTTCAGGTGCATTGATTGAAGTGATTTGGAGCTCTTGGTGCTCCAGGTTTTCATGCATCAGGATATGGTAATCTGTGGGGCTCCAATAGAGATGTTATATGGTACCACCAACTTCCTTTGTGTGGGGACTTTGTGTGGGGACATGGTCTGTTGGGCATCATCCCTTTCACATGCACATTTCTCTCATCCTGGTCTCAAAGGAAAACTCAGGTACAGGTGCATACTTGTGCCTAATCCTGGTGTAGGTGAAGCATATAGTCCAGCTGGTAAACCTAATGTGGAAATCATCTTAACTGATTTCAGGAATTAACACCAAAGATGTCTATTGATGTCATTGTTTCACTAATTTCCCATATAATCACAGAAGAGAGAGTCTCCCCCAGAACAAGTCTCATCTCAGCTAAACGCAGAAATGCCAGAAATACACCCCAATGCCAGAAATGGATTCCTGAGCCAAGTCCTCACTTAATGGATTCCTGTCCCAAAATTTCTTTATGTATTTAATTATTTATTGTTCTTGTTGTTTCATTTTGTGGGTTGCTTTGTTTCATTTTTTGAGTTGTAGGAAGCACTGGGCAAAGGGCTCAGATTTGACATATACATCAGATATGCTTAGGTCCAGCAAGATCAATCACAGTGCTGGAGTTAAGAATGCCCCTGCTGGCGATCCAGGTGAACAAGTCCTGGGGATCTTCTTTGTGATTTTCCTTTTCATGGTAGCCTCCCACTTAGATCTGAATATGTCTGGTTGAACCCCTTTCTGAATGTTAGGGGGATTAGACTCTAAAAAGATAGAGCTATAACCTGGCTTGCTGGAAGGTGTCCAGAGAAGGGCAACAAAGCTGGGGAGGGGTTTGGAACACAAACCCTATGAGGAGAGGCTGAGGGAGCTGGGGTTGCTTAGCCTGGAGAAGAGGAGGCTCAGGGGAGACGTTATTGTTGTCTACAACTACCTGAAGGGAGGTTGTAGCCAGGAGAGGGTTGGTCTCTTCTCCCAGGCAGCCAGCAACAGAACAAGAAGACACAGTCTCAAGCTGTGCCAGTGGAGGTTTAGGCTGGATGTTAGGAAGAAGTTCTTCATAGAAAGAGTGACTGGCCATTGGAATGTGCTGCCCAGGGAGGTGGTGGAGTCACCATCCCTGGACATGTTTAGGAAGAGACTGGATGGAGTGCTTGCTGCCATAGTTTAGTTGATTAGATAGTGTTGGATGATAGGTCTTTTCCAACCTGGTTAATTCTATTCTATTCTGAGACAGCCATATTCTAAGGTAAGAAGTTCTAGAAGAAGAGGAAAAGAAAACCACAACAACAAACAAAAACCAAAACACCAGAAAAAAATGAAGTGAAGATGTAGATGTGAATGTTATCATTCTAAAAATAGCTAAACAGAATTAATTATCACTTACTTCCAGCAAGATTCATTTAAAAAATATGGCCCTGGAAAATGAAAAAGACCGAGTGATCCTCCTAGGTTTTTTTATCCCTTCCTCACCATCTTTCAGTCTCTGCAGCCCAGGTGGGGAAATGTCTGAGCTCCATACTTCCCTAGCTAAAAACAGAAAGCAGTGTCACCACATAAATCTGGAAATGTGCTTGGGGTTATTGGGCTGCTCTGAACTGCCAGCACAGGATTTTTGTTTGTTTCTTTTCCTAAAGCATTGCTTTTTTTTTTCTTACACAAAGCTTATGGTACATTTAGACGTTTGATGAAGCCTTGTATGATAGTTAATTAGCATGCCAGAGGAATACTTCAGTCTGTGCATATTATTTGCACAGGTTAAGTATTCCTGATAATACTTCTCAAATCAGACAAGCTGAACTTGACTTAATTAGACCTATGAATACTCATGGAGACAGTAAAAGGGAGCTTGCCCAAGTTTTTGTACCATGGAAATGAGGAGAAAGGCTATGAAGGGTAACTGTGCAGGAGGGAAAAATCACCCCTAATCATTAAATAAAGATGACAAGAAGAGATGTCCTGAAATGCTTACAGCTCTTCCTGTGCTCTCAGTGTAGAAAACAAAAAGGGGAACGACACACCTTTTTAGAGTCAACTCCACCAAAAAGGACAATATAGGAATTTTATTTTTTTTTAATTAATTAAAGATGTAAGTGGCCAGAAATAGTTTAATGGCTAGTGTGAAAGACAAAAATCTTGTATCTTCTGATGTGACTCAACAAAGATAAAATCACTTTTGCTGCTTGCCCAGACAATAGCTGATGTCTATTAGGCAGAGCCACTGGGAGGACTCTCAAGAGAGTGCAAGGATAATAGATTGATCACTGGAAAGCAGCTGTCCTGACAACAATGGACCGAGGCCACTGCCATTGACAAGTTCATCTCCACTCATCAGGTACCCCAGAAAGGGAGGATGGTGAGACAATGAATTCACCACCTGGCCCCTGATGTGTAATGGATGTGTGGTCAGGAGTCTCAGTCTGGAGAGGGAAAGAGACTCAGTTGTTTTTTAATATTCCCGTGTTGTGAAATTAGAGGCACAAACGAGGCCAAAATATCAACAGCTAGGCTATTTATTACATAAATAAAGTGGATGGATCAGAAGGGGAGAGAGAGAAAATAGAGAGAGAAGAGAGAGAAGAGGAATTATATTACCACACCCCTCATCCCCCCAAGACACTTTGAGTCTGTGGAGGAAAGGTGCTGCAAGAGATGTTGAGTCTATAGAGAAAGGGTGCTGAGGCTTTGGCTGGAGAAGAGATGTGGTCCTCTGAGAAGCCTCTTCAGCTCCATGAGTTGCAGCAGGCGGAACTTAGGACATGGAGAGAGGGTTCAGTCTGCTTATTCCAGGCTCCATGGCCTCTTTTCTTCGGAGCAGCACTGTCCCGGGCTTTTCCATCTCTCGTGCTTTCTTTCTCAGCAGCATTGTCTTGTGTTTTCTTTCATCTTTGTTTTCGGTTCTCTATTTTTTCTTCTGCTAAGCCAGTAGTGGCTCAAGTCTTTTATACAGTTTTTAGTCCTTAGGTATGTGTCCAAGTATTGTCCCTCAGGAATTCAGGGGCCAGGAAATCATCCTTAGGTAAACATCCAGGTATCATTCCCCAGGAAATCTTTCTGTGCATTCCTGTGTGTTTGTGCAGGGGTCTGGATGGAAGGGGGAGGCCTCCGCCTTCTCCATCTACATGCCCCCACACTCATTACACATCAGGAAACAGGTGGCAAATCCATTGTCTCACCCTTTCCAGGGTACTTGATGGGTGGAGATTATCTTGTCTCATGCATATTCCCAAAGGTGGCCTCGGTCCATTGCTGTGAGGCCAGTTGTGGTCCAGTGAGTGATGTTATCTTTGCACCTTTCAAGAGTAGTTCCAGTGGCTCTGCCCAACACATATCAGCTATTGTTTGGGCAAGCAGCAAGTGATTTTATCTTTGTTGAGTCACGCCAGGAGAGACAAGGTTTTAGTCTCTCACAGCAGATGAATGGAGAAGGAGGAGGTGGAGGACCCCCATTCCTCCAGACCCCAGTCCAAACACAAAGGAATACACAGGAAGATTTCCTGGAAAACAATACCTGGACACTTACCTGAGGACAATTTCCTGGGGGACAATACTTGGATACATACCTAAGGACTAAAAACTGCATAAAAGACCTGAGCAACTACTGGCTCAGGAGAAGGAAAACACAGGAGAAGGAAAACACAGGAGGAAAATACCTGGACAATGCTGCTGAGAAGGATACCAGGACAGACACATCACCATGTAGCCTGGAAGAAGCAGACCAAGAGGAACCCTCTTTCCGTGTCCTAAGTTCTGCCTGCTGCAATTCATGGAGCTGAAGAGGCTGCTCAGAGGACAGCACTGCTAAAGCTGCAGCACCCTTCTTCTACAGCCAAGGCTGCAGCACTCTTCTTCTACTGCACAAACTACAGCACCCTTCCTCTACAGACCCAACATCTCCTCTACATCCAAAGCCGCAACACCTTTCCCCCACAGACTTAAACTCTCTTGGGGGGTGAGGGGTGTGGTAATATAATTCCTTTCAATTTCTCTGTCTCTCCTCTCTCCTCTCTCCTCTCTCTCTCTCTCTCCCTATTTTCTCTCTCTCCCCTTCTGATCCATCCAAATTATTTGTATAATAAATAGTCTTGCTGTTGATATTTTGACCTTGTTTGTGCCTTTAATTTCATAACATGGGAATACTGAAAAGAACTGAGTCTCTTTTCCTCTCTGGACTGAGACAGCTAGTACCTCCAGGAACCTGTAAATGTATGGCTGCAAAATCTATTGAATCATTGCAGCCAGCCTTTTAGATGCATATTTTCCTTCTCCTAAAATTAAGGACAACAAAACCATTGTAAATAGAGCCGTGTTTCATTGTGACAGGTTGTTTTATCAGCATCAAAATGTTCCTGGAGAATATGTCAATTTTGATGAAATTTTCTTTGGAAAGGAGTGAAACAAATCACTTCAGCTGTCTTGTTTTATTTTGGCAATGTCAAAACATTTTGTTTTGCTAAGGTACAGACAGATCATTTTGACTGCACTGTTTTGATTAATTGGTTTTTGTTATATACATATATTTTTTTATATTGAATTTATATGAAATTTGAAATCCAGATTGAAGATTCTATTATAATGTTTTTACACTAAAAACACATTACACTTGAGACTGTGTCCTCTTGTCCCAGGCAACCAGCACCAGAACAAGAGGACACAGTCTCAAGCTGTGCCAGGGGAGGTTTAGGCTGGATGTTAGGAAGAAGTTCTTACCAGAAAGAGTGATTGGCCATTGGAATGTGCTGTCCAGGGAGGTGTTGGAGTCACCGTCCCTGGAGGTGTTTAGGAAGAGACTGGATGGGGTGCTTGGTGCCATGGTTCAGTTGATTAGATGGTGTTGGGTGATAGGTTGGACTTGATCTTGAAGGTCTCTTCCAACCTGGTTAATTCTATTCTATTCTATTCTATTCTATTCTATTCTATTCTATTCTATTCTATTCTATTCTATTCTATTCTATTCTATTCTATTCTATTCTATTCTATTCTATTCTATTCTATTCTATTCTATATAAAGTATATTGACATAATTAAATGAAACACTTCTGCACCCGCAAACCAAGCCATTTTGATACTACCAAACATTTTGGTGGTTCCAACAATCCATAGAAATTTTTGTAGCTGTCAGAAATGTGGACATAAGGCAAATTTTCTTTTAAGGTCAAGAAAAAGCTGAATTTTTCTTCATATCAAAATTTCAGTGTCTTCTGCCTCTAAAAATCCAGTATATCAAGCCCCAGAAGCCACTCATCCTTTGAGATATGCTCCCACTTGCCTCCTAGTATCCAGGCAATTATGTGGCTATATGTGGTGCAGAAGACACTAAGATCAGAAAGTAGCAAGAAAATGTCTGGATATGTGATGCTGTATGCACATCAGGTTACGTGTTATTAGGGTATGACCTCGTGTCATTTATTCAGACAAATGACTAATAAGAAAAAACAGATACAGGTGGGCATGGGGTTTCATATAGTGTGTTGGCTAGCTTGTACTTTTTGATATGTTCTGTTTCCAGTTGTATCAAGAGTCAGTGGAAACAAGGTACAGAACTGAATTAGTTACAAATAATCATTGAGAAGTGATGGCTGATAACTACACAAAAACATTGTTGAAAAAGTGCATAAGTACCTGTTCGGAATTTCTTTTTTCCTACTACTTTTTTCTCTTTGTCAATTTTCTTTGAAATTCTGCAGAAAATACACTTTATTAGAATAAAATAATGGTATATAAATAATAATAATAACTGTACACTTAGGCTGAGGGCTACTGCCTTTAATAATATATGTAAACCCAAGCCCTAGATGAGTTCTTGCATTGTTAGTTTTCTCCAATATATGCAGATATACGAATAGAATAGAATAGAATAGAATAGAATAGAATAGAATAGAATAGAATAGAATAGAGTAGAATTAACCAGCTTGGAAAAGACCTTTGAGATCATCAAGTCAAACCTATCACCCAACACCAGCTAATCAACTGAACCATGGCACCAAGCACCCCATCCAGTCTCTTCCTAAACACCTCCAGTGATGAGAACTCCACCACCTCCCTGGGCAGCACATTCCAATGGCCAATCTCTCTTTCTATGAAGAACTTCTTCCTAACATCCAGTCTAAACCTCCCCTGGTGCAGCTTGAGACTGTGTCCTCTTGTTCTGGTGCTGGTTGCCTGGGAGAAGAGACCCCCACCTGTCTACAACCTCCCTTCACGTAGTTGTAGACAGCAGGAAGGTCTCCCCTGAGCCTCCTCTTCTCCAGGCTAAGCAACCCCAGCTCCCTCAGCCTCTCCTCATAGGGCTTGTGCTCCAAACCCCTCCCCAGATTTGTTGCCCTTCTCTGGACACATTCCAGCAATTCAACATCTTTCCTAAACTGAGGGGCCCAGAACTAGACACAGGACTCAGGGTGTGGCCTAACCAGTGCTGAGTACGGGGGCACAATGACCTCCCTGTTCCTGCTGGCCACACTATTCCTGATGCAGCCCAGGATGCCATTGGTCTTCTTGTCCACCTGGGCACACTGCTGGCTCATGTTCAGCCCACTATCAACCAGTACCCCCAGGTCCCTGATCCCTTTCTGCCTGACCGCTCTCCAGCCATTCTGACCCCAGCCTGTAGTGCTGCATGGGGTTGTGGCAAATCCTCATGGAATAGGAAATTGTCTTAATTGGAAGGTAATGGTTTGCTTGGACATTTTATCAAGATTGAACATTTTAAAAAATATATGGCCTGTCCTTTTAAAAAAACACTGCAGTAGTACTGTGTAAATGTAATAGTATAAAGTCAATTCTGCTTGACCTCCAGATATTTTCTCTTGCGACATTTTCCTGGATAACAGTCATCAGATGCTAATCTTGTGCCTATGCCTGCCAAATCCTTTCTTCAAATTTACAAAGCTTTTTGCCTTATTGAGAGAAATAATGCTGTGAAACTGAGAGCTGCATGGTAAGCAGATAGGTTTTCCTGATTATTGTGTTGGAAAACTGTGACTTTTTTTTTTTTCTTTTTGTGCATTGCAAATCTGCTTCCTTTAAATGCCATTGAGGAAGACTCCTGCATTGTATGAATAAGCTGGGTTTCCTAACTATTATGATGGTAAGTATGTTATTAATATTCCATGATTAATAAAAATATTAATAATTTTATTAATTAAAAAAAAATGGGGAAAAAAAAATAAAACCTATTTCCTGGTTCAAAATATTTGGCTGTGGAACAGATATCTCACCAGCAGGAACAAGTAACAGTTTAAAAAATAGTAGGGAAAGCTTTTCTTCAAAGTTGTCTTCTTGTTAGCTCTTTAGAACTCTTCAGGTAATGCACTCTCTCTCACAAACACACACAGAGGAAAGTACACAGAATTCCCAGGGGAAACTCCCCTTGCTCAGAAGACATCTTTCATAATCAACTTCACACCTGGCGATGTCTGAACTCCACCTCTCTCCACCCCTCATGCCCCCCACTCTTAGGGCTACCACGCATGCTCAAGGAGGTGTGCTCAAGGTGTGGTCTGCCTTGGAGGTGGGTAGCCTCAGGCCAGGAGTTATGTTTTCATATTATAATGACATTATAATGAGCAGAGTTCACTAAATTTCACACTGCTCTCATGTTGATAGTAGGCTGAACATGAGCCAGCAGTGTGCCCAGGTGGACAAGAAGACCAATGGCATCCTGGCCTGTATCAGAAATATTGTGGCCAGCAGGAACAGGGAAGTCATTGTGCCCCTGTACTCAGCACTGGTTAGGCCACACCTTCAGTCCTGTGTCTAGTTCTGGGCCCCTCAGTTTAGGAAAGATGTTGACTTGCTGGAATGTGTCCAGAGAAGGGCAACAAATCTGGGGAGGGGTTTGGAGCACAAGTCCTATGAGGAAAGGCTGAGGGAGCTGGGGTTGCTTAGCCTGGAGAAGAGGAGGCTCAGAGCAGACCTTAGTGGTGTATACAACTACCCGAAGGGAGGTTGTAGCCAGGAGAGGGTTGGTCTCTTCTCCCAGGCAACCAGCACCAGAACGAAAGGACACAGTCTCAAGCTGCACCAGTGGAAGTTTATGCTGGATGTTAGGAAAAGATTCTTCACAGAAAGAGGGATTGGCCATTGGAATGTGCTGCCCGGGGAGGTGGTGGAGTCACCATCACTGGAGGTGTTTAGGAAGAGACTGGATGAGGCACTTGGTGCCATGGTTGAGTTGATTAGATGGTGTTGGATGATAGGTTGGACTCGATGATCTTGAAGGTCTTTTCCAACCTGGTTAATTCTATTCTATTCTATTCTATTCTATTCTATTCTATTCTATTCTATTCTATTCTATTCTATTCTATTCTATTCTATTCTATTCTATTCTATTCTATTCTTCCCTTGGCAAAGCCAGGACATCAGTCTCTCCTGACTGAAGTTCCATTTCTCTGTTTTGAAGTGATAAATGGACACAGTAGGGTCGTCCATCATACTTGGCAGGTACAGATCGTTGTTACTATCCAGGTCTCTCCCACTGAACCTGCAGCTGGAAAACCATGGAAACTGAATTCCAATGCACAGGCTCTTTCACTTAATCAGTAACTTATTATGGAGTAGACTGCTTCAGGATTCATGCTCATATGTTAGCATGACTTTCAGTCCTTCTCTCTGGGGCAAGGGGTCCCTGATTTCCGATGACAGTGGTGGGACAAATGAGCCTCTTCGGACCACTACTTACACCACCCCATGCCTCAGAGTTGTCACTGAAATCACATAATGGTAGCATAAGACAGAAGAAGAGAGAAAGAGGGGAACAGAGAGAGAAAGAGAGAAAAAGAGAGATAGAAGTACTAGGAAGGTTATACTATCATTACAAATCAAAATTTTATAAAATATTCTGATTATTACAACAATTTATAAAAGTAATCAGTAAGTTTTAAACATACGTCAAAAGAGAATCCTCTCTCTCATCTTAAATAATTTTCCAATTCAATCAATCTTGGTATCAATGCATTTGGGAATGTCAACATTAGATGGGACTTTGAGCAGATTATACACATCAAGCACAGATGTCAAACATGTCATCTGGTTCATCATTCTCCTCTTCCTGATTTATAATATCACTGATGAACCCAAACAGATCCAAACCAGTATCAAGAGAACAACAGTGGCCTGACACAACTTGTTCAGGATGCCTGTAGCAGTGGGTGACAATCTGAAAAGTGTATCCCACCATCTATGTTCTTCATCCTTTTCAACTCTTTTAAAAACTCAGAGTATTTCTTCCACATTGTGATGATCAAGGTTTTCTGCCCCTTATCTCAGACTGTTTCCAAAATCCTGATCAAATGTTGGTGTTGTAACAACTGCCTTACTAAAGTGAGATTCATCCCAATGGTTCATGAATCAGTGTGTAATTAGACTGCAGGAAATGGTGGGACATGACTGTGGCTAAATAAGAAAAGTCACATCCAGTAATCTCAGTAAAATTACAAGCACAAAAGTTTGAATGGCTCTTAATATTTACAACCACATTGTCTACAGATACAAAATCACAAGCATTTCTAAAACATACACAGCCTTTGCCAATATACACCAGCACTGTTCTGGGGTTTTCATCAGGACAAAACTCAGAATGACAAATATTCTGTTCGGTGTCCAGACAAATGTCCTGAGCTCTGATTGCATCACTGTCACAGATGAAACCTTGTTGTTGTCATACAATACAAGATTCTAAGTCCAGATTGCTATTTCTCATCCACCTTTTGGGCCCATACTCTGTGTTCAAAAAGATAGAGTACAGCTCCATGGTAGTATAATTGTAACATAGTGACAGGGTGAATTGAGTATATTGTAGCATTGTAATGGTTAACAAGAAAGTTGTAGCTGTGTTGGTGTCAGGGTCATAAGTGAAATTTACCAAGGTCCACCAGGATTGGAGTTTCCTTTTGAAGTTAGTGGCACTGTCCCAAACTATTTTCTGAATTTCAGTAGGGAAATGTCGAGGGTTGAGGGGAAGGCCTCAAACCTTCTTCCCCACCCTGTAAGTGAAGGGGAAAAAAAAAATGAAAGAAAGAAAAAACCACAGCCGGATTAGCAAAGGAAATGTGCTGTATTTACAAGCGGTTTAGGAAATGCAGGTTTATATATACAATTTACAGTATTTACAATATATACACAGAAATATACAACAAAGTAACACAGGAATGAGATTCCCTCCTCTGCTGAGGAGGGTTCCCCCCCTCGTACCCCCCTTTTCTCCCCTTTTTCCCCGAAGAGGGTTAGAAAGAGAGAAAAAGAGCAATTGTTAATTAAAGCAGAATATGTTAGTAGAGGCCTTATCTGTCCAAGGTCAGTCTGGCCGAAAGCCCAGAAGCTGCAAGCTGCGAAAGGAGGGGGGAAAAGTGCGAGACTGAGACTAGTCTCTGCTGAACTCATGGTTTAAATTTGCTTTCTACCAATCCACCAATGAAATTAGTTTAGACCTGTCCTTTGTTTATAAAACATTCAGTCACATTGTCCCTCTTCTTAAAGGCACAGCCTCAAATGGTCACAGGAAAGTACCTTCTTGACCTTCTCTGATGATTGAGGCAGCTACTGATTGCATCCACAGTTGAGCCTGGATACAACTGAGAGCCAGACAAATGTTATTTTGGATCATAACAAGTGCATCTACAATCAATTCACAGAATCATAGAATCAGTAAGGTTGGAAAAGACTTCAAAGATCATCAAGGCCAACCTGTTACTCAAGACCTCATGACTACTAAACCATGGCACCAAGTGACACCTCCAGGGATGGTGATGATCCATTTTGGTAACACATTTTTTCCTGTTTTGGTAACACATTTGATAGCAGCCACTGGTTAGCTCCCAAAGTCAATAAGGAATATTGCATAGGCTGTTGTGATTTAGCCAGATCACTGGTTGTAGCAGCCAATTTGTTCATCAATACTGTTTAGAATCACCAATCCTGTGCTCAAAGCACTGGCTAGGTCCCTCTGCATTCGTTTCTTAGAAGGAATCTGTTTCCTCAGTCAGGTTATTCATCCCTTGTAGGATGTTTTTAGGGGTAATGGCTTCTGCTTCATGCCTGAAAATACTCCTTACTGCAATTAATTCACCAATATGGGCACTGCCCTACCCCTCTGTTATGATCTGCTCATTGGAAGAGGTATGAAGTGCTACTGCCCAGTATTTCCACGGAGTAGGATGCTGCAGGACTCATGCTAAGATGTTAGCCCAAATTTCAGTACTTCTCCTTGTGGCAAGCTGGTCCTGATTCCTGATGACAATGATGACATAAATGAGCCTCTTTGGACCACTCCTTACAACTTGGAATGAGTAAGTGTCCTGCTGGGCCTGGCTGGCTGGAGCAGGGTGTTGCTGTGTGCAATAGACCTTTGCTTAGAGGCATCTGGAGAAGAGTCTAATAAAATATGTTGCTATAACCTCTGCCTCTGACCCTTTTTTAGCAGGTTTCCAAAGCTCTTTACCTGGGCAGGGTATTTCTGATGTGCTGCAGAAGGGCCTCAGCTAAATCTGAGACTTTGACCTGTGAGATCTGGATTAACCACCCAGCTGAAATGGGCTGCTAGGCAGGATTTTATTTTAGATGCTCAAAGCTGAGGTTAACAAGGTCAGGAGGTGTGAGTTCACAGGGGATTAACACTGAATTCAGAAGCAAATTCTACAGTTCATTTCCTTTGCAGGTTCCTGATATTAATGATGCAGGACACATATCCAAACAGATGTAGATACTAGCATGAAAAAAACATTGTTTGCTCAGAGAAGGGGCTATCTGAGAGGTAAGGACAGACAATCCAGGACTGACATAAATTTTCACTGATTTTCACCCTGTTTGCTACGGTAGCACCTTGAGTTATGAGTTGTGGTAATACAGGAAGAAATAATTTCTGCTGATGCTGCTGCAAATCCTTCTCCATGTGTGTAGGAAAGCATAAATTTGTATTACTTTAGGCCTTTCTTGGCACTGAGAAGTTCACATGTCTTGCCATAACACAGGGCATGGCATGTTTATTCAGATTAAAAGTACAGTGTCGGTAAAAGGGGCATAGTACCAAACCCCAAGGGCTAGAAGTGTCCTGCTCTCTGAGGGGATCTTTTTTTAACATACTATGATAACTTAAAGAAGAAAGGCTAAGGATTCTGGTTTGCACTCTTTCTCTTTTCAATGAAGAATCAGGTAAAAGGAAAGCTTGCTTAAAGGAGAAGTAATGAAGTGGGTGACACAAGGGTTGAGGCCAGGGGTTTCTAGAGGCTGGGCTCACTCTGTTAAAAGCAGTTCAGGCAATTTAGAATGATTTACTGTACAAAGCTGACTCCAGAAATCCCTGCTTCTTCTCCTGTATCTCTTCTGCTTTGCTCGCATGATGATCCTTTCTCCTAATCTGGACTCATCCTCAGAAATTACTTCTCTTGACTTCCTCACATACTTTCTTTTTCCCTGTTGCTGTGCACTTCCATCTAATGCCAGTCCCTTGACCTTGCCCCAGTGTAAAGTGGGACTATTTTACAGCTGTCTTTCCTTCGGACAGTGGGGCATGGTAGAGGTGTGAACATGGTAGCTCACTAGTGAATCAGAGAAGATTTGTGACTGGGTTTTTTTGTGGTTTGTGTTTTTGTTTGTGGTTGGGTTTATTTGTTTGACTGATTGATTGATCAGTTTGTTTTGTTTTGCTTTGTGTGTGTGATATTGGTTAGCCCACACCTTGAGTACTGTGTCCAGTTTTGGGCCCCTCAATTTAAGAAGGATATTGAGACACTTGAATGTGTCCAGAGAAGGGCAATGAGGCTGGGGAGAGGTCTGGAGCACAAGGCCTATGAGGAGAAGCTGAGTGAACTGGGGTTGTTTAGCTTGGAGAAAAGGAGGCTCAGGGGAGACCTTATTGCTATCTACAACTACCTGAAGGGAGGTTGTAGCCAGGTGGGGGATTGGTCTCTTCTTCCAGGCAAGCAGCACCAGAACAAGAGGACACAGTCTCAAGCTGTGCCAGGGGAAGTTTAGGCTGGAGGTGAGGAGAATGTTCTTCACAGAGAGAGTTGTTAGCCATTTTAATGCGCTACCCAGTGAAGTGGTGGAGTCATCATCCCTGGAGGTGTTCAAGAGGGGATTGGAGGTGGCACTAGATGCCATGGTCTAGTAGTCATGAGGTGTTGGGTGACAGGTTGGACTTGATGATCTTTGAGGCATTCTGCCAAAGCAACATTAGCATTTAGCCTGTTAGATTATGCTTAGAAAATCATAGGTCAGTTTCTTCCTATGACTAATAAACTAATCCAGCTCCCTGCAGTTTTCAGTTTTCATGGGAAGCTGTCCATACTGTATATGCAAAAATCAACAGGGAGGGGGGAGAGGGGACAAAATGAAGAGGAAACCCCCCTGGAATACCTAACTGGGCATTGAAATTTTGGAGGGGCAGGGGAGGAAAGATGATACAATCTTATAATCTGGGACACAGTTTAATACCTTAACATGGTTCATTACCAGGAAATACATTAAATCAGGAAAAATGAATAGGTCAGACATTGACAGAAAACATCTGGGACTACCAGACTACCACATGACCCATCCACTGGGTGTCATTCTTAACCCATATGTGGATTAGCTCTTAACACTTCCTTACTAGCTTCAGGAAAATGGCAACTAGGAGCTGAACAGCATGTTTTAAAGCATCTGTCACTGCCCTTTCTTCTGCACTTGCAGCTACATTTCCCAGGAAAACTCAACAATCAATACTCTTTGTGCTATAAAATCAAGTATCTTAATGTTGCCTATGCATCCTCTATAATTTAAGATGGAGATTCTTGAAAGAAAAAAGGATTCCTCCAAAATTTGCAATTCTTCTCTGCTTATAGAAAGAATGTGCTATCAAATGTGCTTCCTGTTGGAGTTCTATTGTTCTATCAAAACCACTCTTTGTACAAGAATGACCTTCTCTCAACCCAAGATTCATGCTCAAACCAACTGTGGAGATCACTGGGGTTTTTCATAATGAAAGGAAACATTTTATTGTTGTTGATTTTTCTAGCAGTCTGTGTTTCAGCTACCATGCTTATCTGATGCAGAAACATTTTCCTTTGGAAAAGTACATTTAACTTCACTGATGTATTGTTTGTGGATTCTTGGATAAGAAAAAGTCACTGTTTTTTGCTTTTGTTTGAGAGGAAGAGCCCAAGTGCTGTAAAACTATAAAAACTTACAAGTCTTCTTTTGCTAGAAAGCATAAGACAGCTGCATTGACAAGTGTGAGCAAAATACAGTCTATAGTAATTCTGCACAATCAGGCAGGGTGGAAAACCAATTCCTCACCTTGCCAATATGGAGTCACAGAACAAGGTCTGCATCTTCAGCAGCCTCAAACAGATGAGTTCCCAATACAATCTGAAGGCTAGTGACAGGAAGAAAGCCTCTGAAATGGATGGATTATCTTTGGCTTTTGTTAGCTGCTAGTTATGCTCAGGCAAAGGGAAGGAATTCTGCCTTTCAGTCACAAAGGTGTGAACCCTGGTAGTCTGCAAAGATGATGCTATAAGGTTTTCATGAAAGTTAAGTATAGCTTCTCCCCTCAGAAATAAAAGGTAAAAAGATCAAAACAGTTCAGGGAGATGGATGTCTTAAGAACTAAACTAAAGATTACCAGAAATATTTCCATGACAGTTTAAACACAAACACTTGCATCTTAAATTACTAACTAGATATGAGCCTTAGGTTTTTATAGGAAGTCATGACATACTAGAATCATAGCATCATAGAATCAATAAGGTTGGAAAAGACCTCAAAGATCATCAAGTCCAACCTATCACCCAACACCTCATGACTACTAAACCATGGCTTCAAGTGCCACATCCAATCCCTTTTTGAACACCTCCAGGGATGGTGACTCCACCACCTCCCTGGGCAGCACATTCCAATGGCTAACAACTCTCTCTGTGAAGAACATTCTCCTCACCTCCAGCCTAAACTTCCCCTGGCACAGTTTGAGACTGTGTCCTCTTGTTCTGGTGCTGCTTGCCTGGGAGAAGAGACCAATCCCCCTCCTGGCTACAACCTCCCTTCAGGTAGTTGTAGATGGCAATAAAGTCTCTCCTGAGCCTCCTCTTCTCCAGGCTAAACAATCCCAACTCCCTCCGCCTCTCCTGCTAAGGCTTGTGCTTGAGGCTTCTCCCCAGCCTCATTGCCCTTCGCTGGACATGTTCAAGAGTCTCAATGTTCTTAAACTGAGGAGCCCAAAACTGGACACAGTACTCAACGTGTGGGCTGACCAGTGCTGAGTACAGGGGCACAAAGATACTAGGATGAATCCCAAATTCTCCTGTCTTCCTTTTCATGTTTAACTAGGATTTATTCTACAGATTAGTGCCTACAGGACACCTGGGGCTAGGGATGACATACATTGCAATGAATCTGGGTGGCATTTGTAATTAACAGGATGCAGCAATGTGCGAAACAAAACCAAAAAGTAATGCAAAGGTAAAATGTCAGATCTTTCAGCTACAGCAAAGAGATAATGATGAGCAATTTTTGTTTGTTTGTTTGCTTGGGTTCAGACTGATCCATTTTGCCTAGCTGTTTTCTTGCTCTTATGCACTAGCTGGACAAGGAAAGCAAGGAAGCATTAGTATAGGAAAACCCTGATGTTTTTTTGCAGCAAACCAGGCTGTGATTTCTCACATTTGATGGAACTGATGCTTTTTCTTTTCAACTTGACAGTGTCTCTTCTGATTAGAGTCCAGCAGCATGGTAATGGTCTTTACAAGCTGATGCATATGTTAAAAATAAAAGTTGAGAATGTCAAGAGGCAAGGGGTTGACAGGTAACAAGAGGAGTGAGAGAGGAAAAGGAAATATTTAACAAACAGTCCTCTAGGCATAGGTTTGCCATTAAAAAGGAAGTAGAGAGAGAAAATCCTATTGGTTTCTCCAACACAATTTACTCCATAAAAAACAGAGAAATACAGACATACATACCAGCAACTTACTGTGTTATTTCCTATGAAGTTGCACTTGGAAAATATTGAAGCAGGGAAAGGACAAATTAAAACAGAAAATTTGGACTTAATTTTGAATCCAGAAATAATGTGATGAAAAGTGTGACCACCCTTGTTTGGTGCAGTTACATTTTCTGAGGGCTATGTTCAAAAATTATAAATATCCCCTTTCTGTATGCCACAATTCATTTCCCTGCCCATCAAAATCTAGCATTGTAGTAAAGCTGCAATAAACAATGTGTCTAGCACCTGTCTCGGGTGTTGCCCTGCTCCTCTCTCTTCCTGGAAAATTATGTGTGTAATTCAGAAACATTCCCATCTTCAGTGCTATCTCCAGCATAAAAGGAAAGATAAGTTATGCAGCCCTAAAAATGCACTATTATCATAACATCATAGAATCAATAAGTTTGGAAAAGACCTCAGAGATCATCAGGTCCAACCTGTCACCCAACACCTCATGACTACTGAACCATGGCACCAAGTGCCATGTCCAGTGCCTTTTTGAACACCTCCAGGGATGGTGACTCCACCACCTCCCTGGGCAGCACATTCCATTGGCTAAGAACTCTCTCTGTGAAGAACTTTCTCCTCACCTCCAGCCTAAACTTCCCTTGACACAGCTTGAGACTGTGTCCTCTTGTTCTGGTGTTGGTTGCCTGGGAGAAGAGACCAACCCCCTCCTGGCTACAACCTCCCTTCAGGTAGTTATAAAGAGCAATAAGGTCTCCCCTGAGTCTCCTCTTCTGCAGGCTAAGCAATCCCAGCTCCCTCAGCCTCTCTGCATGGGGATTGTGCTCAAGGCCTCTCCCCAGCCTTGTTGCCCTTCTCTGGACATGGTCAAGAGTCTTAATGTCCTTCTTAAATTGAGGAGCCCAGAACTGGACACAGGACTCAAGGTGTGGCCTAACCAGTTCTGAGTACAGGGGCACAATGACCTCCCTGCTCCTGCTGGCCACACTATTCTTCATGCAGGATGCCAGGATGCCATTGGCTTTCTTGGCCACCTGGGCACACTGCTGGCTCATGTTCAGACAGCTGTCAATCAGTACCCCCAGGTCCCTTTCTGTTTGGAAGCTCTCCAGACACTCTGACCCCAGCCTGTAGCACTGCATGGGGTTGTTGTGATGAAAGTGTAGCACCTGGCACTTGGACTTGTTAAATGCCATCATATTGGACTTTGCCCATCTATCCAGCCTGTCAAGGTCTTTCTGCAGAACTCTCCTACCCTCTAACAGATCAACACCTGCTCCCAACTTGGTGTCCTCTGCAAATTTACTGATGACGGACTCAATCTCCTCATCCAGATCATCAGTGAAGATATTGAACAGGATGGGGCCCAGCACCAATCCCTGGGGGACACCACTAGTGCCTGGCTGGCAGCTGGATATGGCACAATTCACCACCACTCTCTGGGCACGGCCCTCCAGCCAGTTCCAAGCTTTCTATGATGCGGCCCCAGCTGAATGGAGTATTTTGAGACCTTCATGGAGGAGGGTTGCTCTTTTTTGCCTCCTCATCTAGGAAACATTCCCTACTTAACTAGCTCGTCCTCTGCTCTCACACACCTGCATTCATCTGAGCATTAACAAAGCCTCATCTTTCTAGTCAAGGAATTAAAAGCACCTTAAAACATACATGGGTAAACTTCGTTAGCCTTTTTTAAAGGGAGCAATTTATTATCTCTGTCAAAGCAGAGCAGACTCTTGCCGTTTTTGAAAGCATGTTGCTTTTTCCCCAGAGGCCAATAGGCATCCTGTGCTTCAAAACCTGTCACTATCAACTTGGTCTGGAATTACCTAACAATAAGGCTACTGTGCTCTTTGACAACTGAATTATCTGGTTAACATACATTTCAAACCACCAGGGATATTTTGAGCTCATTTTCTCTTATTTGCATCCTTTACAGATGAAGTATTCAGAGTAATTTATTTCCCTCAGGTAAATCAGGTCCCAAAATGAACCCAAAAGAACCCCTGTTGATTGTGCACAGGTATCTGTTTGCACAGTTCATTATTTATTTGTTACTTGAAGAAAGCTGATGAAAATCATGCTCCTTTTGTTATAAATTTTCAAAATTGTGAGTCTTTTAAATGCATCAACCCACAACTCGGATGAAATTTGCAGATGACACCAAGTTGGGAGCAAGTGTTGATCTGTTAGAGGGTAGGAGAGTTCTGCAGAGGGACCTTGACAGGCTGGATATATGGGCAAAGTCCAATATGATGGCATTCAACAAGTCCAAGTGCCGGGTACTGCACTTTGGCCACAACAACCCCATGCAGTGCTACAGGCTGGGGTCAGAGTGGCTGGGGAGCTTCCAAACAGAAAGGGACCTGGGGGTACTGATTGACAGCTGTCTGAACATGAGCCAGCAGTGTGCCCAGGTGGCCAAGAAGGCCAATGGCATCCTGGCATCCTGCATGAAGAATAGTGTGGCCAGCAGGAGCAGGGAGGTCATTGTGCCCCTGTACTCAGAACTGGTTAGGCCACACCTTGAGTCCTGTGTCCAGTTCTGGGTTCCTCAATTTAAGAAGGACATTAAGACTCTTGACCATGTCCAGAGAAGGGCAACAAGGCTGGGGAGAGGCCTTGAGCACAATCCCTATGCAGAGAGGCTGAGGGAGCTGGGGTTGTTTTGTTGATTCTATGATTCTATGAAATTGCTTAGCCCAATTCTTTGCTGCCTTGTGCTGGAACAAGTTCATTGACATCTCTGATATCACAGAGACATGCAGATATGCACAGGGAATGTACAACCTTATCTAGCACTGATATCCTTTGTTGTAACTTCTGTTTTCTGGGCAAAGTGCAATAGAGAGAGACAGTAAATAATGTCTAAACCTAGCTTGTCACAGTTTCCTTTGCCTTCACTTCCGGAGCTTCCTGAGCTTTATGATTGTTTTTGTGCTTTCAGCCAGAAGTCACTTCCATTTCAGTACCTCAATTATCAGGGTGGTGGGGTTTGTTTGAATTGCAACTGGCATTTCAGTGAAGTTGCCTGCAGTTAACGTGATGGCCAGCTTTTGCTCTAAACTGTATGTCATTGATAATAGCAAGTGACAATCTTGCCATTCCAACAACTTGATAAATTGACCATGCTTCAAAATAAGTCAGTTTCACCTGTCACCAAACATGGCAAGCTTTCTGGTTTAAACCCCCTGGATCAAACATTTCTGACAGAGATCTCAGGGCACACAAGCCATCAGGTGTGCCAGGCAGGTCAGGCTTTTGATAGAGAAGACATTTATGGTGCAGAAGAATGAAAGGTGTGAGGGTGTGGAATGGTAGCTTTCCCCTGCTCTCCAGGCCTGTATTTGACTGACATGCTCTTTTGTATTGCTTTTAAAACAAATAAATTCTCAGTGTGCTCCAGCATTTCCTGCTGAATAACTTGTTGCACACAACCACCGTATGCAATGCTCACATCAGGGACCCTCATTAAGGCATGTGAGTTTCATGAGGCTGTCTGCATCAGCAGTTAGAATCCTAAGGTGGTTTCATTTGAGTTTAGTTTAGGACATTGTGCAGTAAGAATGAATGGAAAGGGCCATTTCTGCGTGCAGTATCTGTTTATGCTGTGTCATGAAGACATGCCTCTGCAGATGTGTCTTATGTGAGCTTAGACCCAGTGAGACAATCCTGTCCTCTCTTGAAACACTAGAGAGGGCTAATCATCAGTCACATATTTCATGGCCATTAGGCATACCGTTGTAGGTACTTTTGGTTGCCACAGGATCTTCTCTGCTGTTTTTATTAAGAAAAGGAATCAAAATCTTCCTTGAAAACTAGTTTTGTTATCTTAGGGGATTGGTGGTAACTATGTACATGAGTATTCAGGTACCTTTGCGTTTTTTTCTTATTTCACTCTAACTATATGAAGTATCACAGAATCACAGAATGCTTGAGGCTGGAATTGACCTCTGAGATCATCAAGTCCAGACTATGATCTAACACCACCGCATCAACTAGACCATGTCACTAAGTGCCACATCCAATCTTTCCTTAAACACCTCCAGTGATGGTGACTCCACCACCTCCCTGGGCAATCTATTCCGGCATCTAATCACCCTTTCCATGAGGAAGTGCTTCCTAACATCCAACCTAAACCTCCCGGTGCAGCTTCAGGCCATGCCCTTTCATCTTGTCACAAATTGCCTGAGAGAAGAGCCCAACCCCCACCTTACTGCAATTTCCCTTCAGGTAGTTGTAAGGTAAGTGATAGTAAGTGATAAGTGTAAGTGATAAGTGTAAGTGATAAGGTCCCCCCTGAGTCTCCTCTTCTGCAGGCTGAACAGTCCCAACTCTCTCAGCCTCTCCTCATAAGACTTTCCCTCCAGCCCCCTCACCAGTCTTGTTGCTCTCCTCTGGACTCACTCTGGCACCTCAATATGCTTCCTGAAGTGAGTGACCCAGAACTGCACACAGTACTTGAGGTAAGACCTCACCAGTGCTGAGTACAGTGGCAGAATTACATCCCTAGTCCTGCTGGCCACATTATTCCTGATACAGGCCAAGATGCCATTGGCCTTCCATGCCACCGGGGCACACTGCTGGCTCGTGTTCAGCTGGCTGTCAAACAGAATACTCAGGTCTCTCTCTCCCAGGCCACTCTCCAGCCACTCAGCCCCCACAGCACTGCATGGGGTTATTGTAGCCAAAGTGTAGGACCCTGCACTTGGCCTTGATGAACCTCATACCACTGGCCTCAGCCCATTGACCCAGCCTTTCCACATCCCTCTGAAGTGTCTTTCTACCTTCCAGTAAATGATTGCAGTCATTACCAGGAAACACAACTCCACTGGTAACATTTCTAAAAGTCCTCAAGGCTTTGTTTTGACTTTATAGTCTTTTGGTGAGGTTTGATATTAAGAAAGTGACAGCAATTCCTGTTCCATTTTAGGCTGGGGAAAAGAGTGCAATTTCATTTGTACATCTAAATGATTGCTCTATGACTCCAATCCAGTTGTACTGAGCTCCCTTCAGAGGCAATTGAGACAAATAGATAGTACCAGATCATAAGTCAGGTGCCTTCTACAGAATGTTTTAAGCCAAATCAACACCTCAGGCTTATGCTAGCACTGTTGTGCAGCTCTGGGCAGGGAAAAAGAGAAATCCCAGACAGATTTCCCTACACTAACATTCATCCTACTGTTGATCTGGTTATCTTAGCAAACCTGTGGGCTTTTTCCTGTCATAATAGGCAATTGTGCTGTTGGAAAAGTGCATACACTTTTGTGGGAACACTTTTCAACGTGCTAAAAGTAATGCACTCATGGGGGTGAGTTTGAAATAGCAATACAGCTTACTGAAATGCCATTAAAGAACTGTAAGCAGGGGAAACCTTGATTCCTGCAGGCAGTGGATTTTGTTTCTGCTATGAAGTAAACTGGATTAATATGGGGAGAAATGGATTAGAAGCATCTGGACCAAATAATATTCTTCTTTTGCCATGCCTGTAGCAATTTGTATTTGCTCCTCACCATTCACATGAGAAACATTACATTTTCATGAAGTAGAGCTGATATTTTTCCATTAAAAGAGATAAGTATGAGTATACTGATTTTTTTTTTAATTAAAAATGTACCAGATATTTATGAAAAATGAGAGTTTGATCAGCATCTGTGATTATTTTAAAATAATTGATAGAGATGCATATCATTTATGAAAATTCTAAAATCTTAATAGGAATGCTAACATAAAATAGAACTCACCAATTTGATCAGCTCTCAGAAAAAAAATAATTGCAAACACACAACAGAAATACATTTCATAAAATCACAGAATCAATAAGGTTGGAAAAAACCTCAGAGATCATCATGTCCAACCTGTCACCCAACACCTCATGACTACAAAACCATGGCACCAAGTGCCATGTCCAATCCTCTCTTGAACACCCCCATGGATGGTGACTCCACCACCTCCCTGGGCAGCACATTCCAATGGATAACAACTCTCTTTGTGAAGAACTTTCTCTTCACTTCAAGCCTAAACTTCCCCTGGCACAGTTTGAGACTGTGTCCTCTTGTTCTGGTGCTGGTTGCCTGGCAGAAGAGACCAACCCCCACCTGGCTACAACCTCCCTTCAGGTAATTGTAGAGAGCAATAAGGTCTCCTCTGAGCCTCCTCTTCTCCAGGCTGAACAAGCCCAGCTCCCTCAGCCTCTCCTCATAGGGCTTGTGCTCCAAACCCCTCCCCAGCTTTGTTGCCCTTCTCTGGACACATTCCAGCAAGTTAACATCTTTCCTAAAGTGAGTGGCCAAGAACTGGACAGAGGACTGAAGGTGTGGCCTAACCAGTGTTGAGTACAGGGGGACAATGACTTCTCTGTTCCTGCTTCTAGCAGAAGCTTACTACACAACACTTGAATGTTGAATTATCATGGAACAGTAATAATACCATAGGATTTATGTACTACAGGAGAAGACCAATATATACTGTTTAAAACAATGAATAAATTTTTACAAACCCAAAGCTGATATTTATTCAGTTAAAATAATCTTCTAAATACCTGGGAACACTGACTTACAGAAACAAGGAATGGGAAAAATCCTCAAGAGACCACAATGGATCACAGCTTTACCTCACATTAAATATTCTGTGAACACACCTACTGGATATTTGTACAATCTATTCTTATAAAACTCCAGGGAAATATCTCTTGTAGCAATCCCTACAGAGTATATACCCATGCCTTACTCAGATTTAGATTTTCCTTAATATTTAACTGGATGTCTGACGCTGTTTTAAACCAAATAAAATTTCTACCAATTCCTCCTTTGTTTATTTCTATCCTTACTGGCTCTAGAAAACTATTGATTTTTCTTTTTATAGCTATTACTTGTAAAAAGGATGAATGCTATCATGTCTTCCCTTAACCTTCTCCCAGGCAACCAGCACCAGAACAAGAGGACGCAATCTCAAGCTGCACCAGGGGAAGTTTAGGCTTGAGGTGAGGAGAAAGTTCTTCACAGAGAGTTGTTAGCTGTTGGAATGTGCTGCTCAGGGAGGTGGTGGAGTCACCGTCCCTGGAGGTGTTCAAGAGGGGATTGGACATGGCACTTGAACCCATGGTCTAGTAGTCATGAGATGCAGGGTGACAGGTTGGACTTGATGATCTTTGAGGTCTTTTCCAACCTTATTGATTCTATGGTTCTGTGATTCTCTTTCTTAACCTTAACAGTTCACTTTCTTTTAGCCTTTCTGCATAGGTCATGTCTGTTTATCTTCTTACCTTCCTTGTTTTTCTCTTTATAGCAATTTATTTTATTCTCAAAATCTGTCATTCGAAGCTTGCGACAATCATTTGTGCCTTTGTACCAACATGAACTAAAAGAGAGCACTTACTGTGATTTCTGCTGTCCAGTGCTCCTTCATAATATAGTCCAGTATGAGACCTCCTCCCCTTTCTGAAACAGCATCCTATTAATTTTACCAAATGCAGTTTCTGGGGTGCTGTACTCACTGGTTCTCCTCTGTGCAGTCAGCTTAGTCACTTCCTCACTTGGTATATTTTGGGTGTATGCCTCCAGAATTTTATCTTGTGGATTTCAGAGTGGCTTTCCATTTTCCCAATACATTTAATTTTCAGTCCTGACTTTCAAGGAGCTTGCAACCCTGTCCAGCTTGCTTTTTACACCTTTTTTTGTTTGTGGTTGTTTGGTTTTTGTTTTGTTTTGTTTTGTTTTATTTTGTTTCTGGTAAACATCCTCATTCTACTCAATTAAAATGGTTAGTACAACCAAAACCAGGCCATTGCTTAAAAGTCCTTTCCAGTTTGACCATTAGTCAGGTATTCTAACTGAAGTTTTTCATTCAAGAACTTATTTCCCTGATTTTCATTTGAGTCTGTTTTCTAACAGTGAGGAATCATCCATTTTCTAAGAGTTTGGTCTGACAAGAAGGCCAGGACCACCAACTCAGTTGAGTCGGTCATTTCTTTGGCCTTCAGAGACTTCTTTTTGTGTTACATCTGTATCCTGATTTGATCTAGAACAGAACTAATACTGTTCAGTGATTTCACTTTTCAGCTAATCTTCTCCTAAGTAACTCTGTTTTCTCAAGTTAACATCAGATTTTTGCAGACAGTGTCTGCTTCTAGAAGTGCCACCACTTGATATTTACAATTAATACCAAGGTTTAGTATGCAGAAAGGCTCCTATAAAAATCAAGGTCACCACTAGATGTTTTGTTAGGGTGCTGTAAAGTGAAAGGCTGCAGCTGCAAGGAGGAGTGGACAGGCCAGGTGACCCAAACCTGGCCAACAAGGTATTCCATTGCATTGCATTGCATTGCATTGCATTGCATTGCATTGCATTCCATTCCATTCCATTCCATTTATATCATACTCAGTATAAAGCTGAGTGATCACAAAGGTTAAGCCTCTTTATCAATGGCCTGTGTCCAAGGAGGACTCTCACCAGCAGAAGCTGTCAATACCAATCCACGCATTCCTGAATCCAATTCCTGTATCCAGTTCCAGAATTTAGCATCTGAATCCAGTTCCAATTGGCTGCTGAGTCCAGTCTGGTACTTCCTAAGTGGTGATAGTGACACATAATTACTGAGGATGGGGGATGTGGGTTCAGCATTGGGTTTTGTGTGTATATTTGTATATATTTAATTTTATTGTCATGCTTCTTTAAAGCAGTTTTAGTTTTCTTTTCCAATTCATAAGTTGCTCTTCCTTGTTTCATTTCTCTTCCCCTTGGGGAAGGGAGAGGGGTTAATAGACAGTATCTGTCATTTGCCAGTAGCCAGCCCAGCCCTTACTCTTGGCTATGTGTTTCCATTTAAAAAAGTGTGGACACCAAGACTTGCTTGCATTTTCTTAGCGAGACTGGTTCTGTGGTTGGAACCAGTGAAGTTTTTTTACCTTGATTAAGTTTGGGTTCAACCAGCCTTTGTGGGTCTGGTTTGGTTTTATCTTATTCAATGAATTTTACAATTTCTACAGAATAAAACACTGAAAAAAAAAAAAAAAAAGAAATGCAATCTGGAAAATCCTACCAAGTGCAAAAAAAAACAAAACAAAACAAAACACCACCCAAACCTCAAACCAATCCTCCTAAAATTTTAATCTGAGGAAAAGAAACAGTGAAGACCTGTCTTAAGTCTGACATATTGTGGATATATAATTTTGCTTACTGTTAGAACATCTTACATGTATTGTTTCTCCTAGTTGCTTTGACACGTTACATAGGGGCCCAGAACAAGATGACACAGTCTCAAGCTGTGCCAGGGGAGGTTTAAGGCAGGATGTTAGGAAGAAATTCTTCCCAGAAAGAGAGATTGGCCATTGGAATGTGCTGCCCAAGGAGGTGGTGGAGTCACCATCACTGAAGGTGTTTAGGAAGAGACTAGATGGGGCACTTGGTGCCATAGTTTAGTTGATTAGATAGTGTTTGGTGATAGGTTGGACTCAATAATCTCAAAGGTCTTTTCCAACCTGGTTTATTCTATTCTATTCTATTCTATTCTATTCTATTCTATTCTATTCTATTCTATTCTATTCTATTCTATTCTGGTCTGGTCTGGTCTGGTCTGGTCCATTCACTTGTGTAAAGATTCAATGCATCTCATAAATAAAGCTTTCATACACTGAAAACAAGCATTGTAAAAGTCTTCCTTTGTCCTGGAAATACAAACTGGCAATTGTAAAGGATAAATTCACCAGCATGCGCTTCAAATCAGTATTCTCTTCTCATTGCCCTTTTTTAAAGATTTTACTTTTTGATGCTGGGCTCTAAATCTATTTTTTTATGAGGCTGGGGTATTTTATACAGGCAACTTTGGCTCAGCTGTGAGATTTGTATAAATGAGCTTGCCTCCAGGCCTACTCTTTCTCCACAATTGGTCTTCCTGCTTCTGCTCATTATCTCCCATTTTCAGCAAGTCTTCAGCTTTCTGCCAGGCATGGTCTAAAAGACTTGCAGGACTGAAGATTTCCTTGAGGAGGAGTAAGAAATGTGGGGAGATGAAAGCAGGAAAAGCATGCAGATCTGAAAGAGGGGAAAGAGCTGGACACTGCAGGTTGCAGAGAGATGGGGTGCAGCCAGACCAGCACATTCTCCTCTGGTGAGAGCGTTAAAAGCACTTCTCATTTCCGCACCCTCATATCAGTCCATGAACAATCGCTGAAAATGTGGCCATGTATGAAGAGAATGCCGCATAGAAATGTCATCTGCAATGGCAGTATGAGTGTCCTAATGCAATTACAGAGAATCTGGCTCCAGGAGGGAACTTGTTGAGTGCTCACTTGAAGAACATAGCCCTATACTGTCTCATAGTGCAAGTTGCCACAAGGACCATGTGCCTAAAGATAGCAAGAGTGCTGTAGGAGACTCTGGGGAGCAGAGGAAGCGAAAAGGTTGAGGGGAGAGATTACAAGGCAGAGGAAAGAAAGGCATTCAGAGCACAAGTGTGTACTGCAGACTTGTTCTCCTCATTCTTTCCTGCAGGCTTTTAATAATTCTTTTAAACTTCAGTGAAATTCACCTGTATGGGAGACATTCACAACTGTGCACAAATATCTGTGTTGAAAAAAAGGAAGAGAAGTAGGTTGTTCGGTTTTTTACTTCTTCAAATGCATTTCTTTTAAAAGCATTTGCATACTACTATAAATATAAATGTTTATTAGGAACACATTGCATAATGTTTAGGGCAAATAAAGCTATTAGCATCACATTTTATGATGTATATATGAGGATGCATTTTTAAATGAATGCTTGTATATATGAATCCATACAGCTCCTCATGCCTCTCTCTCAATAATGGTGTAACCTGTACTGTATCATTATAAAAAGTTTTTATACTGTGTAAGCTTAAAGTTGTCATGTAAACCCAGGATATTCTTATGCATCTTCAAAGTACACAACATGAAATAGAAGATGCTCCTGATTCAAAGATGTATCATAGAATAACAGAATCAACAAGGTTGGAAAAGATCTCAGAGATCATCAAGTCCAACCTATCACCCCGCACCTCATGACTACTAAACCATGCTACCAAGTACCACATCCAATCCCCTCTTGAACACCTCTGGGACAGTGACTCCACCACCTCCCTGGGCAGCACATTCCAATGGCTAACAGCTGTCTCTGTGAAGAAATTTCTCCTCACCTCCAGCCTAAACCTCCCCTGGTGCAGTTTGAGATTGTGTCCTCTTGTTCAGGTAGTTGTAGACAGCATTATGGTCTCCCCTGAGCCTCTTCTTCTCCAGGCTAAACAATCCCAGCTCCCTCAGTCTCTCCTCATAGGGTTTGTGCTTGAGGCCTCTCCCCAGCCTTGTTGGCCTTCCCTGGACACGTTCAGGAGTCTCAATGTCCTTCTTAAATTGAGGGGCCCAGAACTGGACACAGGACTCAAGGTGTGGCCTAACCAGTGCTGAGTACATGGGCACAATGACTTCTCTGCTCCTGCTGGCCACACTATTCTTGATGCAGGCCAGGATGCCATTGGCCTTCTTGGCCACCTGGGCACACTGCTGGGTCATATTCAGCCAGCTGTCAATCAGCGCCCCCAGGTCCCTTTCTGTTTGGCTGCTCTCCAGCCACTCTGACCCCAGCCTGTAGCGCTGCATGGGGTTGTTGTGACCATATTGCAGCACCCATCTCTTGGACTTGTTGTACAATTACAGCAGCTAGGGGAGAAGTTTTTTTCTCCCAATTTGTTCCAGGTAAAATAATTACTTTCAAGAATGAGGAATGTAGTACTATTTCCACAATTACTCTCTTATACGATACCATGGCAATAAATGACTTCAAGCCCAACATTTGTCTGGTTAAAAGTTATGGGAGCTCAATTTTAAGAAATAATTTGTCCTTTTTCTAAAGTGGAAATTAAAACTTCCTTTACAACCAAAAGTATTTTGTTTTTAACTATTGTCACATAATAAGGTCATTGCCAAAGGGAAAATGAACTGCTTACTTAAACAAGTCAAACCAAAGGATCATTAATTTAAGTGTGAGCAGAAAGAAATCAGGTCCAGTTTCACAACACCTGGGATTGCAGTACACTCTTGTAGTAAAGCATAGGAAAGAGATTTGCCATTCTGGTCCAACATGAAGTGGTGGCAAAGGACTGTCTGTCTCTGATTCTGTGTGATAAGTTCTGTACTTATTGTTGGGTGCTGCACAGCATTGGGTGGATGGTTAAAGCAGAAATAAGGCTGGTGTTGCCTAGCTTCTGTCTTTGTGGCAGTTCCCATGTTCACCTTGGTTATGCAACAGGACTCTGCCATACTTTAGCAAAGGGAAAGCAAAACCCTAATGAGTAGTAGTAGTGTAAGGAGAAGGATATTTTTCAATGAGCACCTTGGTCTGACAAGCATATATGTGATAGAATAGAATTAACCATGTTGGAAAAGACCTTTGAGATCAGCAAGTCCAACCTATCACCCAACACTATCACATTGGAATGTGCTGCCCAGGGAGGTGAGGGAGTCACCATCACTGGAGGTGTTTAGAAAGAGACTGGGTGGGGTGCTTGGTGCCATGGTTTAGTTGATTAGATGGTGTTGGATGATAAGTTGGACTCCATGATCTCGAAAGTCTTTTCCAACCTGGTTAATTCTATTCTACTCCTATTCTATTCTATTCTACTCCTATTCTATTCTATTCTATTCTATTCTATTCTATTCTATTCTATTCTATTCTATTCTATTCTATTCTATTCTATTCTAGAATCACATATTAAATAACTGCAGTTAGACAATGTAAACAATGTATTTTTAAAAACAAGTCTCTATGAATCAGAAGAAATCTTTATTAAGATTTATTTTACCATCTCTTGTTGTTGTGAAATCAGCTTGCTGGTATTCTCCAGCAAAATGGGATGGCATTTCTTGGGATCCAGTGGAACTGATTAGATCCTAATATGTTGGGGAAAATATGATTTGTGTTACCAGATAATCAGAGATTTGTGTAGCAGCTGGAAACTAACACCTGAAGCCACCTGAACTGCACTGTTCTCTGTTGCTCGTGGGACTGATTCATCTTCACATGATAGAAATATGAACAATCAATATGCAATGCACATCTAGTAATTTCCCTGTTTAGATTTTCAAACTGTTGCATCATGTTTTTAATTTTCCTCTCTCAGTAAGTCAGTCTAAATAAAGGTTCTATTATTGATTATTTTACTTTTTTGGAGAGAGAAAAAGAAACCCTGCTAAAGCAGGGACATGCAACGTCCTTCATCTAATCAATTTTACAACATCCTTATTTTACTGGCTTGTTCCTTTGAATCAAATTATCATTTTCAGATGAGAGACATATTAGAGTCTAGGCTGCTAAGCCTGCCAAAGCTTGTCTCCATGGCAGGACTGAGTGTGATTTTCATGCAACCATTCTGCTTCTCAAATTGTATCAGTAATAATATGTTGTGGGTTTTTTTCTTCCCTCAGTATTTTCCTGAGGGTCCTTATGAATGATGTGGATAAGGAAGCCTTTTTTTTGGTCCCCCTTTCTACTGTAAGGAAAGGCTGCCTACATTTGGGCACAGCTGTGAGAACAGGCATTCACACCATCCTGGGAACAGAAACCTGCCCCTGTAGGGCAGTTCTCACTGCTTCTGTGGTGAGGAGAGCTTGTGAGGTTTAAGCAAGCAATTAGGGAAAAGGTTAATGTGTATGAAATTGCCCAGTAAATCAGAGACATCTATCATTGTTCTTTTTCTCTTAATATTTCTCAGATGTGGTGACTCAGAAACGTCCCTCGGAGCCATGGTCTAGTCATGAGGTCTTGGGTGATAGGTTGGACTTGATGATCTTTGAGGTCTCTTCCAACCTTGGTGATACTGCGTTTACATGAAAGGAAGCCACTGTAGCTGATATGGGGCTACATACATGAAGCACTATCAATGATAGCTGAGTTTTGTGTAGTATATTAGCATGGAGTTTGATTATATGCCTCATATGGACTGCTTTTCTTTTTTTGTGATTTTTAAAGTTGTTCATGACTGTCATCCAGACTGGAACATGGAGAAATCTGATCTCATGGGGCTGTCTGGTCCCTTTACATAGAGATGATGACAAGTTTCTGATAAGCAGGATAGAGAAAAACATTATGGGAACACAATGAATGGGCTCCATAAACACAGAAGACCTTCATAAGTGGCAAAGCTTGTCAAAAGACCCACATAACTGTGTGGCAGGTTTTACACAGATGGAGTCACCTGGGTAGTATCATGGAATTTATTTCAAGCAATTCCTTGTATCCTGTTGTAAATGAAGGTGGATTATCCTTTTCGTTCTTTCTAGATCACAGAATCACAGAATTACCAAAGTTGGAAGAGACCTCAAAGATCATTAGTTCCAACCTGTCACCACAGACCTCATGACTAAACCATGGCACCAAGTGCCACATCCAATCTCTTCTTGAACACCTCCAGGGACGGTGACTCCACCACCTCCCTGGGCAGCACATTCAAATGGCTAGCAACTCTCTCTGTGAAGAACTTTCTCCTTACCTCAAGCCTAAACTTCCCCTGGTGCAGCTTGAGACTGTGTCCTCTTGTTCTAGTGCTGGCTGCCTGGGAGAAGAGACCAACCCCCTCCTGTCTACAACTACCCTTCATGTAGTTGTAGACAGCAATAAGGTCTCCCTTGAGCCTCCTCTTCTCTAGGCTAAACAATCCCAGCTCCCTCAGCCTCTCTGCATAGGGCTTGTGCTTAAGGCCTCTCACCAGCCTTGTTGCCCTTCTCTGGACATGGTCAAGAGTCTTAATGTCCTTCTTAAATTGTGGGGCCCAGAACTGGACACAGCACTCGAGGTGTGCCCTAACCAGTGCTGAGTCCAGGGGCACAATGACTTCCCTGCTCCTGCTGGCCACACTGTTCCTGATGCAGGCCAGGATGCCATTGGCCTTCTTGGTCACCTGGGCACACTGCTGGCTCATGTTCAGCCAGCTGTCAACCAGGATCCCCAGGTCCCTTTCTGTTTGGCAGCTCTCCAGCCACTCTGACACCAGCCTGTAGCTCTGCTTGGGGTTATTGTGGCCAGCGATATCCAAAGGTTTCTGTTCTCACTTCAATATCTGAATGCTTCAGAAGCCTCCATGGATCTTATCTTCACCCCAGTGCTAGGACTTGGTACTATTCCCAATACCTGCTCTCTAGAAAACCACAAAACTGGGCAATGTGGTTAACATCACCCAGCAAACTGCTAACCGAACGGTTAAATGATTCCACTGACTGAGGTGAATAATTCCTCACATATATCTGTCCTTTTCCCTCACAATTTTTTTTTGTCATGGACTGGACTAATTTTTTTTTTCTTTCCCCATCATTAAAACTTATTTTTACCTTCAGTATTCTACCACAACTATTGAATGAAGAGAAAAACAAATCCACCTGTTTGAGCTATTAGTAGGTTTGTTCCTGTTGCTCTGTTGTGCCTTATTCTCTGCAGCTGACTGTCCTTCTCTGTTCACCTTGCAAAATGTGGAATATCACTCTTCCTCTGCCCTACTCTCTGGATGAGGAAGTGCTTTAAAGGGCCAAGTTGCAGCTCCTTCAAATACTGCTTCACAGAAGAGCTTAAGCTTTGATTTATAATTAGAGCTCTGAAAACCTTTCATTATAAAGCTGAGAATAACTACAGAAAAAGCCATCCTCACCTATTTTTTACCTCATTTCATGGGCCTTGTTCATGCCTGTCCCCTAGCCCTGTGTTTGCATAGTTTTTGATTGTACTGAAATGAACCGATTTCCAAGGGAAATTTTAAGGCAAAAGGAAATGCGAAGCATCTTCTTGCCCCATAATTTTAGGACAGGATTTTTTGCTTTATTTAAAACCAGTGAAATGCTCAGACTTTCTGTGTGACTTTATGGAAGCGAACATTTACTTTCAGTTTTGTTTTCTCCTTTCCTTTTCCCATTCTCACAAAGAAATATTCTTCTTCTGCCTTTCCTGTCTCCTCTTCTTCTACACTTTGCTGTGCTATACCTGCACTACAGGCCTGCACCATAGGCCTGCAACACTGGAACAATAAAGGAACAATACTCGATCATATTGGTCAGCCGTATTGATTCCAATCTCCATTGCCTCCATACTTCACAGTGCTGATGGCTAAGGGATTTACAATTTCATGCGGACATGGGCCAAACCTCTGCTCGCAAGACACTCTTTTGTGTTTTTGCACAGCATGGCTTATGACACTTTGTTTCAGTCTGGAAGAGGAGAGAGACTTGATTCTTTTTTGAACATTCCCATTTTGTGAAATTAAAGGCACCAATGAGGCCAAATACCAAAAGTGAGGCTATTTATTAACGGATAGAACAGAAGAAGGGAGAGAGAGAAGAAGAGAAAATGGAGAAAAAGTGAGAGCAGGAAAGGAATTATATTACCATCACCTCCAGCCCCAACATGGTTTGGGTCTGAGGAAGGGTGCTGCCACTTTGGCTTGGAGGAGATGTCATCATTGCTGTTTTATATTGTCCTCTGCTGCAGGAGGAGGGGAAGAAATCCTGAAGTCCAAGTCTCGCTCTGAGCAGCCTCCAGCATGTTGTGTCTTCAGTAAAGATGTCTTTTCTCTTTTCTATGAGTTCTTCTTTTCTTCTTACAGCAGGCAAAACTTGTGGCACAGCTTTGCTGGTGGTGGTGGAGAGAGGGTTCCCGGATGGCTTCCAGGCTGGATGTTCCTGGTGATGTCTTTTTGTTCTCCTCCTAAGTAGGCATCAATAAGGTCTTTTATACAGTTTTTTAGTCACATTTTTTTTAGGTATCTGTCCAGGTATTGTCTCCAGAGAATCGTCCTGTGTATTCCTTGTGTGCTTGCAAGAGTCAGGGGGGCCTTCCCTTCTTCCTTCACCTTTTGCCTGTGTGCTGGATTACACCCATCCTGGCCAGGGGGCGGGGGGGGGGGGGCGCTGAAAGAGCCCAGCCCCCAGCAGGACAAAAGAAACTTGATCCACTTGTGCAGAAGATTTGGTTTCTCCCTCCCAGAAGGAAGGGTCCCCTGGGTCAAAGGTGGTCTATTCCACTCCCCTTTCCTGTCCAGCAAGCCTATATAAAGGAGGATGTTTGCTGCTGTTGCCCTCTTCTCCTGCCTTGCCTGCTCAAAAGAATGTTGCCTGCTGCTGGTTGCCTGTGCTGGCCATGTGGCCTGGCCTGGTTCTCTCTAAGCTGCATCCACTCTCTCCAACGGACTTAGTATCATAGTATCATTCAGGGTTGGAAGGGACCACAAGGATCATCTAGTTACAACCCCCCTGCCATGGGCAGGGACACCCCACACTAGATCAGGCTGGACAGAGCCTCATCCAGCCTGCTCTTAAACACCCCCAGGGATGACGCCCCAACCACCTCCCTGGACAACCCATTCCAGGGTTTCACCACTCTCATGGTGAAGAACTTCCTCCTCACATCTAGCCTGAATCTCCCCACCTCCAGCTTCATTCCATTCCCCCTAGTTCTACCACTACATGATATCCTGAGAAGTCCTTCCCCAGCCTTCTTGTAGGCCCCCTTCAGATACTGGAAGGCCACAATTAGGTCACCTCAGAGCCTTCTCTTCTCCAGACTGAACAGCCCCAACTCCCTGTCAAGGGTTGAGGGGAAGGCCTCAGCCTTCTCCCCCCGTGTAAGTGAAGGAAATTAAAAAAACCTAAAAGAAAACCACAGCCGGATGAGCAAAGGATTGTGCTGTATTTACAAGTGGGGCTCCAGGATATATATATGTACACAATTTACAGTATTTACAATATATACACAGAAATATACAACAAAGTAACACAGGAATTAGATTCCCCTCCCCCATCAGGAGGAAGGGTTTTCCCCCCTGTACCCCCTTCTCTCCCCCTTTTCCGCAGAGAGGGCTAGAAAGAGAGAAAAGGAGTAATTGTTAATTAAAAGCAGTTATAATTAGAGCAAATGTGTTAGTAAGTTTTGTGCAGGCCTCAACGGTTATCAGTTCCAAGGTCAGTCTGGCTGAAAGCCCAGAAGCTGCAAGATGCGAAAGGAGGCGGAAAAAGTGCAAGACTGAGACTAGTCTCTGTGGGAATCAAAACTTAAGGCAGTACTCTGCCAATCCACCAATGAAATTAGTTTAGACCTGTCATTTGTTTATAAAACATTCAGTCACAGTATCCCTTTCTTAAAGGCACAGCCTCAAACGGTCACACTCTTTCAGTCTGTCCTCATAGGAGAGGTGCTCCAGCCCTCTGATCATCCTCTTGACCCTTCTCTGGACACCTTCCAGCACGTCCATATCCCTCTTGTAATAGGGGCTCCAGAACTGGATGCAGTACTCCAGGTGGGGTCTCACCAGAGGTGAGTACAGGGGGAGAATCACCTCCCTTGACCTGCTGGCCACACTTCTCTTGATGCAGCCCAGGATCTGATTTGCTTTGCGGGCTGCAAGTGCCCACTAAGAGCTCATGTTGAGCTTCTCGTCCACCAGCACCCCCAAGTCTCTCTCCTCAGGGCTGCTTTCCAGCCAGCCACTGCCCAGCCTGTATTTGTGCCTGGATTGCCTCCACTTGAATCCACTTACATCCAGGGAAATAAAAGGCCAAGCCACCCAGGCTTGGTTTTGTGTATTTTCCTGTTTATTCTTATCCCTTACCCTTGTGAACTCTCCCTGTTATTGCTCTCTCTCTATATATATTTTGTTTAAAAATGTACTTCTACTTTCAAACCGACTCCAGACTATTTCTTTTGTAGATTCACTTCATTCCCATTTTTTCCCTATCCCCCCTTTTTTTTGTTTTCTCCCTTTTCTTTCCCTTTCCTTACTAGGGAAAGGGAGGGGGACGGGGGAGAAATTCTCAATCAATCTGTTATCATCTGAGCTCTTAAACACCATTTAAGGCTCAAACCAGCACAACCTGTCCATACACACAATACACATCAGGGGCTTATCATGCCAGGTGGTGAATCCATTGTATAGTCCAGAAGCCTTTTCAACATCCTTCTTTTCTGGGGTAGCTGATGGGTAGAGGTGATCTTGTCTGTGCACATTCCAGAGTCGGTACCAGTGGTGCCTGCCCATTACACGTTTCTGTTGCATCTTTCCACCCTGCCCCAGCCCTCTGGTGCAGCTATTGTCTGGGTGAGCAAAGGTAACTTTTTCTTTGTCAATTCACATCAAGAGAGACAAAATTTAGTCTCTGACACACTTCTACTCAGAATGGGAGGAAAGTAACTCCACTGCCCTGAAAACACATGAGTTCCCTCTTGGCTTTATTCCCTTGAGAAACAGAATCCATGCAAAAGTAAAGGCACATTTGTGAGGATATATGTGTTTGAATTAATGAAGAAGTATGAACCTTGAACAAAAATACTCCCTCTCCCTGTGCATTATTATACATCTTTCTATTTGTTTTCTGATTTTCTGCTCATTTTTTTTGGTATCTCCTGCTTCTCTTCTCTTTCTCTCTCCTAGTGGTATGCCTTTCCCAAAAGGTGTCTTAGGCTATGCATTATGGCGGTTTTCCTCTGAAAAAGAGAAAAAACTTTTCTCAAAACTATTGTAGAGAGTATTTACAGAAGCATGTAATCTCTCAGCATCTAGAGGTAGGAGTTGTGTGCAGAAACTTGCATTGGAAAGCAAAAGAATGCGCTCGCTCTGCAGCAGTTTTAATCAGCAAGCATGTTGCTGATGCCTACATGTCCATACACGGACTGAAAGCTCTAGAGCCTGCTTTCAATTCCTGAAACATCTGAATTTCTGCTTGTACCATGCATCTGACCAAGCTTCTCCACAAAAGTTGTAGAGAGCAATAACGTCTCCCCTGAGCCTCCTCTTCTGCAGGCTAAACACCCCCAGCTCCCTCAGCCTCTCTTCATAGGGCTGTGCTCCAAATCCCTGCCTAGCTTTGTTTCTGTTCTCTGGACATGTTCCAGCAACTCAACATCTTTCCTAAACTGAGGGGCCCAGAACTGGACACAGGACTCAAGGGGTGGCCTAACCAGTGCCGAATACAGGGGCACAATTACTTCCCTGCTCCTGCTGGCCACACTGTTCTTGATACAGTCCAGGATGCAATTGACCTTCTTGGCCACCTGGGGTATGATAGGGTATTGCTTCGGTTCATTGTTAAGGTCTATAAAAGGATAAATTAATGATCAATAAATAGGGTGATTAATTAATTAAAAATTAATAATTTTATTATTAATAATAAAAAACCTGTATAAAAAAAAATTAATCAAAACCTATTTACAGATTCGAGGAGTTGGGTTGTGGAACAGATACCTCACCAGCAGGAACAAGTAACAATGTAGACAATATGTAGAAAAATCCAGAAACAACAAACAGCACTTTAAACTATAAAGAAGAGCAACCTCGGCAATGAAGCCGGCGATTGTCCACAACGGGGTGGGGGAACTCTAGAATTCCCTAAGGCAACAGACCTTCAATGGATGCTTATAAAAATCAGATATTGTAATTACTCACTGATCCTGATACCTCATGGCACACGTTAAGATCTAGACAAACCAAAATGGCATCGACCACGTGGAAGCTGCAGGAGCACCGTTTCACTTTCTGTTGGTGTCTGCAGCTTATTACTGAGGCAGAATTTGTTCCCAAAGGGTTTGCAGCTGAAAGCTTTGTAGAGAGGAGGTTTCTCGGCTGTAATCCTTTTGTAGCAGCGCTTGCTGCTTTCTCCAGTCAAACGAAACTGTCCCAGGAACTCAGCGCCTCTGGGATTTCGCATCTCAGCCTGGCAAGACGCGTGTCTGTCCTCTGGGCTTTACAACACTGAAAATAGCAAGGGGTCCTTGCTGTCTTGTCTGGATAAACTGAAACACAGTTCAGCTTCCAAGTGAAGCTTGTGGTTCCTTCCGGAGCGTGGACAATTGCAAGACAAAGCTCTGGCTCTTTGGGCTGATACTTACAGATTTCCCGAGGCAATGATGGCCAGTAGCAACACAGATCTAGGGATAAAACCCTGGTATTGCAACCTGTAGAAAGCCTTCTTTCCAAACGTGGCCAAAAGCACACCCACCTGGCTCATTCTGGCTCTGAGACATGTTCAAGCAAGCCTAAAGAACCAGATCTACTAACTTCTGCCTCATTGTCTGATTCAGAGTAATTTTGAGGCTTTTTGTCCATCCAGGACACTCATACTTTGTGAAGCTTAAGAGGGTAATGGCCTCTCATCTTCTCACTCATGTTTCACAGATATCACTGAAATGGTAAGAATGAGTGATGGTTTTATTCATTTATCCAAGAATACACAGAAAAATGATTTTGCAAGTAGATTGTCAGTCGGTTTTGAATATTCAGGTGGCAAGAAAATATTTGTCTATAGAGTTGTAGTTAGAAGAGATTGAATAAGAATTAGATAGAAAGATTTGGGTGCATCTAAAACAGGACAACAAAAACAAGGAAAGATAATAGAATAGAATAGAATAGAATAGAATAGAATAGAATAGAATAGAATAGAATAGAATAGAATAGAATAGAATAGGATTAACCAGGTTGGAAGAGACCTTCAAGATCATCACGTCCAACCTAATAACTAATCCAACACCACCTAATCAACTAAACCATGGCACCAAGCACCCCATCAAGTCTCCTCCTGAACACCTCCAATGAGGGTGACTCCACCACCTCCCCGGGCAACCCGTTCCAATGTGCAATCACTCTCTCTTTGTAGAACTTCTTCCTAACATCCAGCCTAAACTTCCCCTGGTGCAGCTTGAGACTGTGTCCTCTTGTTCTTGTGCTGGCTGCCTGGGAGAAGAGACCAACCTCTGCCTGTCTACAACCTCCCTTAAGGTAGTTGTAGAGAACAATAAGGTCACCCCTGAGTCTCCTCTTCTTCAGGCTAAGCAACCCCAGCTCCCTCAGCCTCTCCTCATAGGGCTTGTGTTCCAAACCCCTCCCCAACTTTGTTGCCCTTCTCTGGACATGCTCCAGTAACTCAACATCCTTCCTAAACTTAGGGGCCCAGAACTGGACACAGTAATCTTGCCAGAAGCTGGAAAATGAATATACAGTCCAGTAACTGGAACAAAAATAAAGGTGATAGTCCTGTAGTTCTTCTAGTCTCAGGAATAGATTTTTAAATTTGAAGTTTTGCTACCTTATTCTTAAAAGAGTTAGGAATATGACTGGACCAGATTATTAGCTGCACTAATTACATCATCATGACAAAACTCCTTGTATACTAAGTTTTCTCTGGCAACATTGAAAGGTGAATGTGGAATTAGCTTTCACAGTTTGTATAGTGAGCACAGTAAAATATAACGATCCCCTTCCAATTAAACTCAACCAGCAAAAAACTTTATTTTCTACTTTCAAACAGATCTGAGCAGTAGTTTTGTCTAGGGGAAAATAGTAAATAAGTGCAATCTTGTGCTGTTTACAGCTTTGGTTGAGGTAATTTTCTTCATAGTAGCTACTGTGGGTCTGTGTATTTGATCTGCGCTGGAAACACAAGGAATGTTTTAATTACTGCAGGACAGTGCATACACAGAATCAATGTCTTTTCTGCCTCTCACCCCTCCCCACCAAAGAGTAGGCTGGAAATGCAGAAGTTGGGAAGATACACAGCTGGTACATCTGATCCCATTTGATACTATATGATGTCAAGCTTAACATAGAATAGAATAGAATAGAATAGAATAGAATAGAATAGAATAGAATAGAATAGAATAGAATAGAATAGAATAGAATAGAATAGAATGGAAATTAACCAGGTTGGAAAAGACCTTTGAGATCATCAAGTCAAACCTATCACCCAACGCCATCTAAACCATGGCACCAAGTGCCCCATCCAGTCTCTTCCTAAACACCTCCAGTGATGGTGACTCCACCACCTCCCTGGGCAGCACATTCCAATGGCTAATCACTCTTTCTGTGAAGAACTTCTTCCTAACATCCAGCCTAAACCTCTCCAGTCACAGCTTGAGACTGTGTCCTTTTGTTGGAGGAAGAAGATGTGGGAAATGTTTGGAGTGATGCATTTGTCTTCCCAAGTAACAGTTATGTGCCATGGAATCCTGCTTTCCTGGAGATAGCTGAATACCTGCCTGCTGATGGGAAGTGGTGACTGAATTCCCTGTTTTGTCTTGCTTGCCTGCATAGCTTTACCAATTAAGCTGTCTTTATCTCAGCTCATGAGTTTTCTCACTTTTACCCTTTCAGTTATTTCCCTTATCCCAGCAAGGGGGAGTAAGCAAGCTGCTGTATGGGGCTTAGTTGCAGGCTGGGGTTAAATCATGGCAAGACTTTAATGAAGACAAAAATAAATTCCAGATAACACTCTTCCTCTTCTCCTCTTTAGAACAGACTGCATTGTCATCACTGTCAACTCTGTCACAGCAAAGACTAGCCTATGAGCTGTAACATCTCCCATGTGCATACCACTAATTAGCTGCAGCGAAGAAGCATGTTCGGATTTTAACTACACAAAATAACAACCCAGGCGTATGGATTATGACAACAGACAAATTTGAATGTCTGGGAGTCATAAAGTGTTGGTATCTGTGGCATTCCCCAGACCACACAAAGAACAAAGGGACTGTTTTGCAATGCTCACATTTCCAATTTGTGGATCCCAGGGGCTTTGCAAACAGAGAGTGACATTTATCCCAGTTCCTTGGATGAGCCACAAGGTCTGAACATCATTTACATTCCACTTTAGGGTTTAAACAGTGCATAGGTGTTCTGCATGCGGGTGGATTGCACTCCTAATGAAGTGTGCCTCCCTGGGAAGTAGGTATAATTAAACTCTATTTGCAGATGAGGAAAGGGAATCATTAAGCAATGAAATGACTTTCCAAACTCAAAATAAGACATAAGAAAAGCTGGCACATGAACCAAAAATTCTCTGTACACTCATGATCTTTTTTTCACAGAATTGCAGCATGGTTGAGGTTGAAAGGGGCCTCTGGAGGTCATCTGGTCCAGCACTTCTTGCTCAAGGAGGGCCACTTATATCAGGCTTCTCAGTATCTCCTGAGCTGGAGACTGCAATCTCTCTGAGCAACCTCTAGTACTTCTCGGTTGCTCTCACAGTACAAAAGCTTTCTCTTACATTCACATAGAGCCTCCTTCTGTCCTACCTGATCATTTTCTTTATTCACCAGTGGTCAGGACAAGTGCCAGCATGACCAAGAAACTCAACAGCTCTTTGCTACCTTCACAAGATAGGAAGAAATACAGTTGTCTGTCTCCCCCAGTGGAGGAAGATGGCCTGGCTGCCAGTTCCTGGACTTGGGAAGGCTTGTGCAGACATGCTGTGGAAGATTTACTATAAAATCTATATCTTCTTTCCACTCTGTCATCTCTGCTGTTAATCAAGGTCTCCTGAGGATGAAGGAAAGTTGATTTCTACTTCTTGCATTGTACACATTTATTTAGGTGAACAGGTTTGTAGGCACTTTTTCCTTACTCCTCTGCTTAAGTTCATTTTAGCTTTCAATCATTAGTTATAAAGCCATTTTGATTTTCCTTGTTCCATCTCTGCAAATCTTTTTAACCTATTAACAGTTTTTGCAGCTCCTGAGAAGTGGCATCTCCAGCTCAGTGTGGGCAGGGACAGAGTGACAGCAGTCAAATTCCCTCATGGGCAAGAGCAGCCCCTTCCTGGCTCCTTGCCTCACAGGTAAGAGTAGCCCCATCCTAGCTAGAGGGTCCAATTCAGGTAGAGGTCATTGCCTTCCCAGAAGAGGACCCAGCTTTCATTTCCACTTGGTCAAAAGCCATTGCCAGAATGGACCCAGACAAATCTCTCACACAAGCATAGAGTTGTCCAGGTCCCCGTATGCCAGAAATTCCTGAACCTCTCATGGATATGAAAGGGCACCAGAGACAACATCTGTGTGTGGTGTGACCAGGTAAATGATCTGCTCTGTCTGGTGGCAGAGATGAAAGAGGAATTGGAAAGGTTAAGGAGTATCAGGGATTGTGAGAGGGAGATGGATTGGTGGAGCCACACCACCCCTGAGGCAAGAGCAGTAGGTGGAGGTTCCATAACAAACAGAGAATCCCCTGCCCTGTTGCCCCCCAGCAGAAGGTTGGGACTTAAGAGAAAGGCTGGATGGAATTGGGGAATGGAAACAAGATGCTGCTCGGGGCAGCTGGCAAATACTCTGCTGGCCTCTCGCATCTTTTCAGTTGCCGTTACACAACAGATAGAGCAGTCTGGGATTTGAGGTCTAGGCAAAGTTGTAAACAAAGGTCCATCCAGGGGGTGGTCTAGGGTAAGTCAGTCAGTCAGTGACTCTGTTAACAGAAAAAGAAGGGTAATTGTCATAGGCAAATCCCTTCTGAGGTGATCAAAAGGCTCACAGGGGTCTGCTGCCTGGGTTAAAGGCATTACTGGGAAACTCCCTGGTTTTATACAACCCTCTGACTACTACCTATTGCTGATTATGCAGGCTGGCAGTGATGAGTTTTCCAGTGTATGTAATGGCAGCTATTACTTCTCAAATCTATTTTTTTAAATATGTCTTTTATGATACGTTCTGTTATCTCTTTGAAGGTTTCTCTCCTTGTTTTTCCCATCTTTTCTCTCAGTGATGACTCAGTTGCTGAAACCACCCTGAAGGGATGTATAAAATGACTTTCAAGAACTCAGTCTAGTGACAGCACTCTGTAAAGAGGTGGATTTGGCTTTATACGTATTTGATCCCAGCGTGAGCCACTAGGAGGAGAGAACCAAATGAAACATGTTTTTTGCTGATTCTAAACTAAGAAAGCCATGGAAAACCTCTTTGTTCAAGTGGAGGAAAAATTCCTATGTGAGAGGGAAAACATGAGAACATCATATCATACTATATAATAAAGTCACTGTGCATGCCTCCTTTTAGATTTAGAGGCAAGTGAGAAAATGGTCTAAAATCTTTTCTGCAGACTGCAAGAAGAATGCAGATGTTTGACTCTAATAGTCTCATGTGCTGTTGTATAAGTTGTCTACAAGAGCTGAGCTGGAGACCTGTAGGAAGTTCCTTGGAGACAATGTCTTCCTTGTCAGAAATATGAGGTCTCTTCATAGCCTAAGCTTTGGACTGAAAAGAAGTTTAATTCTGAGGAATGTCAAAATTCAAAGAGAAACTAAGTTTAGGCTTAAAAGAATATGAGGTAGACCATTTCTGGGTAGCCTATATGTATATATTTCCAAGGTGTGTTGCCTTTTGGGATCAACCAATAAGAGCAGCACCTCAATGAAACAGCAGTCTGTAGATGGCACAGGCATTCAGCCAGTGGGAAACAGACAAAATACATGGGAGATCAGAGAGATCATTCTTTGTGTAGAGACAATATGCTGGGTTTCAGAGAATTATAGAATCAATAAGGTTGGAAAAGACCTCAGAGCTCATCCAGTCCAATCTATCACCCAACACCTCATGACTAAATAAACTATGGCACCAAGTGCCATGTCCAATCCTCTTTTGAACACCTCCAGGGATAGTGACTCCACCACCTCCTTGGGCATCACATTCCACTGGCCAATTACTCTTTCTCAAGAGGGGAGGTCTGTAAAGCCTGCTCCCACATATCTAACTCTCTTTTGCACTCCCTCATAGTCCTGAGTACTGCATCCTTTAGCTGGCCACCAGATTGAGAGGATAATTCACTTGATCACACTTCACACAGGTGTTGTCTCCTTCACCCTCTTTTCCGGGTGCCAAGCTCCAGCACTCTCTTCACCTAGCAGCCTGGGCACCTGTGTGCTTGTGCGCCAGCTCTGTCTGGGTACCTACTATTTTTCTAGTAGCCTTTGGTTGAGTTGTTACCATGGCTGGATCTTTTCAGGAAGGTGAAATTAAGTTTGGAGGGGGATAGGATGTGGCATTTGGCACCATGGTCTAGTAGTCATGAGGTTTTGGGTGACAGGTTGGACTTGGTGATCTTTGAGGTCTTTTCCAACTTTGTTGGTTCTATGATTCTATTCCATGATTCTATGATTTTACAGATATTTGCAAGCAAGGTTGGTCGTACCAGAGAAGACCCTACAGAACAAGATTGAAGAAATGTTCCTAGGAATTGGCCTTATCCTGCTGCTATGAACTTTGCATTTCCTGCAGAGCTGTGTGACTGTAACACTCAGTTGTATAAAATAATGCAAAATTATAGTGGCATTCTATACATAGTACAAAAATACCGAGTAACTCTGAGGCAAATACTAGCTATTGCATATGAAAAAATACTCTAGGCTGGATGTTAGGAAGAAGTTCTTCCTAGAAAGAGTGATTTGCCATTGGAATGTGCTGCCCAGGGAGGTCGTGGAGTCACCATCAGTGGAGCTGTTTAGGAAGAGACTGGATGGGGCACTTGGTGCCATGGTTTTAGTTGATTACATGGTGTTGGATGATAGGTTGGACTCGATCTCAAAGGTCTTTTCCAACCTGGTCTATTCTATTCTATTCTATTCTATTCTATTCTATTCTATTCTATTCTATTCTATGGTTTTATTGTTTGGTTTTAAATATATACACAGTCTTAAGCTGTAGCAGGGGAGGGTTAGGCTGGATATTAGGAAGAAGTTCTTCCCAGAAAGAGTGATTGACCATTAGAATGTACTGCCCAGTGAGGTGGTAGTCACCATCACTGGAGGTGTTTAGAGAGGGACTGGATGGGGTGTTCGGTGTCATGGTTGAGTTGATTAGATGGTGTTGGGTGATAGGTTGGACTTGATGATCTCAAAGGTCTTTTCCAACCTGGTTACTTCCTATTCTATTCTATTCTATTCTATTCTATTCTATTCTATTCTATTCTATTCTATATATTCCACCTGACTACTGTATTTTGCCTAAGCTACCACAGAGGCTTCCGCACTCTGTCGTCTGATCCGGCCCGCGCTGCTTGCTGCAATCCAGCCAGAAGACTTTCTTGTCAAATGGCAGTCACACAGATTAGCTCTGCCTCATTTAAATTTCCTGTGGCTGACATCGCCCTCTTGAGCAGGCATGCTAGAAGATGACCCGGCTGGTCCTCGCTGTCTGTCAAGGTCCTCCCACCCCAAAAAGCCCCCAAAATAAACCAAAATAGAGCATCTCTCAGCTTGAGCACACTGGTCCCAGTGCCAGTCCTGAACAGCTCTCTTGCCAAATTAGTCACTGGGTAAATCAGAGTCCTCACCGGGCCAACAAAAAAAATAATACCTCAGTTTCCTCTAGTAATTACAGTACTGAACTTTACACTTTGAAGTACAAGATCTATGGATTAAAATATCTGTTATTTTTGTTAGACATTCATAAGGCATTTGGTCTTCCTTAAATATGTTTTTTATCCACATTTCTTTTATTAAATAATTTTTTCATATTTT
>NW_027142395.1:0-342500 GCF_026170545.1 Melanerpes formicivorus | reverse complement strand
CAGATCCTCCCGAGGAGAATCCCCCCTCAGGTTCACCCCAAACCTCTCTCCCCCTCCTCCCCTTTCCCCTAATAGTTGATTAGGTGAAAAAGGAGAAAGAGAGAAAAGGATATTGTGGGAAATTTGTTAGCTAAAAGCACTTGCTAAGAACGATAGTTTTTCTTATCTTATCAGTTGCATTCCAGGGTCAGTTGCATGCTCACTGGGCAAAAGCAAAAAGTCAGAACAGCCTGAAGCTGACATGAGTGACAGCAAGAATATTAGAGATGTTTGCTGTGGTACATCTCACATCTGACCAATGAAATTAGTTTAGCATTTATCTTTGTTTTCGTTTTTACACCTGAATATTCAGCTAGAGAATTCTGCAGCTGTCCTTTTCTTAAAGGCACAGCTTAACCTGTCACACTTTCTGAAAACAAAAGCTAGCCCTCTTGATTGTTTTACACATCCTGCTCTATCTAGAAGCAGCAAATAATAGGCAGGGGATGGATCTTCTACAACAATATAATTTGATCTGTTAATCCACTTGGCTTCTCAGCCCAGAGCATGATTATGCTAGTATCCCAAATGTAGATGTGGAAAGTAATGCATGAACTGATAGTTCATTATCTAACAGACTCTAAAAAGATGAAGATTTGGAGAATCCTTTCTGCCACTCATAAAAAAAACATCAGCAAATGCAGATGTGTGCACATTAGAAAGAGATGGATAGTTCAGGTTGATGGTGGAGAGGAGAGAGACTCAAGACAATTTTCCTACAGAGAGACTTCTTCCGATGCATAGCATTCAACCTATTAAAGAAGAAACTGTGTTTTTCAAATGCCTTTCTCTGTGGCCATCAGTTTTACTATTACCCTTCCATACAAGATCAATCCTCTGCCTGCTGTGAACCAGTTATTTTCTTCCTCTGGTTTGCTCAGCCACCAGTGGCCTTAATCTATAAAGGGAAGAGCTGTCACAGTCATGATTGAGATGAATGACATGGCTACTGAACAGTCTTTGGAAACCCAGCTTCAACCAAACTCATGCAGAGAACACTGATCATGATTCAGTCTGATGCTCTTTTCCTTGTAGGTCACTCCCTACCCTAATCACATAGCACAGTGAGAAAAAATGAACTTTTGAGCTATTTGAATGAGGTATTGCTTTGCCCATTAAGTAGCTCCTGCAGAACACATTTCACATTTCTCTGCCTTTGCATACAGTCGCACAAACATGCAGACAGTACACCACGTACCAAGCTACAGGCATTTCAGCCTTGCAGTGCTGAAATTGCACATCTCCACTTGAAGTTTTGCAAGTAGCAGCCAGTTCTTCAAAAGAATGGACAGCAGCACTCTGTACTGGGTTAGGAACAGGCTGGAGGGCTGAGCCCAGAGAGCGGTGGTGAATGGTGCCACATCCAGCTGGTGGTCAGGCACTAGTGGTGTCCCCCAGGGATCAGGGCTGAGGCCCATGCTCTTTAATATCTTTATCGATGATCTGGATGAGGGGATTGAGTCCATAATTAGTAAGTTTGCAGATGACAGCAAGCTGGTGGCAGGTGTTGATCTGTAAGAGGGTGGGAGAGCTCTGCAGAGGGACCTTGACAGGCTGGACAGATGGGCAGATCACAGATCACACAGATCACAGTATCACAGACCACAGTATCACCAAGGTTGGAAGAGACCTCAAAGATTATCAAGTCCAACCTGTCACCACAGACATCATGACTAGACCATGGCACCAAGTGGCACATCCAACCCCCCCTTGAACCACACCAGGGACGGAGACTCCACCACCTCCCTGGGCAGCACACTCCAATGGCAAATGACTCTTTCATTAAAGAACTTTCTCCTCACCCTGGGCTCCTCAGTTTAGGAGGACTTGCTGGAGCGTGTCCAGAGAAGGGCAACAAAGTTGGTGAGGGGCTTGAAGCACAAGCCCTATGAGGAGAGACTGAGAGAGATGGTGTTGCTTAGCCTGGAGAAGAGGAGACTCAAGGGTGACCTTATTGCTCTCTACAACTACCATAAGGGGGGTTGTAGACAGGCGGAGGTTAGTCTCTTCTCACAGGCAGCCAGTACTAAAACAAGAGGACACAGTCTCAGGCTGTGCCAGGGGAGGTTTAGGATGGAGGTTAGGAGGAAGTTTTACACAGAGGGAATGATTGTTGATTGGAATGGGCTGTCCGGGGAGGTGGTGGAGTCACCATCACTGGAGGTGTGCAGGAGGAGACTTGATAGGGTGCTTGGTTGTATGGTTTAGTTGATTAGGTGGTGTTGGATGATAGGTTGGACGTGATGATCTTGAAGGTCTCTTCCAACCTATTCTATTCTATTCTATTCTATTCTATTCTATTCTATTCTATTCTATTCTATTCTATTCTATTCTATTCTATTCTAAATTTCCCCTGGTGCAGCTTGAGACTGTGTCCTCTTGTTCTGGTGCTGGTTGCCTGAGAGAAGAGACCAACTCCCTCCTGGATGCAACCTCCCTTCAGGTAGTTGTAGATAGCAATGGGGTCTCCCCTGAGCCTCCTCTTCTCCAGGCTAAACAACCCCAGCTCCCTCAGCCTCTCCTCACAGGGCTTGTGCTTGAGGCATCACCCCAGCCTTGTTGCCCTTCTCTGGACACACTCAAGTGTCCCAAAGTCTTTCTTAAATTGAGGGGCCCAGAACTGGACACAGCACTCAAGGTGTGGCCTAACCAGTGCAGAGCACAGGGACACAATGACTTCCCTGCTCCTGCTGGCCACACTATTCCTAATACAGGCCAGGATGCCATTGTCCTTCTTGGCCACCTGGGCACACTGCTGGCTCATGTTTAGTACTGTCAATGAGTACCCCCAGGTCCTTTTCTGTTTGGCCGCACTCCAGCCACTCTGACCCCAGCCTGTAGCACTGCATGGGGTTGTTGTGGCCAAAGTGCAGCACCTGGCACTTGGACTTATTGAATGCCATCATGTTGAACTCTGTCCATATGTACAGTCAGTCGAGGTACCTCTGTAGAGCCCTTCCACCCTCTAACAGATCAACATCTGCTCCTAACTCGGTGTCATCTGCAAATTTGCTGATGACGGACTCAACCCCCACAACCAGATCATCAATGAAGATATTAAAGAGCATGGGGCCCAGCACTGATCCCTGGGGGACACCACTGGTGGCTGGCCTCCAACTGGATGTGGCACCATTCACCACCACTCTCTGGGCTCGGCCCTCCAGCCACTTCCAAACCCAGCACAGAGTGTTGCTGTCCAAGCCAAGAGCTGACAGCTTAGCCAGCAGTTTGATGTGGGGGATGATGTCAAAGGCCTTGCTGAAGTCCAAGTAGACCACATCCACAGGCCTCCCCATGTCCACCTGACGGGTCACCTGATCATAGCAGGAGATCAGACTGGAGAGGCAGGACCTGCCCTTCCTAAATCCATGTGGCTGGACCTGAGCCCTTGGCCATCCTTCAGGTGTGCAGTTATTGCCCCCAAGATAATCTGCTCCATAATTTTCTCTGGCACTGAGGTCAGGCTGACAGGCCTGGAGTTTCCAGGTTCCTCCATCTGACCCTTCTTATGGATGGGGACCGCATTGATCAGTTTCCAGTCATCTGGGACCTCACCAGTGAGCCAGGATTGGTGGAAAATGATGGAGAGCGGCTTGGCCAGCTCATCTGCCAGCTCTCTCAGAACCCTAGTCCAAGGGCATGAGATTTAACACATCTAAGTGCCAGATTCTGCACATTGGCCACCAGAACCCCATACAGTGCTACAGGCTGGGAGCAGAGTGGCTGGAGAGCAGCCAGGCAGAAAGGGAATACTGGTTGATAGTAGGCTGAACATGAGCCAGCAGTGTGCCCAGGTGACCAAGAAGGCCAGTGGCATCCTGGCCTACATCAGGAATAGTGCAGCCAGCAGGAGCAGGGAAGTCATTGTGCCCTGTACTCAGCACTGCTTAGGCCACACCTTGAGTCCTGTGTCCACTTCTGGGCCCCTCAATTTAAGAAAGATGTTGAGTTGCTGGAAGGTGTCCAGAGAAGGGCAACAAAGCTGGGGAGGTGTTCAGAGCACAAGCCCTATGATGAGAAGCTGAGGGAGCTGGACTTGCTTAGCCTGGAGAAGAGGAGTCTCAGGGGAGACCTTCTTGCTCTCTACAACAACCTGAAGGGAGCTTGTAGCCAGGTGGTGCTCGGTGTATTCCAGGCAACCAGCACCAGAACATGAGGACACAGTCTCAAGCTGCACTAGGGGGAGTTTAGGCTGGATGTTAGGAAGAAGTTCTTCATAGAAAGAGTGATTTGCCATTGGAATGGGCTGCCCAGGGAGGTGGTGGATTCACCATCACTGGAGGTGTTTAGGAAGAGAGTGGATGTGGCACTTGGTGCCATGGTTTAAATGATGATCTCAAAGGTCTTTTCCAACATGGTTAATTCCATTCCATTCCATTCCATTCCATTCCATTCCATTCCATTCCATTCCATTCCATTCCATTCCATTCCATTCCAGTGGTCTGTGACTGAGGGCAGTGAGTTCAGTTGCCAGGTTCTCTGTTCCCAAGGTAAGGCACTCTATGTGGGTTGTGCTGAGAAAAATGATTCTGTACATATGTTTTTAAATCTGTCTTTGAATGAGCCAGTGTGGGTCTTGAGAACAACCTTGCAACCCTGCCTGTGTTGTCAGTAAAGCCTGAAAAAAATTAGTCTTCATGGAGAGACATGCTGAAAATATTGCACTACTTCCAGACATAGACTATCAAGGGCTGTGGTGCTCAAGATTTGGTAGACCCAACGGTTTACACAGACCTAATTAATATACATTTGAAATGCAACTTCCTTGCTTGAAGTTTTAATGCTTTGTATGATCCAAGGTCATTCATGTGGCTCAAATTCTGAAACAATATAAATTAGGGATTTAAATATCTTATTTGTAGAATGATGTGCAATCCTGTATTTCATTAACTTAACTATGAGCACTCACTTGGAAAAATAAAACCAGACCATTTAGTTTTGGGTTTAGTTCCTTCCCATTACCTGCCCTAGCAATGAAGAAGAGGCACTTCAAATCTGCAAGTGTTTGAGGTACTCAAAAAAAAAAAAAAAAAATTTGTATATTAAATCTAGCTATAGAGACATCATCCTTGTGTTATTGATATGTGTAATATAAATTCTTTCCCCTCTGCCTTTGTGTTGTAGAGGTAGAAGAATTTTTTTGTATGCAGACAATATCTGAATGTCAAGGACCAAATCTTTCCTCCAGTTTCACTGATGGAAATCAGGAGTAACTGTGTTAAAGTTGCTAGAGTAATTCCATCTTCACCCTAAGGCATGTGAGAACAGAAAGAAGCTTTTTGCTACCTTAATGGAAAGATAAAGAATAGTTCAAACAGGCTAATTTAAGGGAACAGGAAGATTAACACTGACAAGTCATTCCAATATTACACCTAGAGATATGCTTTACTTTGAAGGATCCCACAACAGTAGAACCACTTTGTCTTGTGCGATATAATAATCTTAGAAGTCACAACTGAACAATGGACTCCAGACCTGAGCTGAGAAAATAATTCTTTCAAATAAGATTTAAAAGTTACCCTATCCACTCTTTTTGGTTAAATTGACCATCATCAGGTAGTCCATCTCAATTGATGTGTTAAGTATTGGAATGGAATGGAATGGAATGGAATGGAATGGAATGGAATGGAATGGAATGGAATAGAATTAACCAGGTTGGAAAAGACATTTGAGATTATTGAGTCCAACCTATCACCAAACACCATCTAATCAACTAAAGCATGGCACCAAGTGCCCCATCCAGGCTCTTCCTAAACACCTCCAGTGATGGTGACTCCACCACCTCCCTGGGCAGTCTATTCCAATGGCCAATCAGTCTATATCATTGAATCAGGGAGGCAAAGGACAACGAGAAAAGCTTCTATGAGTACATTGGTGAAAACAAAGACATGGGCAAATGCAAGCCCTCTCCAGAAAGAAAGAAACTAGAGACCTGGTTTCCCTGGATTTGAAGAAGGCTGAGGTTCTCAATGAATTTTTGCCTCAGTCTTCACCAGCAAGTGCTCCAGTCACATGGCCCAAGTCAGAAGGCAAAGACAGGGACTGGGAGGATGAAGAGCTGCTATCTGTAGGAGAATATCAGGTGTGAGATGATCTAAAAAATAGTGAAGTTGCATGACTCCATGGCACCTGGTGAGATGCAACTATGTATCTTGAGGGAACTGGTGGATGATGTCACTAAGCCACTATAGATCATATTTGAGAAGCTGTGTCAGTCCAGAGAAGCTCCCACTTGTTAGAAAAGAGGAAACACAACTGCTGTTTTCAAAAAGGGAAAAAAGGAAGACCTAGGGAACCGTAGGCCAGTCAGCCTCACTTCTGTGCTCAGGAAGATCATGGATCAGATCCTCCTGAAACTGTGCTAGGACACATAGAAAATCAGAAGGTCATTAGAGACAAACAGCATGCCTTCATTAAGGGCAAACCATGCCTAAAAAAAAATGATGGCATTCTACAGTGGAGTTACTGCATTAATAGATAAGGGAAGAGCAACTGCCATCATCCACCTGGACTTGTGCAAAGAATTTGACGCTGCTCTGCACGTCATCCTGGTCTCTAAATTGTAGAGACGTGTTTTTGAATGATTGACCATTTAGTGAAGAAGGAATAGGCTGGATGGTCACACTCAAAGAGTTGCAGTCAACAGCTCAGCATCTGAGTAGACACAACTGAAGACTGGCATTCTTCAGGGGTAAGTATTGGGGCGAGCACCTTTTATCAACTTTGCCAGCAATATGGGCAGTTGGATTGAGTGCATCCTCAGCAAGTCTGCTGCTGACACCAAGATGTGTGGTGCAGTTGGCATGCTGGCGGGGAGGAATAGCAACCAGGGGGTCCTTTACAGGCTTGAATGATAGGCCCATGCAAACCTTATTAGGTTCAACAAGACCAAGTGTGAGGTCGTGCTCCAGAGTCAGGGTAATGCCAAGCACAAATACAGGCTGAGCAGGGAATGGATAGACAGTAATCCAAAGGAGCAGAATTTGGGGATGTTGGTTGTTGAGAAACTAAAATGACACAGCAATATGTGTCTGCAGCCCAGAAAGCCAACTGCATCCTGTATTTCATCAAAGAAATTGTGGCCAGAAGGTGGAAACTGGTGATTCTGTGCCTCTACTCCACTTTCAAGAGACCCCCCACCTGCAGTACTTCATTTAGCCCTGGGATCTTTAACATAAGAAGTACATGGCTCTCTTGGAGTGATTCTGGAGGAAGGTCACAAAGATGATCAGAGGGTTGGAGTACCTCTCCTGTGAGGACAGATTGAGACAGCTGGGGTTGTTCAGCCTGGAGAAGGCTCTAAGGAGACCTTATAGCAACTTTCCAGTACCTAAAATGAGCCTACAGGGAAACTGGAGAGGGACTTTTTTTTTTCATAAGGGCATGTAGCAGTGAGACAAGAGGTATTGGATTTGAACTGAAAGAGAGTAGATTAAGACTAGATATAAGAAAGAAAATCTCCACTATAAGGGTATTAAAGGGCTGGAACAGTTTGCCCAGAGAGGTAGTAGATACTCTACCCCTGGATATGTTCAATGGTAGATCAAGTGGAAAGTGTCCCTGCTTATGGCATGTGGTTTGAAACTAAATTATCTTTGAGATCCTTTTCATGGCAAACCATCCTATGATTCTATGATTATAATATGATGGTGGGACTAAACATTCATAGGGACCATTTGGCTGACACATAAATTTACAGTACTGAATTCTTTAATCAGGAGGTGTTTATAACTATCATTCTGAGAAAATTTTTCACGTTTACTGCTCTACTACCTGAAAAGGCATGAGCCAGCAGTGTGCCCAGGTGGCCAAGAAGGCCAATGGCATCCTGGCCTGCATCAGGAATAGTGTGGCCAGCAGGAGCAAGGAAGTCATTGTGCCCCTGGACTCAGCACTGGTCAGGCCACACCTTGAGTACTGTGTCCATTTCTGGGCCCCTCAGTTTAAGAAGGACATCAAGACTCTTTAATGTGTCCAGAGAAGGGCAACAAGGCTGGGGAGAGGCCTCAAGCACAAGCCCTATGAGGACAGGCTGAGGGAGCTGGGATTGCTTAGCTTGGAGAAGAGGAGGCTTAGGGGAGACCTTATTGCTCTCTACAACTAGCTGAAGGGAGGTTGTAGCCAGGAAGGGGTTGGTCTCTTCTCCCAGGCAACCTATGACAGAACAAGAGAATACAGTCTCAAGCTGCACCAGGGGAAGTTTAGGCTGGAGGTCAGGAGAAAGTTCTTCACAGAGAGAATTGTTAGCCTTTGGAATGTGCTGCTGCAGCTTGAGACTGTGTCCTCTTGTTCTGGTGCTGGTTGCCTGGGAGAAGAGACCAACCCCCACCTGGCTACAACTTCCCTTCAGGTAGTTGTAGACAGCAAGAAGGTCTCCCCTGAGTCTCCTCTTCTCCAGGCTAAGCAACCCCAGCTCCCTCAGCCTCTCCTCACAGGGCTTGTGCTTGAGGCCTCTCCCCAGCCTCATTTCCCTTCTCTGGACACATTCAAGTGTCTCAATGTCCTTCTTAAATTGATAGGCCCAGAACTGGACACAATAGTATCATTACAATACACATGTATCTGAGGGGAACACAATTTCTTGAGGATTATTTATCCAGCAGGTTAAGGAAATTCACCCCATCACATATCCAGAAAATAACCTCCGTAAAGCATACATATTTGTTCTTCCCAATGAAGATGCAAAAAAGAGAACTGAGAAACAGAGAAGTTTGTTAGCACAAATAATTCACTCACTATTTCTAGACTGATTTTTCACCCCTGCTGTCATCTATTCTTCTTGATTTTGTGATTTTAAGTTTAAATTTCTTCAGGCCATGCAGTATCCATCATGTCATTTGGGAGGCTATTTATCATCCTATTAGACCAGAAAAGAAACACTTTTTTCCCGGATCTGCTGACTGAATTTTCCTCTGCTTAGTATTATCCAGTAACAGTGAATTATATTTCCTTTTACAGCCTTAAATAATTTATTTTACCCTTGTTATTTTCAGCCTTTGCCTTGTACAACCTCATTTTATTGCACTATTCAGTTATTTTAATATATTTTTTTTCTAGAGTCCATCTGTCTCCTAATCATTTATTGTTGCATTTTATGAATCCTTTCTAATTTACTAGCCTCTTTCAGGCTTTAAGAGGCTTGTGAATTTATGCAGTATTCTTAGGGTGGGCAAATCATTCACTGATTTAGCACTGCCTCTTTGGTACTGTGTCCTTGATTTTCAGACACACAATACCTCCATTTGTTTTCAGTGTCTATTCTAATATCAGTGCATTGACAACTGAAATAAGGAAAGGACCAAACTGACAAGTCAGGGTGTCTTGTGTATTCCCCCTGGTCAACACTAAGGTGAACATCTCATATGCCCTGAGCAAAGAAGTGGGTCAGCCCCATTCATTTGAATAGATTCACTTTGCATTCCTTTTTTTCGTATTTGCTCACCACCAAATCCTTCCTATTATCCTCTTTCCAAAGAAGCTCAGTCTTAATTACTCCTTCTCCTCCAGTACTGGTTTTGTTGACATTAGTGTCAATGATAAGACCATCCTGGCAATTCCTACCTTAGTTATTGATTACACCTCCCAACTTTTGCATATAGTGTCCTACAGTTTTACAGGGCTGCCTGCTAAAGGTGCCCTAGGTCAGAGTGGGCCATCTGCACATAAATTAAACCTTTTTTGTTTGCTATTGCATCCTACAGCCTGCAGTGTGCCCAGGCAGCCAAGAGGGCCAATGGCATCCTGGCCTGCATCAGGAACAGTGTGGCCAGCAGGAGCAGGGAGGTCATTCTGCCCCTGTACACTGCACTGGTTAGGCCATACCTCGAGTACTGTGTCCAGTTCTGGGCCACTCAGTTTAGGAAGGATGTTGACTTGCTGGAATGTGTGCAGAGAAGGGCAACGAAGTTGGTGAGGGGTTTGGAACACAAGCCATATGAGGAGAGGCTGAGTGAGCTAGGGTTGCTTAGCCTGGAGAGGAGGACACTCAGGGGGGACCTTATTGCTCTCTACAACTACCTTAAGGGAGGTTGTAGACAGGCAGAGGTTGGTCTCTTCTTCCAGGCAGCCAGCACCAGAAGAAGAGGACACAGTATCAAGCTGCGCCAGGGGAGGTTTAAGCTGGATGTTAGGAAGAAGTTCTATACAGAGAGAGTGATTGCCCATTGGAATGGGCTGTCCGGGGAGGTGGTGGAGTCACCATCACTGGAGGTGTTCAGGAGGAGTCTTGATGGGGTGCTTGGTGCCATGGTTTGGTTGTTTAGGTGGGTTGGATTAGTTGATGGGGTGGATGCGATGATCTTGAAGGTCTCTTCCAACCTGGTATATTCTATTCTATTCTATTCTATTCTATTCTATTCTATTCTATTCTATTCTATTCTATTCTGTTCTGTTCTGTTCTGTTCTGTTCTGTTCTGTTATCTTACTAGTAGCACCACTATTCAGAATTAGCTATCTATGTGCATCCGTTATCACATCTTATTATGGGCATTGAACCACATTCTATAAACTGGAGTAGCTTTTGCATTGGCATGTCTCAAAACTGGTCATGCTTATAGTAGAGCTAATTTGTTATCTACAGCACTATTTACTTTATTACCACCCCGCTTGCAGCGATTCAGCCCTGATGCTGGTGCAACACAGTTCTCCTAACTTTCACCTATGACTACCCTGTTCTGATCATCAAAATTGCAACAATGTTTTAGAGAATTTGAATAATAGAAGATTGGATGTGGCACTTGGTGCCATCTTTTAGTAGTCATGAGGTCTTGGATGACAGGTTGGACTTGATGATCTTTGAGGTCTTATCCAACCTTATTGATTCCATGAGTCTATGATTCTAAAACTCATCAATTTGGCACTTTTCAGTCACTGTTAAATTGGTCCATCTCAAATACTTACCCTTTCTTTCATGTAACTGAGATGATTCTAGTGTTAAGGATGGAAAAGATCATGAGATACTGGAGTTCTAGTCTAAGGTCTGCCCTGAGCCTCTTCTTCTCCAGGCTAGTTATATTTAAATATAAAATAAAATTTACTCTGTTTTCTTCCTTCTGACACACTCTATCATATGCAGCACCCCCACTCTCAGTGTATATGCAGAAACATGCATTTTTCCTGCTGCTGGTTGTGATTCTCTATCAAATGTGGGTTTGATTTCTTTTCCCACAAGAGAGTGCATACAGAAAAGAAAAGGGTGCTGCAAAGAAGAAGTCTCTGTAAATGGATAGCTCATAGCCTGATGCGGTGATCCCTACAAGACATTGTATTAATAGTCCTTGGCAAAAGAGAACATGATGAACCTATTTTGCTCTTCATCCAAGAAAGATACCATTGGCTGATGAGTTTTACAGGCTAATAATTCTCCATGGTCTTGGGATGTTTATTATCAGCATTAAAATACTGATGTTCAGAAAGGAAGGACAATCCTTCTTCCTTCCCCTGATTAAAAGTTGTCTTTTCTTAATACTCCGAGCAACTTAATCGATAAAAGCTTTCTCTTCCAACCTAGTTTCACTAGTGTTTAGTATGTATGGCACATCCTTAGCATTTGCTCTCTGTGCTGAAGGAGAAGAATATTCAGAAAATGAAAAATTATTGAAGACAGGGAAGCTTCTGAAAGGTGAAAGAATCTGCAAGCTTATCCCATTTACCTGAATCTCCCAAGAGCGCAAAATTTGGATGCACACCTGAGGATTTTCTGCTAGCTTTCCAGCAGGACTGGGATTTGTTTGGGCAAAACCCAGGTGCTGAAGTAATTGCCACTCTTTTGGGAATGCTGTCATCTAAGAGAGACCAAATGTAGACTCATGCACAAAGATACCCAGTAGCATGCAGCCTCTGTGTGACAGTGTCAGGAATAGCCTCTTGCCCAGAGCACAGGCTGGGATAGAAAAAATGATGCTTTGCCTCTGATCGAAGATGCCCCTCTTTGTATGACCTTCCAGAGGGTGGCTCTGTTATCCACTTGTTTTAAGCCTGTGTTCTGCATTAATAACCTGAATCTATTGAGGCATCATCCTGATAGACTTTTGCAAGCATAACCAGGAAAAGCCTGTGCATGTGTGTCAGAGTTGGATCCTGCCAACATAGGAGAGGTTGCTGCATAGCTGAGGTGACAAAACCTGCTTTCAGCTGCCAAATGACCTGTGCTGGCTGAGTCTCTGTGGGGGCTGGAGTCCCAGGAAATGAGCTCAGGAGTACTCCATGACTGCTGTAATTCAGGCACCCAGCAGATATTTCCAGTGAAGGAACTCTCTTTAACGTGAGTGTTACCTGATAGAGCTGCACCAGGAAATGTTAGCAAAGATGAGTTTGGCTAACGTGCTCAGTGACACTTGGTAAAAAGCAATGCAAGATAAGGGTAGGCAGACTAATAGCTGTGATGGTGTATCATGTGTCCATGATTGCTTTTGCTAGTTTGGGAAAGGTATGTACTTGTTTCTGCTAAGATAACAGATGGTTGAGTTCACATTTCTTTTGCTGTTGGTCTTACTAAGTTTGGACTAGCTTTTGTGTCTACTGCTGCCTGAAGATTTAGCTGTGAAAAAGCTGATGACACAAGTTTGGTTCTTAATAGTATGTAGAGCTCCCATATGAAGCACAAATATTTCAGAGTGTTGTAATTAGAGCACACTAAGGGAGCTCAGTGAGCAAACCATTTTTATTAGTATCATTAATTTGCTAGTTTTAGAAGGTAAAAATATGAAATGTGCTTTTTAATGCTTTAACTGCCTTCAGATATATTGCTGTAGGTACACAGCAGTGGTAGAATGAACAGAGATGAGAGCTAAGAGGGAGCTAGAAGCCATCTCAAGAGGTTGTCTTAACCCATGCTTGTACTGCAAAACAGAATTGGCTATACCCAAAGCATCCCTGGCAGGCATTTGCTTTATCTGTTCTTGAATAACTTCAGTGAAAAGACAGAACCAAGAACTGCTTCCTATGGGAAACTTCTCCAGTCCTTCACTGACCTAAAAAAAATTTCCCTCACTTCCTACTGCATTACCTCCTGTCCTATCAACCAGGTACACTGATAGATTAATCTCAGATGAATCCTTTATTACTTGCAGAATGCTTTTTCATTCCACATTATTTCTTTTTTCTTATTTTCACCCCTTTCCCCCCCACCCCCTTTTTTTTTTTTTTTTTTTTCTTTTTGGGTGTCTGATCTTTTGATACCTGAAGGGAGGTTGTAACCAGATGGGGGTTGGGCTCTTCTCCCACATAACCACCAACAGAACAAGAGGACACAGTCTCAAGCTGCACCAGGGGAGGCTTAGGCTGGATGTTAGGAAGAAGTTCTTCACAGAAAGAGAGCTTGGCAATGGGAATGTGCTGCCCAGGGAGGTGGTGGAGTCACCATCACTGCAGAGGTTTAAGAAGAGACTGGATGGGGTGCTTGGTGCCATGGTTTAGTTGATTAGATGGTGTTGGATGATAGGTTGGACTTGATGATCTCCAAGGTCTCTTCCAACCTGGTTAATTCTATTCTATTCTATTCTATTCTATTCTATTCTATTCTATTCTATTCTATTCTATTCTATTCTATTCTATTCTACTCTATTCTATTCTACTCTATTCATCAATCTTCTAAGACAAAATGTTCCATACTATTCTTGAAATCCCATGCCTGAAACCAGAGTCTGTACCCCGACTGAGGTCTTATGAATAGAAGGATTGTTTTCAGTGTTATACATCGTATCTTCATTCATATACCTAAGTGCTATGTTAGTTCAGGAATTGTTTTGATTTCCATAATAAGCTACAATTTATTAAAATTCATGTTGCAACCTACTGTGGTCCTAAGAAAGTCTCTTGCAGAGTGAACACTTGGCTGGTTGTTCTCTGTCCTGTCTGTAGTACTTCTTCTTGACTGAACTGTCTTGCACTTGGGTTTATTGAACAATACCTTTTTAATTCCAGACTGATTCTTTTGGCAAAGAACACTTTGTATTCGGTTAGTGTTTGCTGGAGTGCTGTGGCCCAACCTCAGCTTTACATTGCCTCTAAATTTAGTAAGAGCACACTATTCCATCACCAGGTCTATGAATGTGAGTTCAGACAGCAAGAAAATACTAGACTACCTGAAACCACACTTGAGACATTCTCCAGTGTGATAGGTGACTGCTAATCAGAATTTGCTTGGACAGATCTGTAATAATGCATGAACATTACTTAAGAGTATGTGGTGAGCCTACCTCTCAAGGAAACTCTGAAATATCATTAATTTCTCAAACTGAACCTGATCCAAAGCTATTGCTAAAAAGACACTGATAAGACTCAGACTAAACTGATTCAAACTGTTGATTTTTTTCCCCTAAAGTAGAAATGAACCTTAACTGTTCTGGGCATCTTTGTGGATCTCAGACTGGAATTAAATGGAAAGGTCTCTGTTGTGATGGAAATATCTCAGATGTAAACTGAAATTTAACTTTAAGAACATTGATTTCATTCCCCTCGTACAATAGCATAACATGGACCATATTTCTTTATCTTGCTGAAAGAAAGCCCATCCTAGATGAAAGCAAGCTACAGAATATAGAATTAAGGAGATAGTAGGGTGTGCTGTAGCCAAAGACTGAGACAAGCCCATGTTCCTCTGGCACTTTCTTGCATAAGAGACCAGTTCGCTTCATGCGGCAAAGCACAAAAGGGCAGATGTGTCTCTGCATGGAGACAGGAAAGCTTCTCTTCATTTACAAACATAGCACACAGTGAACAGACCTCACCTCTTTTCAGTACCATTAGCTGCATACCCATCAGTAAGTAATACTATTTTTTACAGGTCTGCCTAGTGAAATCAGTGCCCATGCAATGATTCTATGCTTTACAACTGCTGCTAAAGGGTATTTGACCATACTTTCCAAAGGTCAGTGCACAATCATAGCTGAAAGAAAAAAGAACCAGACTAATTTGCTCTGTGCAATAAGGATTATGGTGACATTCCTTTTAAGAGGGTTTTAACCTGTTTATTGGTGATATGCCTTAAGATATCTTCAAGGAGAGGTGCTTTTACACTGATGCAGGGGAAGAATACCAGCTGTGCTTTCAAATGCAATTAAGGGGTGTCTGGTTTTTGACTGAGTTTTGTTAAAACAAGTGGTTCCTTCTGTACAGAAAATAAATATACAGCAGCAATGACAATAAAAATCAGCTGCTGTTTCTGCTGGGGAAGGATGATGCTGGAGGAAGCTGTGTTGCTGAGCAACCAACCCTCTGCAGAAGCCCCAGCCTCTGGACAAGGTGCTATACCCAAACCCAAGCAGGACCAATTCAGCAGTCACTTGTAAAATAAGTTTTGATCATGACCCATGGAAAAAGATTTTTTTTTTTTTCCTGAGGGATAACAGTGTAAGTTTAGAAAAGATTTTGCCCAGAGATCTTTAGACGATCTTTATAGACTTTTTAGAGTAAAGTCATTAGAAAGGATTTTAACCCCTTTTACTAGAGTATGTGACAGCCAAGACACACAATTACTAACTAAATTAATGACTATTGGCATTAAAGCCATAGAATCACAGAATGGTAGGGGCTGGAAGGACCTCTGTAGATTCTCTAGCCCAGTCACTCTTCTTACGCAGGTACTCAGGCTGCACAAGAATGTATCCAGGCAAGCTTTGAAATTCTCCAGAGAAGGAGAATTCACAGCCTCTGTGGGCAGCCTGTTTCAGTGCTCTGTCACCATCAAAGTAAAGAAAGCTTTCCTTAAGTTCAAGTGAAACTTCCCCTGTTCTAGTTGAACCCATTGCTCCTTGGCCTATTGCTGGGTACCACTGAAAAGACCCCAGCCACACCTTATTGCTGTCTACAACTACCTGAAAAGTGGTTGTAGCCAGGAGGAGGTTGGTCTCTTCTCTCAGGCAACCAGCACCAACAAGAGGACACAGTCTCAAGGTGTGCCAGGGGAAGTTTAGGCTGGAGGTGAGGAGAAAATTCTTCACAGAGAGAGTTGTTAGCCATTGGAATGTGCTGCCCAGGGAGGTGGTGGAGTCACCATCCCTGGAGGTGTTCAAGAGGGGATTGGACGTGGCACTTGGTGACATGGTTTAGTCATGAGGTCTGTGGTGACAGGTTGGACTTGTTGATCTTTGAGGTCTCTTCCAACCTTGGTGATTCTCTGATTCTGTAATTCTGTGATTCATGACCTCCACCCTTTAAGACATTTATATGTGTAGTAATTTAAGCTGACTGGCCCCACTAGGAGGTAGGAGGGACAGGGATGGGAGGATGTGCCTTCATCTTATATTCTACACCATGATGATGTCATGCACACTGTGTGACAGCAAAGGGTTTGGCTGGAGGTTATGCGACTTGTAATATATTCTATAGTTTGTAAAGTTTCCTGTCACTTTTTTTTTGGCAGGTGTGTGTGTGTGTGTTTCCAGGATGTTGGTTTTTTTTCCCTCTTTGTGTAATCTAATATCCCTTCAATAGACTAATAAATTGCCCTTATTTCCTCTGACATTTTGTGACTTTTTTTTCCCCTAGAGGGATTGGGGGTGGCAAAGAAGAAAAACCCGCTGTCGTAACCAGATTGCCAGGACTCATCTGGCAACTAAGTTACAACCAGAACAATAAGCATTTATAAAATCCTCTCTGTCTTTTATTTATTTTGAAAAATTATTATTATTAGCTAAAAAAGCCCCAAGTCTCTCAGCCTCTCCTTATAAGAGAGGTGGTCTAGTCTCCTAATTGTCTTCACAGAGAGAGTCATTGGCCATTGGAATGTGCTGCCCAGGGAAGTGGTGGAGTCGCCATCCCTGGAGATGTTTAGGAAGAGACTGGATGAGGCACTTGGTGCCATGGTTTAGTAGTCATGAGGTGTTGGGTGACAGGTTGGACTTGATGATCTTTGAGGTCTTTTCCAACCTTATTGATTCTATGATTCTATGATTCTAAGAGTGGTGGTGAATGGAGGCGTATTGGGCTGGCATCTGGTCACAAGCTGTTCCCCAAGCTTCAGTAATGGGACCTTGTCAACGATCTGGATGAGGGGATTGAGTGTACCCTCAGTAAGTTTGAAGATGACACTAAGTTGGGTGAGTGTGTTGATCTCCTAGAGTGTAGGGAAGCTTTACAGTGGGACCTAGATAAGTTAGATTGATGGGCCAAGGCTAACTATATAAGGTTCAACAAGTCCAAGTGACCTGTTTTAGTGAGTTCTTTTTGATGAGGAATTAATTAACTACACACATCACAGGTGCTGATAGGTACATCTCTATTGATTATAAAGGTGGATGAGGTTGCACTGGAGTGCTGTAAGGCATGAAACACGAAAGCAAGGCACAACCCTGCAAGTTACCCACAGCCCAAAAGCAGAGCCCTGTCCCAAGCAAAGCACAACTAACTTATTACCCTAAACACTGTGTGAGGAACACAGTGGTACTGAAGATCGCAAAGTGGTGAAGCTGACCATCTCTCATCCAGGCAGGTGTCCCCTGTGGAACCAAATCTTTTATTGTTGGATGGGAGAAAGCAGAAGAACCTCATCAGTAGTGATCTTCATTTTATGGGTCCTGTGTCCTGTGACGTTGGGCCAAGACATCACCAGATCCTGGGGCCTGGAGCAAAAGCCCCTCTCATATTTTGCAGTTGTGTTATGCAACTGCTCACCCTAGTGCTCATGGGTGCAGCCTGCTCAGGGGGTCGTACAGCCCCTGCCCAGCAATAGCCTTCCTCATCTTTATCTTCCTCAAGTCCATTATGTTGAGTTTAAGTCCATTATGTTGAGTTTAGGTCCATTATGTTTATGTTGAGTTGCTGGAATGTGTCCAGAAAAAGGCTACAAAGCTGGGGAGGGGTTTGGAGCACAGCCCTGTGAGGAGAGGCTGAGGGAGCTGGGGTTGTTTAGCCTGGAGAAAGGAGGCTCAGGGCAGCCCTTCTTGCTGTCTACAACTACCTGAAGGGAGGTTCTAGACAGGTGTGGGTTGGTCTCTTTTCCCAGGCAACCAGCACCAGAACAAGAGGACACAGTCTCAAGCTGCACCAGGGGAGGTTTAGGCTGGATGTTAGGAAGAAATTCTTCACAGAAAGAGTGATTGGCCATTGGAATGGACTGCCCAGGGAGGTGGTGGAGTCACCATCACTGGAGGTGTTTAGGAATAGACTGAATGGAGTGCTTGGTGCCATGGTTTAGTGATTGGATAATGTTGGCTGATAGATTGGACTCGATGATCTCAAAGGTCTCTTCCAACCTGGCTTATTCTATTCTATGCTATGCTATGCTATGCTATGTTATGCTATGCTATGCTATGCTATGCTATGTCAAATGAGGGCTTGAAGGACTTTTGCATTTAGCTCAGGGTGTCAACACATTCAATACATTCTCATCCCCACTTAGTTTCATAACCAAAGGAACCTACAGGTGTGTGTTATTTGTTCCTCTTATTGTGCACCCAGGAGCTTCTGGTCAAACACTCATTATTCCCAGGCACCCCCAGGCAGCTAGGTACAAACACCAATTATTCCCAGGCAGGTCCAGCCAGCTGGGTACTTCTAATCAAACTCCAATTAACTCTTCCTTGTTACATGACCCCATGATAAGCTACAGACTTGGGGATGTGTGGTTGGAAAGGAGCAACTTGGAAATGAACTTGGGGATAGTTGACTAAGTATGAGTTAGCAGTGTGACCATGTGGCCAAGAACGACAATGGCATCCTGTCTTGTATTCAAAACACTGTGGCCAGCAGATACAGGGAGGTCATCAGGACTCTGCTCAGCACTGATGAGGTCACACCTTGAATATTGTGTTCAATAATGTACCTCTCACTATAAAAAGGACATAGAAGTGCTGGAGCATGTCCAGAGAAGGGCAACGAGGCTCGAGAAGGGCCTAGAGCATCTGAAGGGTTATTCAATCTAGAGAAGAGAGGCTAAGGGGAGACCTCATTGCCCTCTACAACTACCTTAAGGGAGCTTGGAGCAAGGAGGGGGCCAGCCTCTTCTCTTCTTGGTGTCAAGTGACAGGACTAGAAGAAATGGTTTCAAGCTGCACCAGTGGAGCAGGTGGATACTGAAAGGATTATCAAACATTGGAATGGTTCTGCCCAGTAGTCACCATCTCTGGAGGTGTTTAAATGGCATTTGGACCTAGTGCTTAGGGACATGGTTTAGTGTTGACCTTGCAGTGATGGGTCAAAGGTTGGTCTCTTTCAAGCAAATATATTCTGTGATTCTGTGATTTTTGTTGCCAATTGTGGTGAGTTGAAATTAGCCCCCAACATAAAATTGCCAGACCAGCTCTGCTGAAAGCAAATGAAGCTACATTTACAAGAAAAACTGCAATCTAAAACATGGAATGCAATGAATATATATAAAATATACAACATTTACATATATTCACAATTTGTACACACCACAAGAACCACCCAAGACAAAACCAGGATGACAAAAAGAGAAAGTTAGTTTACAAATCTAACCTTATGTTGATAGTCAGACCAATGGGATTATTTAGACCTCATCATTGTTTTCCTTTTTACATCCCATGGTGATTTATTTACATTCTATCACTTTCTGGTTTTAAGATATGTGGAAAATTTTCTAGGCACAGACTAAAACTACCACCCTTATCTATATGTCTTACAGCATGGAATCATCATGATAGTGTGTCTTTAGGAATGCTACTGTCAGTGGTTTGGAGTGTGTGGGGCATAGGTATGATCCATTCCTTTGTGTTTGACAAACCTCTATGGGTAATGGAAACCACAAATCATTTTCTACTAAACAAGACAGCATTGTCTGGAATCAGCCACTGAAGAGATCTGTGTGGCCTCGCAGTCTCTATCAGGAATCCAGAGATCTTGGCCTGCACACTCATTTCTACATGGGTAAAATTAAGGGAGATGAACTCAAAATTGTGAATAGAAGTTGTAAAAGCATGCAGACACCTAAAGATGCAGAGGACTGAAGTGAATTTGTTTTCTTAGAGCCTCAGCTCCTCAACCATAAAATAAGAACATCCTTTTCTCCATATTCTTGTCATACCTTTTCAAGGCAGAGACTTCTTTTAAACTTGCACAACTTCAAGTATATATTTCAAGTTTCAGGATGCTGCCTTAAGCCAAACAAATAAGAAAAGATTTAGTCATAAAGTCCATTGTAATTCTCTTCTGCTTTATGGCAGAAAGTCCTGACAGAGAATAGACTGTGGAGCATCTTCCTTCCTGAGCCACACCTGGCCTCCTCTGATAAGGAGCGAGATGCCTGGGGATGTACAGCACAAGAAAGCCTTCCGATGTCATTACCCAAGTCTGAAGATGAACAGAGGGTGCCAGTATCGAGACCTGACAGTATTGCTCCTTTCACTTGAATGACCTTCTATTTGAACATAGTCTGCTCATTCAAAGGAGCAAAAAGCACTACTGGAAAATAAAATCTTTAAGGAACTAGTGATTATTTTAAAAGTCCAGTTAGAGGGGCATACCCACAGAACTTTCACAGCAGTTGCAAGATTATTCAGAGTAGGTTGAGACCATCCCATCTGAGGCATATTTCTTAATACTAGCACATGTTAACAGTCTTTATATTGCCTGTATATACTGCATGGATAGAGACTAGCACAGCCTAGTTCTCAGAACCAGTTTAATTTGAAAGGGGGGAGGATTTACCTTTGAAGTAAAATACAGTATTATGAGAGTTTGGAGTTTTTATATTTAAGAGAAAGATATTTTCCCAAGACAGAGACTGTATTATTAATGTGTCTAAATCCAGAATAGGTATGCCAAAAATATCCTCTTTTAAATTCCTTTCCAAAACATCTTGATCCAATTGATGATCTCTAGCTTCTTATATTCAAATCAGTTTGAGATGTGAGCTGAATGTCTTATAAATAAAATCCTGGTCAAAACCACTAGAACTAATGTCTCTGGGTAGTTTCCATCTTCAAATCTCTCTTCATTCAAAGCATTTTAGACTGCTAATACCATCCTTTATTTATTTGTTCTTTTTTTTTCCAATTGAGTAAAATTTCCGCTTGAAGGAAAAGGAAAGAGAATGTCCATTTCTATTTGCTTCCTCTATTCCTTGTTTTTTATTCTCCACTGAATGAATAGATTAGTTACAGGCATGTTCACATAACTGAGAAACAAGAAAACATACATGTTATTTGGAAGATTAAGTTAAAGGCAGAATGAGACAAAAGTTGCAAAGATTCTAAAACAACTTCTAAAGGTGATGTAAGTATCAAATATGCATTAAGAAAGAAAGGAAAAATGAAAAGTAGTATTAAGGGAAGGCAGAGAAGATAGAAACTGGGTGAAGCTGAAGATAATGTGTGGAAACACTCTGTTCAATATCTTTATTGATGATATGGATGAGGGGATTGAGTCCATCATCAGTAAATTTGCAGATAACACCAAGTTTGGAGCAGGTGTTGACCTGTTAGAGGGTAGAAGGGCTCTCCAGTGGGACCTTGACAGGCTAGAGAGATGAGTGGAGTCCAACATGATGGCATTCAACAAGTCCCTGCTCCTGCTGGCCACACTATTCCTGATGCAGTCCAGGAAGCCATTTGCCTTCTTGGCCACCTGGGCACACTGCTGGCTCATGTTCATCCAGCTGTCAGTCAGCACCCCCAGGTTCCTTTCTGTTTGGCAGCTCTCCAGCCACTCAAACCCCAGCCTGTAGCACTGCATGGGGTTGTTGTGGCCAAAGTGCAGAACCTGGCACTTGGACTTGTTGCACTCTGCCCATCTCTCCATCCTGCCAAGGTCCTTCTGCAGAGCTCTCCTACCCTCTAACAGATCAACTCCTGCCCTCAACTTAGTGTCATCTGCAAATTTACTGATGATGGACTCAATCCCATTGTCCAGATCATCAATAAAGATATTAAAGACCATGGGCCTCAGCCCTGATCCCTGGGGGACACCACTAGTGACTGGCTGCCAGCTGGCTGTGGCACCATTCACCACCACTCTCTGGGCTCAGCCCTCCAGCCTGTTCCTAACCCAGCTCAGAGTGCTGCTGTCCAAGCCACTTTGCATCATGTTTCAAGGGGTTGTGTCTGAAATATCCTGTCTTTACACCATGTAGAGGGAACAAAAGGAAGCAGAAAAAAAAGCATAAATATTTGTTAGGACTGAAATAATCACATCAGAACGGATTTATTTCCACTCCTGTCTGCAACAGTGGCCACTTCACAAGCTTGACTAATGTTGATTAGCTCCCTCAATCTTCTCAGCCCATCACTTATAAACAAGAGGATGACTACTAACTACAACTATTAAAAGTTAAATACTGTTTTAATTTAAAACAAACATTTTCCAGGTAAAAGTAACAACCAATGGAAGAGACAAATGTGAAAGACATGTATCCTAGGTTATAACAATAAGACTTGAGTCCTTACCCCAGAATCACATATTTGGAAATCCCTGGCAATGATGGTTGCAACAAATTCCTTTTATTTTTCAGCACTGCCTATGATTATTCTGTTGAATGAATATATTGGAGATGTATTTTTCTCTGTAACTAGTGCTGTTGTGTTTCTATTTCATTGCAGCTGGATATCTGTCAAGTTATTTTCTGTGTGTTAAGAGACTCATTCCAGGGGGCATTTAGCACACAATGGTTTTGTATGAGGCTCAGCACTTTAGAATACAGTTTAAAAAGAACCACTGTTCTGCTGCATCCATCTCCTCCCTGCTTGTTCACACATGGCTTTATACTCTCTTCAGGGACAGATTACATGTGCTTGAGGAGAGGCAGAATGTGAGGGTGCATTCTCTACCCAAGCATAGCTCTCTGTAAGGCTTGCAAACTGTGGTGCCCTTACTGGATAATATCTGCAATCTCTCTTCCAGAAAGGGTAGCAAAGTTCTGGATATGTGCTCCAGATCATGAAACTCCATGGGCTGCAAGGTAGTCAGGTAGTTCTGGACAGCCTTTAAGGTCTTGTAAGTTCTGCAACTTCACACAGCCTTGTTGTTGAGTAAAGCCTGGTAAGGATATTTAAAGATCTATTTAACAAATCCAAGTGCCGGGTGCTGCACTTTGGCCACAATAACCCCACGCAGTGCTACAGGCTGGGGTCAGAGTGGCTGGAGAGCAGCCAGGCAGAAAGAGACCTGGAGGTGCTGACTGACAGCTGGCTGAACATGAGCCAGCAGTGTGCCCAGGTGGCCAAGAAGGCCAATGGTATCGTGGCAATCATCAAGAATAGTGAGGCCAGGAGGAGCGGGGAAATCATTCTGGACCTGTACGCACCACTGGTTAGGCCACACCTTCAGTCCTGTGTCCAGTTCTGGGCCCCTCAGTTTAGGAAAGATGTTGAGTTCCTGGAACATGTCCAGAGAAGGGCAACGAGGCTGGTGAGAGGGCTTGAGCACAAGCCCTATGAGGAGAGGCTGAGGAAGCTGTGGTTACTTAGCCTAGAGACAAGGAGGCACAGGGGAGACCTTGTTGCTCTCTAAAACAACCTGAATGGGGTTGGTTTCTTCCCCCAGGCAACCAGCACCAGAACAAGAGGACACAGTCTCAAGCTGTGCCAGGGGAGGTTTAGGCTGGATGTCAGGAAGAGAGTTTTCGTAAAAAGAGTGATTGGCCATTGGAATGTTCTGCCCAGGGAGGTGGTGGAGTCATCATCACTGGAGGTGCTTAGGAAGAGACTGGATGGGGTGCTTGGTGCCATGGTTTAGTTGATTAGATGGTGTTGGATGATAGGTTTGACTTGATGATCTCAAAGGTCTTTTCCAACCTGATCAATTCTATTCTATTGCCAAAATACCCAATCCTTTTGCTCTGTGTTAGTGTTTGTGAAGTGATAGTCATGTGTTTCATTCCATTCACAGGTTTTCATCCCTTTCTCCTTCCAATATTCTCACACACTGCATCGTGAAAACTTGATCTAATCACTTTTTCAGAGATTTGTTACTTTCTTTTTCCAGTCTTCAGCATTAGGTCCTGTGGTTCTTGTCCTTATCAAAAAAGATAAGACCTTCCTGCCTGCAACATTTCGCATACCCTTTAAGCCGATATAAATGTGAGGGAGAGCACAGGAAAGAGAAAATCTCAAAGGCCTGCTGCATCAGCTTGCAACACAATCACAGAGTCACAGAATCACCAAGGTTGGAAGAGACCTCAAAGATTATCAAGTCCAACCTGTCACCCAACACCTCATGACTACTAAGCAATGGCACCTAGTGCCACATCCAGTCCTTTCTTGAACACCTCCAGGGATGGTGACTCCACCACCTCCCTGGGCAGCCCATTCCAATGGCTAACAGCTCTCTCTGTGAAGAGCTTTCTCCTCACCTCCAGCCTAAACCTCCCCTGGCACAGCTTGAGACTGTGTCCTCTTGTTCTGGTGCTGGTTGCCTAGGAGAAGAGACCAAGCCCCACCTGTCTACAACCTCCCTTCAGGTAGTTGTAGAGAGCAACAAGGTCTGGTCTGAGCCTCCTCTTCTCCAGGCTAAGCAAGCCCAGCTCCCTCAGCCTCTCCTCTTAGGGCTTGTGCTCCAAACCCCTCCCCAGCTTTGTTGTCCTTCTCTGGACATGTTCCAGGAACTCAACATCTTTCCTAAACTGAGGGGCCCAGAACTGGACACAGGACTGAAGGTGTGGCCTAACCAGTGCTGAGTACAGGGTCAGAATGATTTCCCTGCTCCTGCTGGCCACACTATTCCTGATACAGGCCAGGATGCCATTGTTTGCTCTTCCCTTGTCCATCAATATTGTTACCTCATCCAAGAATGCTATCAGATTTATCAGGCATGATTTGCCCTTGAGGAAGGCATGTTGATTGATACTAATGATGCGCTTGTTTTCTGCGTGCCCTAGCATAGTTTCAGGAGGATCTGCTCCATGATATTGCTGGGCACAGAGGCAAGACTGACTGGCCTGTAGTTCCCTGAGTCTTCCTCTTTTCCCTATTTAAAATGGGATTTATGTTTCTCCTTGTCCACTCAGTGGGAGCTTCACCAGATTTCCATGATTTTTAAAATATGATGAAAAGCCTCTGTCTCAGTCCAGAAGATGGGAGAGAGGCTCAGGGTTTTTTTTAAACATTCCCATGTGTGAAATTAAGGTACAAATGAGGTCAAAAAATCAAAAGTGAGGCTATTTATTAAAGGATAAAGAGAACAGAGGAAAGGAGAAAAAGGAGAGAGAGAGAGAGAGATTAAAAATGGAGAAAGAGAGGGAGAGAGCAGGAAAGGAACCCCAAAGGTGCCTGTTGTCGGCCACAGGAGGGGCGAGAAATAGGCCCTTTATTGCTTGTGCTGTCCCTTCTGTCCAAGGGTGCTGCCGAGTCTTGCCGAGTCCGGTGTGTGGTGTCTCCAGCCAGGTATTCTCCCTCGATTTTTCCTCCTCAGAGCAGGCTCCATTGTGTAGTGTTTTCAGTGGATTTCTCTTCTTACAAGCAGACATTGCTTGGAACTTTATACAGCTATTTCATCGAAGCTCCCCTGGCCCTTCACATTATTATGCATATGTGTCTTCCAGTTGTTACCCCCAGGGGGTTGTGCTTGCAGGGATCAGGTGTCTCACACTTGTTCACACACTCTTTGGGCTTAACAGCTTATCAGCCCAGGGTATGCTTATATCTGTTGAGTACTCCAGGGGTCTTTCCACCATCCCCTGATGGTAGACCAGCTTCTGTCTTGATGGGTAGAGGTCATCTTATCCCTGTTGAGACCTTCTTGATGCAAGCATCCCCATCATTTGCATCCAGACTCTATCAATACAGCATCTCAGCCACTTAATCTACCAGTTCCCTCATGACCCACAGATCAATCTCATCAGGACTTGTGCACCTTCAGATTCTTTAGGTGGTCTTGAACCTGAGTGTCACTTACAACAGGTGGGTTTTAATTTTTCCAGTTACAGTTTTTACCTTGTGTAACTTTGGCAATGTGGTTAGAGCCTTTGCCCATGAGGACTAAGTAAAAAAAGTCATTGAATACCTCAGTCTTCTCCATATCCTGAGTGACCAGGTCTAGTGTTTCCATCTGGACATCACAGATATACTTATAGTAGCTTTTCCTGTAGCTTTTTATGTCCCTGGCCAGATTTAATTCCATGTGGGCTTTAGCTTTCATGACCTGATCTCATACTACCTGGACATGGCTTTATCCCATGTTACTCCTAGCAGATTTCTGAAGATGCCAAAGTCTGCTCTTTCAAAGTGTAGGGTAGTGATGTTGCTGCTCACCCTCCTTGTTGCCCTGAAGATCCTGAACTCCACAACTTTGTAGACACTGGACCCAAGGTTGCCCTCAAGAGCACATTCCACACCAGCCCCACTTTGTTGGTGAGAACATCCCAACACTCCGATCATTGGAGCCATCCCATCACATCTCAATGATGCCAATAACATCATAGCCCTGAAGGTGTGCACATGTCTGTAGTTACTCTTGTTTGTTCCCCACACTATGTTCATTAGCATAGAGGCATTTAAGTTGGAGCCTGAGGTGAAACTGACTTACTGGATGGAATCCCTCTATACTGTACTTCAGGTGCTCTCCTGATGGCCTGCAATCCTTCTCCAGGCTCTAGGCATCTGTTGATGGCACTGGCCTCAAAGTGGTAGTGATGGGACGGATTAAGGATCCCTTCCATCAGTAACTTAAGCTTAAATTCTGCTTCAGCAATTTGGCAAGCCTTTGGCTGAAGATGCTCTTCCCCTTCCCTAAGAGTTGGACTCCATCAGCCCCCTGGAGACTAGGTTTATCAAAGTGATTCTGATGGTGGTCTAAGTAGCTAAAGCCCTGGCTGTGAGACTACTCCCCTAAGCATTTGTTGATTTGCCCAGTTCAACCAATCCATTCAATCTCTTTTTCTTGCTGGTTTTGATGACTTGCAAATCATTCATGTATAGGAGAGCAACAAAAGCCCATAAAACCTCTGCAGCAAAAGCAGAACACACTTTGAACCTGTCATGAAACCCAGGGACTTCAGGATGCAATGTGGGGTGAGATACATTAAGTGCATGAAATAAATTATTTGGGTCCCACCTTTCAGGACACTTTTCTGCTTCACATAACCTGCTCTGAAGAAATGCTTTATCCAAAGAAACCTGAACAAACAAAGCCTATAACAAAAGCCTGCCAAAATCTTGCATGAAATTCCTCCAGTCTTTTCTGTTTCCTTTCAGTTTGACAGCAACAGAAGCAACTCAAAGCAGAAGAGTGTCATAATTGTTTTATGCCTGCACTTCCCTGGCCCCTGTGTGAACAAGTTTGCACAGGGAAGCTGTGTCAGCACTGAGAAAAATTGATGTGACTGCAGTTCATCTTTAGCAAGCTTATTGTAAATTCTGTTAATAGCAATGCCAGTGTTTCAGATACTCATTGCAAAGACACAAGGGACAAAGGCTGTCTCTACACTCTACCATCCTAACGGGAAGGATCAGATTCTCATCTGGTATAAATGGTTGTAGCATCACCGGTATCAATGAAATGCAGTTCACTTCACCCAAAGAGCTGATTCACAGGCACTGAGTGAAGGAAAAGAGGGGGAAAAAATGCATCTCATCATATACTTGAGGGGTGACCTTATTGCTCTCTACAACTACCTGAAGGGAGGTTGTAGACAGGTGGATGTTGGTCTCTTCTCCCAGGCAGCCAGTACCAGAACAAGAGGACACAGTCTCAGGCTGCACTAGGGGAGGTTTAAGCTCGATGTTAGGAAGAAGTTCTATACAGAGAGAGTGATTGGCCATTGGAATGGGCTGCCTGGGGAGGTGGTGGAGTCACCCTCATTGGAGGTGTTCAGGAAGAGACTTGATAGGGTGCTTGTTGCCAAGGTTTAGTTGATTAGGTGGGTTGGATTGGTTGATAGGTTGGATGCAATGACCTTGAAGGTCTCTTCCAACCTGGTCTAGTCTAGTCTAGTCTAGTCTAGTCTAGTCTAGCCTAGTCTAGTCTGGTCTAGTCTAGTCTATTCTAACAAAAACAAAAAAAACCACCCACCAAAATTCAAGGAATATACCTGTATTTCTTAACGCTCTATGGAATGTCATTCTGGGTCACATCAAAAGTTTCTTCCTACAGGGATCAGCTACAAATAGAATAGAATAGAATAGAATAGAATAGAATAGAATAGAATAGAATAGAATAGAATAGAATAGAATAGAATAGAATAGAATTAACCATTAACCAGGTTGGAAAAGACCTTTGAGTCCTGTGTCCAGTTCTGGGCCCTTCAGTTTAGGAAAGATGTTGAGTTGCTGGAATGTGTCCAGAGAAGGGCAGCAAAGCTGGGGAGGTGTTTGGAGCACAAGCCCTATGAGGAGTATCTGAGGGAGTTAGGGTTGCTTAGCCTGCAGAAGAGGAGGCTCAGGGGAGACCTTATTGCTGTCCACAACTGCCTGAAAGGAGGTTGTAGCCAGGTGGGGCTGTAGCCAGGTGAGCCCTACCTCAGAGGTATCTTCCAACATGGTTAATTCTAGTCTAGTCTAGTCTAACCTAGTCTACTGAGATCATCAATCCCACCTATCACCCAACATTATCTAATCAACTAAACCATGGCACCAAGCGCCCCATCCAGCCTCTTCTTTAACACTTTCAGTGATGGTGTCTGGGAGAAGAGTAAGAAAGGGGGAATTGAGGGGATGGTTCTTCCTTGGTGCCCTAAGCCATTTTAAGAATTGACAAATGACAGATGCTGCACTACTTCCATCACATTTAACATCACAATAACAGAGCTATACTTGAGAACTGTCTAGTCCAGTTTTGAACACATTTAAACTTCCACTCCCCTCTTACAACTTGCAAAGAGTTTTGTGATCTATTTGCAAATTGTGGGAATGTGTTTTTATATGTTTGATCTTTCTGATGAAAATACTGGGGCATCTCTGGTTCTTAAATTAACTCAAAAGAGTTTGTAAGTATTGCTTGTCTGCCAGTTAAGATCACAGAATCACAGAATCACAGAATCACCAAGGTTGGAAGAGACCTCAAAGATCATCAAGTCCAACCTGTCACCCAACACCTCATGACTAAACCACGGCACCAAGTGCCACGTCCAATCCCCTCTTGAACACCTCCAGGGACGGTGACTCCACCACCTCCCTGGGCAGCAACAACTCTCTCACTGAAGAACTTTCTCCTCACCCCAAGCCTAAACTTCCCCTGGCACAGCTTGAGAATCTTTCCTCTTATTCTAGTGCTGATTGCTCAGAAAATAGCTGTGATCCTACATAGATTTGAAAAGATCACAAACCTGCCTTTGTGTGCATTTATATTCTTCCTTACTCCTGCAAGACTTTTCTTCTCAATATTGCAAATGTTTCATTTACAGTAACATGCTTCAATTCAGCTCGAGACTGTCCTCTTGTTCTGGTGCTGGTTGCTTGAGGGAAGAGATTGTATAGACCTCTTTGGTGAATTCTTTAATTCTTGCCTTTTCCAAAATGAGGAGCTGTCCCAAAGGGACAAAAAGCCTCAGAAATGCTCTGAACCAGAAAATGGGGGAGGAGCCAACAGGTCTGGGTTTTCAGGAAAATGTTGCCCAGGCTTGTCCGAACATGTCCTGGAGCCCAAGTGGGCCAGGTGTGTGTGCCTTTGGCCACGTTTGGGGTGAACTCATTCTGTAGGTTGCAGTGTCAGGTTTTTATCTCCAAATATGTGTTGTCACTGGGCAGCATTGTCTCGGGAAATCTATAAGTACCAGCCCAAAGAGCCAGAGCCTAGCCTTACAATTGTCCAGGCTCTGGGAGAAATGCCTTGCTTGGAAGCCTAGCTGTGTTTCAGTTTACCCAGACAGGGCTGCAAAGACCCCTCACTGTATAGCACTGTAAAGCCCAGGAGCAGAGCGGACGCGAACCCCTGGAGGAGCTGAGCCCCCAGGACAGTTTTGGTTTATTGGAAGAAGCGACAAGTGCCACTGCAAAGAATTGCAGCAGAAGAACCTCTTTTCTACAAGGCTTTCAGCTACAAAACCATCAGGGATAAATCCTGAATGTGCCTCGGCAACAAACTTCAGACACCAACAGAAAGTGACACAGTGCTCCTGCAGCTCCCATGTGGTCGATCCGATTTTGGTTTTGTTTAAATCCCCACATGTGCTGCGGGATACCACAGGCAGTGAGTAGTTACAAAATCTGATTCTTATAAGCATCTGTTAAAGGTCTGTTGCCCTAGGGAATTCTGGAGTTCCCCCCTCCTTGTGGGTAATCTTCGGCTCTGTTGCCAATGTTCCATTTCTTTCTTTACAGTTTAAAATGCTGTTTGTTGTTTCTGGATTTCTGCTTGTATTGTTTAACTTGTTACTTGTTCCTGCTGGTGAGATATCTGTTCCACAACTGAATATTTTGAACCAGTAAATAGGTTTTATTAATATTTTCCATAGTATTTGTTATGATTAATAAAGTGATTAATATTTTTATTAATCGTTCCACCTATTGAATATTGATAGCCTCTTTAAGATTGTAACAGGAGCTGAGGCTGTACTCGCATGGAATCTGTTCTTTATTTCTAATTACCTTTAATCATGAGTTTAAAATTACACTCCACTGTTTCTAAATTGATTGACTACTGACAGAAGAGTAGTGAAGAGGTGATTTGGTACAGTCAGCATGGCTTCACCAAAGGCAAATCCTGCCTGACAAACCTGGTGGCCTTCTATGAACAGGTGACAACATTAATAGATGAGGGGCAAGCAACTGATGTCGCTTACCTGGAGCTGAGCAAAGCTTTCGACACTCTCCCACACCACATCCTGGTATCCAAACTGGTGACACATGAGTTTGCTAGATAAAGAACTGGCTTGATGGCTGCACCCAAAGAGTGGCTGTCAATGGGTCCATGTCCCAGTGAAGGCCACGGACAAGCAGAGTCCCTCAGGGATCAGTCCTGGGACCAGGCTTGTTCAACATCTTTGTCGGTGACAAGGACAGTGGCATTGAGTGTACCCTCAGCAAGTTTGCTGATGACACCAAGCTATGTGGTGCAGCAGACATGCTGGAGGGAAGGGAGGCCATCCAGAGGGACCTTGACAGGCTGGAGTGGTGGGCACAAGCCAACCTCATGAGGTTCAACAAGACCAAGTGCAGGGTCTTGCATCTGGGTCAAGGCAATCCCAGGCACAAATACAAGCTGGGAAGTGACTGGCTGGAAAGCAGCCCTGAGGAGAGAGACTTGGGGGTGCTGGTGGACGAGAAGCTCAACATGAGCTCTCAATGTGCACTTGCAGCCTGGAAAACCAATCAGATCCTGGGCTGCATCAAGAGAAGTGTGGCCAGCAGGTCAAGGGATGTGATTCTCCCCCTCTACTCAGCTCTGGTGAGACCCCACCTGGAGTACTGCATCCAGTTCTGGAGCCCCTATTACAGGAGGAATGTGGACATGCTAGAACATGTCCAGAGAAGGGCCATGAGGATGATCAGAGGGCTGGAGCACCTCTCCTATGAGGACAGACTGAAGGAGTTGGGGCTGTTCAGTCTGGAGAAAAGAAGGTCCAAGGTGACTTCATTGTGGCCTTCCAGTATCTGAAGGGGGCCTACAGGAAGGCTGGGGAGGGACTTCTCAGGATCTCAGGTAGTGATAGGACTAGGGGGAATGGAATGAAGCTGGAGGTGGGGAAATTCAGGCTGGATGTGAGGAGGAGGTTCCTCACCATGAGAATGGTGAAGCCCTGGAATGGGTTGTCCAGAGAGGCGGTTGAGGCCCCATCCCTGGAGGTGTTTAAGACCAGACTAGATGAGGCTCTGGCCAGCCTGCTCTGGTGTGAGGTGTCCCTGCCCATGGCAGGGGGCTTGGAACTAGATGATCCTTGTGGTCCCTTCCAACCCTGACTGAATCTATGATTCTATGACTTGGATTGCGTTCATGACGGGATCACACCATGGATTTATCAAGTGGTGAAAAGTACTTTCTGTACTTTTGTTCCCCCATAAAATTCCTAATAACTTCTAACATTCAATTTGCCTTTATGATCATTACAGGACAGTGTGTTAGTGTTTTCAGGGAACCATTCAAATATTTTTTGAGTGATGATAGCTAATTTAGAAATCATCATCATTTATGCCTGCTTACATGGGAATGTTCCCTTGTGTATTACTCTGCATTTCATCAATATCTCAAATTCTCTTGCTGTCCTACTGCCCAGACAAATAATGTCATTAAAAATAATGCTTAGAAAAACATGAAAACATGTAATTTGGAAAAGTACAAAAAACAAACCAAAAAAGGGTACTTTTCTGACCCAAAATATTTCAGTTTGAAATTAAGTATTTGCTTCTAAATAAACTAGAATTAAGCTGACTCTTCTTTGTGACCATTACAACACAATGTCATTCCTTCCTCTGACTTTCTGCCACTCTTCCACAACTGGACAAGGAATTCCATACCAAGCAAGTGGTATCTGAGGGAGTTTGTAGCCAGGAGGGGGTTGGTCTCCAGTCTGCTTCCAGTCTGAGGTCAGACAAAAAGACATCTTGTGCATGGGGAATGGTATGGTTTCAAGACTCCTTTCAAGACTCCAAACCCCTCCTCCTCCTTCAAGCTGGGGAAGGGTTTGTAGCACAAGCCCTCTGAGGAGAGGCTGAGGGAACTGGGGTTGTTCAGCCTGGAGAAGAGGAGGCTGAGGGGAGACCTTGTTGCTGTCTACAACTACCTGAAGGCAGGTTGTATTGAGGTGGGGGCTGGTCTCTTCTCCTAAGCAATTAGCACCAGAACAAGAAGACACAGTCTCAAACTGCACGAGGGAAAGTTTAGGCTCGAGGTGAGGTTCACAGAGAGAGTTGTTAGCTGTTGGAATGTGCTGCTCAGGGAGGTGGTGGAGTCACCGTCCCTGGAGGTGTTCAAGAGGGGAATGGATGTGGCACTTGGTGCCATGGTTTAGTAGTTCTGAAGTGTTGGGGTGACAGGTTGAACTTGATGATCCTTGCGGTCTTTTCCAACCTTACTGATTCTATGATTCTATGAATACACATAGAAAGATCTTCAGGTAAATTTGGTTGTATTTTCTCAAAGCACAATGTTTCAGACAACAAAATTTATGTTTCTAGTTATGACTTGTAGACTTAGGAATATATTGTGCTTGCTGAAACTAAAAACCATATGATTGATATCAATCAATGTTAAAGAACACTCCTAATTCTGACAGTTAAATGTTTTTAATGAGTCACTTAGTAGCAGCTCCAGACCAGGATTCTAAAGTCTTAGTCAGATGCTGAAATTAACAAGCTGTCAGCAACCCACTCAAAAAGTGAAAAGTTAAAAAGAGCTGAAGAACTGGTTTTCAAGAATTGTTCACTGATTGTGTTCTCTGTCAAGCAACTTGAGGAGTGGACTCCCCAATATTCAGGCAGGATAAAACAGCAAAATAAATCAATAATATTTTTCCCTATGACTGACTTACTCAACCATGATAAGATCATTCATTTAATATTCTCTTCTGAATACAGATGGATAGATAGGTAGGTAGATTAATTTTATATTGTCATATTATTTCAGAACAAGAGGACACAGTCTCAAGCTGCCGTCTACAGCTACCTGAAGGGAGTGGATTGATCTCTTCTCCCAGGCAACCAGCACCAGAACAAGAGGACACAGTCTCAAACTCAACCAGGGGAAGTTTAGGCTTGAAGTGAGGAGAAAGTTCTTCACTGAGAGAGTTGTTAGCCATTGGAATGGACTACCCAGGGAGGTGGTGGAGTCACCATCCCTGGAGGTGTTCAAAAGGGGATTGGACATGGTACTTACTGCCATGGTTTAGTAGTCATGAGGTGTTGGGTGACAGGTTGGACTTGATGATCTTTAGGTCTCTTCCAATCTTATTGATTCTATGATTCTATGATTCTGTTTCACATATTTCAATGAAAATCTTTTTTATATAAGCAAATATATAGGATTAAGGACTACTTTCATGTTTTCATCCTTAAATAAGTCTTGGAGCAAGGCTGAAAAGTGAGTATTGTAAAATATTTTCAAGATAGAATTGCTCTTTCTGCATTTCAAGACAGATAGAAAAATTAAATGAAAAGAAACAGAAAATGGAAAAATGCTGCTTCCCTCCTGCTTTGGCTAGTTATTACTGCTGTCATCAGGCATGTCCTCAAGTTTCTGGCAATTTAAAGGATAATAAAAGCTACAGCCCTATGAATTCTTTCCTAGTCAGCAACTATTTTCTCTATGGGGACACAGATAATACGAGGAGGAAAAAACACTTAAGATAAAGAGGTCCATAAAACAGTACAATGGCATCTTATTTATTATGGCAGTTTAATGGTGACACTAACAGTGTCATGGACATTTACTAGATTAGCATAACTCTAGGTTCCTCATTCATAATTGGACATCCAGCCCACAGAACTCCTGTATCTCAATTATGTGGATGGCAAGGGGAATGCAAATAAAATGAATGGGGAAAGAAAAAGTATTGCAGTAATCTAATTTTTTATTTGTGTGACCGAGTAGCAAAAGACCTGAGCAATTCTATGAGCACTCTCCTCTTTCTAAAATTGCCTGCTAGTGCTTTCAGCGCTGCAGCAGCTTTGATTTCACCCTCACACCTTTAGATCTCTGGGAAATTAGTAATGTGAACTGTGATGGAGCCATATCTCCGTGCCAGTCAGTACACCGTCAGTGGCACTTTAAGCTTATTTTCTCTCTCCATGAGGGCATTGCAAGGTCTGAGGAGTCTGATCTCTGAAGGGCAGAGAAAGGGCAGGATGCAGACCAGGTTTTTGATTGAAGTGTGTCCCTGATGTCAGTTGCCATACAGAACAGAGCAGATCCTCTCTCTCTCTCTCCCTGCAAAGCAATCTGATGGGAGGAATTACACACTTTAATTAGGAAGTTAGATGAGGGGTTTGGAGCACAAGTCCCATGAGGAGAGGCTGAGGGAGCTGGGCTTGCTTAGCCTGGAGAAGAGGAGGCTTGGGGGAGGCCTTATGGCTCTCTACAACTACCTGAAGGGAGGTTGTAGCCAGGAAGGGGTTGGTCTCTTCTCCCAGGCAGCTAGCACCAGAACAAGAGGACACAGTTTCAAGCTGCACCAGGGGAGGTTTAGGCTGGATGTTAGGAAGAAATTCTTCATAGAGGGACTGATTGCCCATTGCTATGTGCTGCCCAGGGAGGCGGTGGAGTCGCTATCACTGGAGGTGTTTAGGAGGAGACTGGATGAGGCATTTAGTGCCATGGTTTAGTTGATTAGATAGTGTTGGGTGAATGGTTGGACTTAATGACATCGAAGGTCTCTTCCAACCTGGTTTATTCCATTCCATTCCATTCTATTCCATGTTTAACAGTGTCCTAAAGCATGCCCACAAAAATAAACTTAGACATCCACAAACGAGACACTTCCCAGGGGTACTATATGTAATACATGGTATAGAAAAAAAGACAAAGAAATTTTTGTTTGAGCAATGGGTAAGTGTTCTGCTTCAAAGTCCACCAACTTTACTTAGTGTTGCTGCATCGTCTCCAAAAATAAAAGGTTTTTACACTGGTTGCCATACATTCAGTCTGTCAGATAGCCACAAAATAATCTCTGGGTTTTGTATATCCTTCCTGCTGGTTAATCACAGAATCACAGAAAACATCTGGTTTGTAGCAACCTCAAAGATCAACCTTTGACTCAATTTAGAGTCAATCCTAAAACATGTCCTTAAGCACCAGGTCCACATTATACTTAAACACCTCCAGGGATGGTGACACCACCACTACCCTGGGCGTCTATACCATTCCTATGTTTAGTAACACTCCCTGTGAAGAAATGTTTCCTAGCATCCAGCCTGAACCACCCCTGGTGGAGCTTTTAACCATTCTAGTCCTGTCACTTGCCATCAAGGAGAAGAGGCTGCTCCCTCCTCACTCCAACCTCCCTTCAGGTGGTTGTAGAGAACGCTGGGGTCTCTGCTCAGCCTCCTCTTCTCCAGTCTGAACAACCCCAGCTCCCTCATACTCTCCTTGTAGGCCATGTGCTCCAGCTCCTTCACCAGCCTCACTGCCCTACTCTGGACACACTTCAGAACCTCAATCCTTCTTGTAGTGAGCGGCTCAGAACTGAACACATTACTTGATGTGTGGCCTCACCAGTGCCAAGTACAGTGCTTATCACCTCCCTGTTCCTGCTGGCCACCGTGTTTCTAATACAAGCCAGGATGCCATTGGCTTTCTTGGCCACCTGGGCACATTGCTGGCTCATATTTAATCAACTGTCAACCAATACCGCCAGGTCCTTCTCTGAGTCTCTGAGCTTTCCAAGCACACATCCTCAACTCTGTAGCTTACCATGGGGTTGTTATGACCCAGATGGAAGACCTGGCACTTGGCCTTGTTAAACTTCATACTGTTAGTCTCTGCCCATCAATCTAACCTGTCCAGGTTAATAAAGGCATGACATTTGAAGTGGCAGTCTGAAGCGCTGTTGAGTATGTGAGTAATAGGGTTATAGCTTATATTTGCAAAGGGATATAGATTTTTAGCTCTTTCCTCAAAGCAAACAAACTAGTACCAAACCTGAAGGAGGTCCTCATTTGCAAAGGATCCTGTCTGGTTAGCCCTGCACAACCGAAACAGATCAAGAACATAAATACAGATAGAGTGATTTTGCCTTTCTTGCCGTGCCAAACTGTATGGTATGTGGAAATACAGATGGACTGGACATCCCTGGTCCCTGCCATTGTAGCCTTTCCCTCTCTCAGTATTTACTGGTGAGGGACTGGGCTCCAGCTCCCTCCCTCCATGATGGAAACAGTCTAGTGCAGTATTACACTAACTTCTGACCTGACATAATCTCACCTGTGGTAAGTGGGAAACTGGCATTTGGGACTCCTCTGCCCTACAATTCAGTGGAGAACCTGGATACTATGTGATCTAAAAGCTTGACATTACTGGTGCATGGTTTGTGAAATAAGCTTTTCCTTTGCTATCTCCCCAGGGGTGGATAGGGCTATTTTGCATATGTGTCTGATGGCTAGCCATAACAATACAAAGGAGAGAGGACATAATATTAATAGTTTAACCATGTACTTCTAAGAGGTGTCAATACCTGCTCCATGAAATGCAAATGAATGTATGTCCTACACTTACACTGCCACACTTCCTTACCTTTAAATTTGATCTCAGTGTTGGCCACTGATGGCAGACCCAGCAATTTTCAGATTTTTTTCACAGAAGCATGAAATACATCTGATTGTGAGCTGACAACATTTGTGTTTGTGTGCAGTGACTAAGTCCGAGACAGGCCAGGATGATACACCAATATAGAACAGAATAGAATTAACCAACCTATCACCCAATACCATCTAATCAACTAAACCATGGCACCAAGTGCCTCATCCAGTCTCCTCTTAAATACCTCCAGTGATGATGACTCCACCACCTCCCTGGGCAGCACATTCCAATAGCCAAATATCACTTTATAGGCTACAACATTCCACCCACCACTCTCAGAAGACAGCAAAAGACAGACATAGGCTGTGCTGCATCTCTCAGAAACACATCACAGTCTGTACCTGTTAGCATGCCAGCATTCTTAATACTTTGTATTCACACATACCAGAGCTGTGTTTGATGCAGCTTCCCTTCACCAGACCTGATCCTGACCTTCACCCACAGGCTGATATCCTAGCCTGTCCTTGGCTAGTCCCCATTTCCAGGAAGATGTCCAGTGCTCAAGTCTGCATCTGCCCCTGTTTCCCCTAGATGCCCCCTGGGATAGTGGGTGGTAGGATAGACCCTGAATAGTGAGATTCTGCCCTACCACCTCAGTGGAGCCACACATGTCCTGTCCTCCGGTCCTCAGGCAATTGCCAGTCAACAGAGTGTCCTAGCAATTAGTGGAGTTAATATTGAGGTCTTTGGTAACAACTGCTTTGCTCATTTCTGTCACAACATGTTTTCTGTTCCTCTGCACAGGCTTTCCCTAGGTCTGATATTGCATAATAATTTTTATTGCCCACATTTATGCATACCACTTAAACCAGGGTTATGAATGGAACCATCTGCATTTCTGCATGCAACTTTTCAAGCCAGCTGGTGTTTGAAAGTGAAAAATCACATTTTATTGGGAACATGTCTTTTACTCATTTTATCTGTTTTACATCTATACACATAGGAATGTGAATATACCATCAGATTTTCCTAACACCTTTTGAGATATCTTAAGCTATTCTGTTTTGACTTTGGCAGTAAGGAAACTGAAATATAAGTAGTGAAGAAAGCAATGATAAAAAGTTAAAAAATACATGGAATTGTTGCATTTACATTTTGATACAAAGCTCTTAAAATATCACCACGATTCATGTGGTACAGCTGAAGGCATCATAATGCTTCCAGTCTGAGTTCAGACAAAAAGACATCTTGTGCATGGGGAATGGTATGGTTTCAAGACTCCTATATTTCAAGGGCAACAAAGCTGGGGAGGGGTTTGGAGCACAAGCCCTATGAAGAGAGGCTGAGGGAGCTGGGGTTGCTTAGCCTGGAGAAGAGGAGGCTCAGGGGAGACCTTATTGCTCTCTCCAACTACCTGAAGGGAGGTTGTAGCCAGATGGGGGTTGGTCTCTTCTCCCAGGTAACCACCAACACAACAAGAGGACACAGTCTGAAGCCACACCAGGGGAAGTTTAGGCTGGATGTGAGGAAGTTCTTCCCACAAAGAGTGATTTGCCATTGGAATGTGCTGCCCAGGGAGGTGGTGGAATCACCATCACTGGAGGTGTTTAAGAGGAGACTGGATGAGGCACTTGGTGCCATGGTACCTCCAGTGACTCCACCCCCTCCCTGGGCAGCACATTCCAATGGCCAATCACTCTTTCTGTGAAGAACTTCTTCCTAACCTCCAGCCTAAACTTCCTCTGGCACAGCTTGAGACTGTGTCCTCTTGTTCTGCTGCTGGTTGCCTGGGAGAAGAGACCAGCCCCCACCTGGCTACAACCTCCCTTCAGGTAGTTGGAGAGAGCAATAAGGTCTGCCCTGAGCCTCCTGTTCTCCAGGCTAAGCAACCCCAGCTCCCTCAGCCTCTCCTCATAGGGCTTGTGCTCCAAACCCCTCCCCAGCTTTGTTGCCCTTCTCTGTACACTTTCCAGAAGCTTAACATCTTTCCTAAACTGAGGGGCCCAGAACTTGACACAGATAGTAAGGAGTGGGACTTGTTAGCACACAATAGATAGGATTCTTTTTATTGCTTGTATTTTTCTTATGAGCCCATACGCAAAGTAGTTGCTAGTCTCAGGCATAAGACTGGGAGACTGAAAGTCCAAGTTGAATCATGTTTAAAGATTCAATGACACAAGATGCCTTGGGCTCTGGTAATATAACAGGAATGAGATCTATTTTCAGAGCTATCAGAGAAGTCTAGGAAGACGGCCAAAGTGAGAGGTAGATTATGGTCTGCCCCACAAGCATTGTAGGTACTTAAACAGAAGTGAGTCTCAGTGCATCTCTCCTAACATGTGAAGTGCAAACAATGCAGACTTTCAAAAGCAAAGAGATGTGCTTTGGCAATCTTTAGCACTGGTCATGGGACAACTGGGGCATTGAAGATTCATTCAGAGAAAACTCCTAAGGCTTTTCTGTTGAGAGTGTTATGCATTTATATGTTCACATGCTCACTTGGCCTTTCAGGAACTGCAGAACTACTCTTCTGGAGGATATTTCTTATTCTTCTACTTGCAGCCAGGGAAGTTTCACATGCCCTTCAAACAGCTTCATTTAGTGGGTTTTAGATCCTTCAGATACACACTTTACTTAAGTCAGAGATGAAAGAACAACTCAAATGCAAACACAAAGCAATAAACCTCAGAATGGATGTAGCAGCAGATGGGAACTGGGTTCAGGAACTGGATTCTGAATCTGTATTCAGGAAAACGTGGACCAAGGTCAAAGACAGAACAGACGTGTCCTGCTCAGGTGTCAGCCATTGAAGAAGGAACTTGACGCTTATGATCCCTCAGCTTTAAACTGAATATGACATATATGGAATGGAATGGAATGGAATGGAATGGAATGGAATGGAATGGAATGGAATGGAATGGAATGGAATGGAATACCTATTTGGTGACATTTGGATCACCTGTCCTGTCTGCTCCTCCTCACAAGTGTGGCCTCTTACTTTCTGCACCCCCAACATGGTACACAAGATTTAGCAATGATTTTGGTCTACATAGAAGCAAGTATAAGGAATAGACTCTCTACATAGCAATTCTTGGTAGTAACTATAAACACTGAGCATTATCACTTCTAAAAGCAGACAGTGTCTGAAAAACATGCTGTTAACTTCACAAAGTACAGTCAGTTAGAACAGATTGGGCTGAAAAATAAAATCACTGAGCAGAATTAGTTCTGTTCAAATTCAAACTAGGAGATAATAAAACATTAGAAGTGATTTTATAATCCACTAGTGGCAACATATTGTGTCACAACTAATCAGTTGTGTCCCCCAGGGACCAGCGCTGGGCCCATTCCTGTTCAATATCTTTATCGATGATCTGGATGAGGGGATTGAGTCCATCATCAGTAAATTTGCAGATGACACCAGGATGGGGGCAGGTGTTGATCTGTCAGAGAGTAGGATTGCTCTGTAGAGGGACCTTGACAGGCTAGGCAGATGGGCAGAGTCCAAGGGCATGAGACTTAACACATCTAAATGCCAGGTTCTACACATTAGCCACAACAACTCCATGCAGTCTTACAGGCTGGGGTCAGAGTGGCTGGAGAGCAGCCAGGCAGAAAGGGACCTGGGGGTGCTGATTGACAGTAGGCTGAACATGAGCCAGCAGTGTGCCCAGGTGACCAAGAAGTCCAATGGCATCCTGGGCTGCATCAGGAACAGTGTGACCAGCAGGAGCAGGGAAGTCATTGTGCCCCTGGACTCAGCACTGGTTAGGCCACACCTTGAGTCCTGTGTCCAGTTCTGGGCCACTCAGTTTAGGAAAGATGTTGAGTTGTTTTCCTTTTTACACCCTATAGTGATTTATTTATACTTTACTACTTTTCTGCTTGAAATCTGTAACTGAATTTTAAAGGCATAGCTTAAAACCACCACACCTGGGTCCTTCTTCCTGCCTTTTTTTAAGACTGGAGTGACATTTGCTTTCTTCCAGTCACCAGGCACCTCTCCTGTTCTCCATGACTTTTCAAACATGATGGAGAGAGGTTTAGCAACAGTACCAACCAGCTCTCTCAGCACTCGTGGATGCACCCCATCAGGGTTCATGGACTTGTTTGTTTTTAGCTGGTATAAGAGATCTCTAATGTGGTCCCGACAGACCAGCAGAATGTTTACATCTCTCCAGCTCTGCTCACTTGCTTCTAGAGACTGAGGTTCCTGAGAGCTGGTCTTAAGAGTAAAGACTGAGGCAAAGAAGGCATTCAGCAACTCTGCCATCACTGCATCCTCTGTTACCATATCTCCTATATCACTGAGCAGTGGGCCCACCTTTTGCCTGCTCTTCCTTTTGTCATTAATATATTTGAAAAAACTCTTGTCCCCTCTGGAGAGATTCAGTTCCAAGAGTGCCTTGGCCTTCCTTGTTGCATTCTTTTTTTATGTTTTCAGGAAGAATAGGCTAGAAAGTTAAAGACAGGGAGTGTTTCTCTTTCATGTTTATATACTGCTTCTCAGGTCTTTAGGGGAACTCAGAAGTTAAACAACTTCAGAAGAATTATTAAGATAACCAGAGTCCTTTCAGTAACAAACTGCTTGGATAATAATATATGACACAGTTACATAGTTCATGAAAATGCATTTCATAGCATACAGATATTATTTCATTCTTTGCTCAGTCTGTTTATTACAATGAAGACACCACTGGGAACATTATATCAACAATTCAGCCATTAAGGCAAGAAACTTCTGGGGAGAAAGCAAGGAAAGAATCTTTCTCAATCTTGTAGAGAAAATCTGAGCTAAAAGTCTGTTCCACCCACTTGCAATTAAGTCATAGTGTAACAAAGTGGTGATTGAACTTTCAGCAAATATAAAATTAGTATCACAGGAGTGGCTTTGCCATATTTTATATGAAGTTTATTGCTTCCTTTGGAGCTCTGTGTGTGCAGCTGACATCTCTGTGAAACTAACAAATCAATGAATCAGCAGGTATCACTCCAGGGCCATTATCATATGGCCCTAGAATAGTAAGATTCAGTCTACCCATTGCCTTTTTTTTTTTCCCTGGAAGATATGCGACGAGACTATAGCCAGCATTGTATGCCCAAAACTGGAACATGATGTGAAATGGCGAAACTAATGGTAATAATGGAAATAAGTGTGGGGAGCAATCATAGCCCACACATAGTCCACAGCTGGACAGATGGGCAGAGTCCAACATGATGTCATTTAACAAGTCCAAGTGCCAGGTGCTGCACTTTGGCCACTAGTGGGGTCTCCCAGGGATCAGTGCTGGGCCCCATCCTGTTCAATATCTTTATTGACGATCTGGATGAGGGGATTGAGTCCATCATCAGTAAATTTGCAGATGACACCAAGTTGGGAGCAGGTGTTGATCTGTTACAGGGTAGAAGGGCTCTGCAGAGAGACCTTGACAGGCTGGGCAGATGGGCAGAGTCCAACATGATGGCATTCAACAAGTTTGAGTGCTGGGTGCTGCACTTTGGCCACTACAACCCCATGCGGTGCTACAGGCTGGGGTCAGAGTGGCTGGAGAGCAGCCAGGCAGAAAGGGACCTGAAGGTACTGATTGACAGCTGTCTGAACATGAGCCAGCAGTGTGCTCAGGTGGCCAAGAAGGCCAATGGCATCCGAGCCTGCATCAGGAATTGCGTGGCCAGCAGGAACAGGGAAGTCATTGTTCCACTGTACTCAGCACTGGTTAGGCCACACCTTGAGTACTTGAGTCCAGTTATGGGCCTCTCAATTTAAGAAGGACATTGAGACTCCTGAATGTGTCAAGAGAAGGGCAGTGAGGCTGGGGAGGGGGTTGGAGCACAAGCCCCATGAGGAGAGGCTGAGGGAGCTGTGGTTGTTTAGCCTGGAGAAGAGGAGGCTTAGGGGAGACCTTATTGCTGTCTACAACTACCTGAAGGGAGGTTGCAGCCAGGTGGGGTTGGTCTCTTCTCCCAGGCAACCAGCAGCAGAACAAGAGGACACAGTCTCAAGCTGTGCCAGGGGAAGTTTAGGCTGGAAATGAGGAGAAAGTTCTTCACTCAGAGAGTTGTTAAACATTTGAATGGGCTGCCCAGGGAGGTGGTGGAATAGAATAGAATAGAATAGAATAGAATAGAATAGAATAGAATAGAATAGAATAGAATAGAATAGAATAGAATAGAATAGAATAGAATAGAATAGAATAGAATAGAATAGAATGGAATGGAATGGAATGGAATAGACTAGACTAGACTAGACTAGACTAGACTAGAATAGAATAGAATAGAATAGAATAGACCAGGTTGGAAGAGACGTTCAAGATCATTGCGTCCAACCTATCATCCAACACCACCTAATCAACTAACCCATGCAACCAAGCACCCCATCAAATCTCCCCCTGGAACACCTCCAGTAATGGCGATTCCACCACCTCCCCGGGCAGTCCATTCCAATGGGCAATCACTCTCTCTGTGTAAAACTTCCTCCTGACCTCCAGCCTGAAACTCCCCTGGTGCATCCTGAGACTGTGTCCTCTTGTTCTGTTGCTGGCTGCCTGGGAGAAGAGACCAACCTCTGCCTGTCCACAACCCCCCTTCAGGTAGTTGTAGACAGCAATAAGGTCACCCCTGAGTCTCCTCCTCTCCAGGCTAAGCAGCCCCAGCTCCCTCAGCCTCTCCTCATAGGGCTTGGGTTCCAAGCCCCTCACAAACTTCGTTGCCCTTCTCTGGACACGCTCCAGCAAATCAACATCCTTCCTAAACTGAGGGGCCCAGAACTGGACACAGTATTCGAGGTGTGGCCTAACCAGTGCAGTGTACAGGGGCAGATTGACCTTCCTGCTCCTGCTGGCCACACTGTTCTTGATGAAGGCCCGGATGCCATTGGCCCTCTTGGCTGCCTGGGCACACTGCAGGCTCATGTTCAGCCTACCATCAACCAGCACCCCCAGGTCCCTCTCTGCCTGGCCACTCTCCAGCAACTCTGACCCCAGCCTGTAGCACTGCATAGGGTTGTTGTGGCCGATGTGCAGAACCCGGCACTTGGATGTGTTAAATCTCATGCTGTTAGACTCTACCCATCTGTCCAGCCTGTCGAGGTCTCTCTGCAGAGCCTCTCTACCCTCCAGCAGATCAACTCCTGTCCCCAGCTTAGTGTCATCAGCAAATTTACTGATGATGGACTCAATGCCCTCATCCAGATCATCAACAAAGATGTTAAAGAGGATGGGGCCCAGCACTGATCCCTGGGGGACTCCACTACTGACTGGCCGCCAGCTGGATGTGACACCATTCACCACCACTCTCTGGGCTCGGCCCTCCAGCCAGTTCCTAACCCAGCTCAGAGTGCTGCTGTCCAAGCCATGGGCTGACAGCTTGGCCAGGAGTTTGCTATGGGGACAGTCTCAAAGGCCTTGCTGAGGTCCACGTAGACTACATCCAAAGGCCTCCTCACATCCACCAGGCAGGTCACCTGCTCCTAGAAGGAGATCAGGTTGGTCAGGCAGGACCTGCCCTTCCTGAATCAATGCTGGCTGGGCCTGATCCCTTGGCCATCCTCTAAGTGCTGTGTGATTGCACTCAGGATGACCTGTTCCATGATCTTGCCTGGCACTGAGGTCAGGCTGACAGGCCTATAATTCCCTGGCTCATCCAACCGGCCCTTCTTGTGGATGGGCACCACGTTGGCCAGCTTCCAGTCCTCTGGGACATCTCCAGTGAGCCAGGACTGCTGAAAAATGATGGAGAGTGGCTTGGCCAGCTCATGTGACAGCTCTCTCAGCACCCTAGGATGGATCCCATCTGGTCCCATGGACTTGTGGGGATCCAAGCGACTGAGCAGATCACCAACTACCCCATTCTGGAACAGAGGAAAACTGTGCTGCTCCCTGGCTCCTTCTGCCAGCTCTGCAGGCCAGCTGTCTGGAAGACATTCTGTCCTTCTAGTAAAAATTGAGGCAAAGAAGGTGTTAAGTATCTCTGCCTTTTCCTCATCCTTTGTTACAACGTTCCCCTCCGTGTCCACCAAGGAGTGGTGGTTGTCCTTGCCCTTCCTCTTGCTATTAATGTATTTATAGAAGGACTTTTTGTTGTCCTTCACAGTAGAGGCCAGTCTAAGCTCCAAATGTGCTTTTGCCTCCCTAATTTTCTTCCTACAAGACCTAGCAACATCCTTAAATTTTTCCTGGGTTGTCTCGCCTTTCTTCCAAAGATGATACACCCTCTTTTTTTTCCCTTAGTTCTATTAAAAGTTCATTGCCCATCCAGGCTGGCCATCTGCCCCGGCGGCTCGTCTTCCAGCACATTGGCACAGCCTGTTCCTGCGCCTTCAACAATTCTTCATTGAAGTAGGTCCAGCTCTCCTGGACCCCTTTGTTTTTAAGGGCTTTATCCCAAGGAACCCTCTGAATTAGTTCCTTGAGTAGCCTGAAGTCCGCCCTCCAGAAATCCAGAGTGGAGGTCTTCTTGCTGTCCCTCTTAGCTTGACCAAAATACTGAGAATTCAATTATCTTGTGGTCACTGGCCCCTAAACACCCTCTGACCACCACACCACCCACCAGCCCTTCCCTATTGGTGAAGAGGAGGTCAAGCATAGCCTTACCCCTGGTACGCTCACGCAGCACCTGGGATAAGAAGCTGTCCTCCATGCATTCTAAGAACCTCTTAGATTGCCTTCTCTCTGCTATGTAAGATCCCAGCAGATATCAGGCAAGTTGAAGTCGCCCATGAGAACAAGGTCAGGCAATCCTGAGACAGCCTTAAGCTGCCTATAGAATGACTCATCAACATCTTCCTCCTGGTTGGGTGGTCTATAACAGACTCCAACCAGGATGTCAGCCCTGTTGGCCTTCCCTCTAATTCTCACCCACAGGCACTCAACCTGATGGTCCCTGATCTCCAGCTCAATGGCATCTAGTGCCTTCCTGATGTAAAGGGCCACCCCTCCACCCCTTCTTCCTTGCCTGTCTCTCCTGAAGAGCCTGTAGCCATCAATTGCAGCGCTCCAGTCATGTGAGTCGTCCCACCACATCTCTGTGATGGCAACTACATCATAACTTTCCTGCTGCAGCAAGGCTTCCAGCTCCTCTTGTTTGTTGCCCATGCTTCGTGCATTAGTGGACATGCACTTCATCCGGGCTGCTGGTTTCACCTCTGGCTCTGGCTTATCACCCCCAGACTCCTGCCTGGGGGGACTGGTTTCAGCCCCTTTACCCTTCAAAACTAGTTTAAAGCCCTGTCAATGAGACCTGCCAATTCTCTTCCTAGAATCTTTTTCCCTTTTAGGAACAGGCCATTCTCGTACACTCTGATCTTACCCCTCCTCTGGGACAGATGTACTCCGTCTGTTGCCAGCTGGCCTGGTGCAGTAGAAAGTTTTTCAAGATCAAAAAACCCAAAATTCTTTTGACTGCACCAGCCTCTAAGCCACTTCTTGACTGCAGCTGCTGACCTGTTCCTTATGGTATTCCCTCCTGCAACTAAGGGTATAGACGAAAAAATTATGTGTGCACCTGACCCCTCAACCAGATCTCCCAGGGCCCTGAAGTCATCTTTGATAGCCCTGGGAGTTCTGGTTGCAACATCATCATTCCCTAACTGCATAACTATCAAGGGATAATAGTCAGAGGGATGCACCATACCAGGCAGTCTTCTGGTAACATCTCCAACCATAGCTCCTGGAAGGCAACAAACCTCCCTGTGATTAGGGTCTGGCCGACATATGGGGCCCTCCGTTCCCCTCAGGAGTGAATCACCACCAACAACCACCCTCCTCTTTTTTTTAAGGGAGCAAGTCCTGATGCCGGGGGAAGGCTGTTTAACCTTAGGCTGTTTATCCTTAGGCTGTTTAACCTTAGGCTGTTTTGCCACAGGGAAACCCCAGATGGTGTGTCCTCCGATATCAGAATCACCTCACCCTCAACCTCCAATGCCCTGTACTTGTTTTCCAAGGGCAGTGGGGGGGGGGGTGGGTGAGGGGAGGCAAGGAGGTTTAACCTTACATCTTTTGAGAGGAACCTGAATCCATTCCCCTCTGCTTTTTGGATAACCAGCCTCTGCTGGGGGGGCCTGCAGAGCCTGGTTACTCAGGTTCATCACCCTTCTACAATTGCTTACATCTCTATGTCTAGCAATCTCATCCTTCAGTCTGGCCACCAGGCTAAGCAGACAGTCGATCTGCTCACACCTAATGCAGGAGCTGTCTCCACTACCCTGCATCTCAAGTGCCAGGCTCCAGCACTGTCTGCAGCTAGATGCCTGGACGCCTACCTCTTGCTTATGACACCTACCTACCTGCTTATATTCCCGCTCGGTCTGAGTCAAGACTGACTTTTTAAAGGAGTTATTGCGGTGAGTTACCACCATGGCTAGCCCTGCCCACCGGACCTACTGGAGACAGATTTAAAAAAAAAAAAAAAAAAAAAAAAAAAAAAAGTGTGGCGGCGCACATGTCCAAGTGAGAAGCCATGGGCTGAAATGGAAGCTGCTGCGAGCTGCCGCGGGCTTTTAAACTGCTGCGGCGCGGAGGGGAGCCCGAACGATCCCAAACACGTGGAGAAATGGCGCGAGCCGATCCTCCCTGAGCGCAGAGATTCCGTGCGGGTCCCTCAGGTTGAAAAGGCAGCAGTTCATGCTTTTCCGAGGCTCCTGGTCTCGGTGTGTTCCCGGTGGAGTCACCATCCCTGGAGGTGTTCAAGAGGAGATTGGATGTGGCACTTGGTGCCATGGTTTAGTAGTCATGACAGGTTGGACTTAATGACTTTTGAGGTATTTTCCAACATTATTGATTCTATGATTCTAACAGCATGCTTCAAATCTTGTTAGTAGCTCATGTTTGAGGGTTTTGCATTTCTTTTTGAGTAGTCAAAGTACTTAAAGACTGTAGATAGCCACCATCCTCAGATAGTACTGTGTTCTTGGAGGAAAGCAAATGTAGTGCCTGAATTTAGGAAAGAGGCTAAAAGTGATCCAGGAGTAATGGACTGAGATCAATAGTACAAAAAGTTCTAAGAATAATTTGTAGATGGAAAAATAATTAAATATGAGAATAGATGTGGAAATGGGAGAAAATGTGATAGAGGTTTGAAAGAGGCAGATTGGGGAATATTAATCTAGTCTCATTTTTCTTAAGGTAATTGATTATCTAAAGAAAGGAAATTTTGTAACCTTAATTAATCTAGATCAAACTAAAGCATCTGTTAAGGAGTCACGAGTAAACTGGAGAAAACAAGAATTCCATGCAAACCTTGAGACTGGCAAGAACTGGTTAAAATGGAGTCAACAGTATGTAATTGATAAAAGAACTATCATGCTGCAAGAAGGGGATCAGAAAATTTGTCAGATACCTGTCTCAGTATTAGTCTTAAAGACTGTCATCTTGTGGCAGTTTAGGCTGGGTGCCTCCTGCTGCTGCTGCCACACAAGATACACCTCCAGTGCCCTGGTTGTCCAGCCCAGTGGGTGGACACAGGAAGCTGTGTATTTCATACCCATGATGTCCTGCTCCCTATGAATCCATCTGCAAGGTCTCACACTTCTTTCTTCCCTTGCTGCTCCAGTGGGAGATGCTCCCTATCTAGTAATGGGAGGGGAGTTATCTCAAGGCCTCTTAGGCCTGACCAGACTTAATGCCAGGAGGAGAAGTGGGAAGGGCTATCTCAGGTCTGGCCAGCTGAGATTAGCCTAACAGTGGAGGAAGGGAAGAAGGAGCCCTGGGGTTTTTGGGTGTATGCTCAGGTAGGGAGAAGGGGAGTGCTGGGAGGTTTCTGGGTATTCTATAAGGGATCTCTTTTGTCACTGTGTAAAAACACAGTTTCTGTAGAACACTCACTGCTTTTCCATTCAAACTTTCCATCACTTCTGTAATCTGTTTGTGTGAGTCTCATAATTTTTCTGCCCTGGTGGGAGGCAAGGGAGGATCTGCCTTCAAACTGCCTCACACTTCAAAAGTTGCTTTTTGCTAGTTAGTTGACCCATGTTCAAGCAAACTCCAGAACAAAGAAGAAGGTGGGTGACCTGGCAGGTTGGAGTAATGGAAATGGAACTCCACTTCAAAGTGCAGACTCCTTTCAGAAGCAAGATTTCTGAAAACTGGTCAGATTTCATTCCACAAAAGGAGCAGGAAACTAAATACTCTTTCATGTGTTAGTGAATCACAGTATAAGTGCATCTAAACTACCCACAGTCATATCATGTCAATCACGATCATACTGCTGTGGTACAACTGTGAAAGACCAAATTTCCAGTAAATGTCAGCATGTATTAGTCAGTTACAGCTCTGTTGGGATCTTGTGTATGGTGACTCACACGGTTCTGCTTATACATGTCTAAGGAGCCTGTAGTCAAACTGGAGGAGTTGCAGATCAGAGATGTGAAAGTGGAAAGACTTCCTCTGAGAAAAGTCTGAAAGAATGATTGTAAACACGGTCAGTGTCCCATCCTAGAGTGCATAAAACCACAATGATGGACAGTGTTGCTATTCCCCAGTGCCCTTCACCTCACAGCTGAGGGCAACAAAACTGGTGAGAGGTCTGGAGCACAAGCCCTATGAGGAGATGCTCTGGGAGCTGGGGCTGCTTAGCCTGGAGAAGAAGAGGCTTAGGGGAGATCTTATTGCTGTCTACAACTACCTGAAGGGAGGTTGTAGGCAGGTGGGGGTTAGTCTCTTCTCCCTGGCAACCAGCACCAGAACAAGAGGACACAGTCTCAAGCTGCACCGGGGAGGTTTAGGCTGGAGGTTAGGAAGTTCTTCATAGAAAGAATGATCACAGTATCACAGTATCACTTAGGTTGGAAAGGACCTCGGGGATCATCGAGTCCAACCTATCAACACAGACCCCATGACTAGACCATGGCACCAAGTGCCACGTCCAATTGGAATGTGTTGCCCAGGGAGGTGGTGGAGTCACCATCACTGGAGGTGTTTAGGAAGAGACTGGATGGTGTGCTTGTTGCCATGGTTTAGTTAATTAGATGGTGTTGGATGATAGGTTGGACTCGATCTCAAAGGTCTTTTCCAACCTGGTCTATTCTATTCTATTCTATTCTATTCTATTCTATTCTATTCTATTCTATTCTATTCTAGTCTAGTCTTTCTTCATGCTCAACCACTGTCCTTATTTGTTTGCTTCAAGTATTGTTCTGTAATTGTCTTCAGTGGGTGCATATGGGAGGAACATGGAGCAGATATTCAGATCTACATCAACAGATGTTGGAAATGGGCCTGAATTGTAAGAAAAAATTAAATACTTGGGATCATCTGAAATAGCCATGATGGAACTAGACATCTAATTGGAGTGCCTCATGTGCTACCTGTATCATATCTGAAATGCATTCCAAATAGTACACTTGTAAAGCCAGCCAAAGGTGAAGTCAAGAACAGCAATGATAATGTCAAGGACTTAGCACACAGTAACACCCAGAAAGCCACTGGGTACCTTTAATACCTCACACTTGTACTTTGTCATGCATAATTAGTTAGATAGTTAGATTAACTGTCTCCTTCACTTACCTGGGTCCCAGGAGCTCTGGGTGGGATCTGAAATGTTCATGTGAATAACTGAAAAGGGCAGTGGAATTTAAAATGCTGTAAATGTAGCTCAGGCTTAAATCTGGCTTGACCTTGTTTTCTCATCCCTCCACAATACATGGAAAACAGTGATACAGAGAACATCTGTGTCTGAGCTGATAGAGTGGATATTAGAGGCTTAGATGAGATGGATATTCCGAGACAGATGTTTTGTCCCTGGAATGGCCATTTTTGCCCGGCCCTTCGAGACTCTTTCTCTGTTGCTGCACCAAATTCCACCTTTCACTGAGTGATGGGATGCTGACAGGTTTTACAACCTTAGCTATGGGGCTGCTATCATGTTGGCATATGGAACCTCACTTTTGTACGATGATTCCTTGAAGCAGAGGTAACTTAACAGCAAAGCCTATGCCGATCAAACTGATTTGGTGGTGGAGGCAATCTATTGTTTTCATACCCCCAGATAATTAGAATAAGCTGACTGGGCAAGCAGCCAAGATGGAGTATACAAAGGGGATTAATTTCTCCTGAGTTTGCCTTTTTAAAACATCAAGTTTTGCTGGAAGATTAGACTCATCATATCATCTCGGTCTTTTTAACCCTGTCTGGTAAGGGAAGGAGAAACTTAGTGGAAAAAAGAAGAAGGTGTCCTCCTTAAGAAGGTATCAGATAGATCTAGGTGGACTCTGGGTTCAGTATTTGCCTGCATGGAGGAGCCTTTCTGTGTGCACCCTCAGCTGGTGCCACTCTCTTTCCAAGAGATGTGAGGAGCTTATGTCGAGGCTGATTTCAGTGAGGGCTGCCAGCTGAAATGAAAGAAGTGGGATCTTTTCCAGCCCTGACCAGTTCACTTTTTGTGATGTAGAGGAGGCATCAGCCAGCATATCCCCTCTGGGGAAATAGCTGTTTGTATACATTTGAAAACCCACTGGTCATTGTGTCACTCTTATTTCTGAGGTACTTAAAATCTGCTTATGAACAACAACTGAGGAACCTGAGGGATGCAGCTATTTCCCAGTAAATTACACACTTTAATTGGTACCAGAAACAAGACAAAACAAAACAAAAAGCTGGGACAAGTAGGGGAGTGAAAGAGAGATCTTAGAATCATAAAATCATAGAATCAACAAGGTTGGGAAAAACCTCAGAGATCATCAAGTCCAACCTGTCACCCAACACCTCATGACTACTAGACCATGGCACCAAGTGCCACATCCAATGCCCTCTTGAACACCTCCAGGGATGGTGACTCCACCACCTCCCTGGGCAGCCTACTCCAATGGCTAACAACTCTCTCAGTGACGAACTTTCTCCTCACCTCAAGCCCAAACTTCCCCTGGCACAGTTTGAGACTGTGTCCTCTTGTTCTGGTGCTGGTTGCCTGAGAGAAGACACCAACCCCCACCTGGCTACAACCTCCCTTCAGGTAGTTGAAGACATCTTATTTAAGTATATCAAAAGCCTCTACTGGATGATGTGTCTCAAATAGTGATTCCTGGACCTTTTCAGTTATATGCTTATTTACCAGCATCTGTTGATGTTATTACTATAAATAAATAAGCAAATAACAACAAAGTTCATGTCAGGCTTATGTCTCATAGCATGGTAAACAATGTGCTACCATTTATGGGTTTGAGATAGATGGTTGTTCACTTTCTATTCTTGTACCTCTAATGTAAAACTAGATTAAAGTCATTCTGAAATATGTCTTTCTTTCTTGTGTTCCACTCTTCATGTTATTAGAAGTACCCATATAAATGATTTATAATGCAATACTAGTTTCCAAATGCTTTTATGTTTGGAACCACAGCCTCAGAAGGTTGCACCATTGTATTGCAGTGGGTTTAATTTGCAACTACTACATCTAAAATATTGCTGGCCCTCTGCATTGCATAAACAGCTGCTACAAATCCATAATGATTATGTGCAAGTGTCTGGTTAAAAACTATAAGAAAAACGCAGGCATTTTCCTGAATTCTTCAACATACAGCAAGGAAAAGAGAGGAGAATCTGTGCTAATTATTTATTTAAAGATTTCAACAGTACCTACAAAGATGAAAGGACATATTATTCTATCTTCACAGTGCCTGTGGTCTGAGTAGTTCACTTGGTTTGCTTTCTGTTATTTTAAGCTTCCATTAGGTCCGAGACAAGATTTTAAATTAAAAAGGAGATGACATATAGCTTTGCATTTAAAAAGGTGTGAAATAAGTACTTCCAAGCACTTCAGCTATAAGACCCTCAGAAAATCCCTAGTGTCCTGTAGGTTTGTTGTAAGTGGTGAGACATGATCTAAGGTTTACTTATTGCTAGGAGGAAATTCAAGGGCATTTTAGGCTGAGCAGATAGGTGACCTAATAACTTGTGAATGCTTTTCTGAAAATAGTTCAGAGTCATACTGGAGCATTTGGGGTTTGGACAAGCACTTGGTGCCATGGTTTAGTCATAAGGTCTGTGGTGACAGGTTGGACTTGATGACCTTTGAGGTCTCTTCCAACCTTGGTGATTCTGTGAAGATGAACTTTGGAGGTCCCTTCTAACCCAAACAGTCCTATGATTCCATGATTTCAGTTAAATAGGCAGCTCTTGCTGCACAGAACATGAAGCACTAGAGTTTTGAACACTTCAGTTACATTATTTTATTTTATTTTATGATCATGCAGTCTATTACTTCCAATTGTTAAAGAAGAAATGAAGGGTCCTGCTCCAGCAACCCCCTATGCTATCATGGGCTGCCCAAGGAGGTAGTGGAGTCACCATCACTGGAGGTGATTAACAGGAGACTGGATGGGGCACTTGGTGCCATGGTTTAGTTGATTAGATAGTAGTGATAGGAGTAGGGGGAATGGAATGAAGCTGGAGGTGGGGAGATTCAGGCTAGATGTGAGGAGGAGGTTCTTCACCATGAGAGTGGTGAAACCCTGGAATGCGTTGTCCAGGGAGGTGGTCGAGGCCCCGTCCCTGGGGGTGTTTAAGAGCAGGCTGGATGAGGCTGTGTCCAGCCTGATGTAGTGTGGGGTGTCCCTGCCCATGGCAGGGGGGTTGGAACTAGATGATCCTTGTGGTCCCTTCCAACCCTGAATGAAACTATGAAACTATGAAACTAAGATGGTATTGGGTGATAGGTTGGACTCTGTGATCTCAAAGGTTTTTTCCAACCTGGTTGGTTTCATATTCTGTATTTAATGTCATAGTATGATAGTATCATAGTATCAGTCAGGGTTGGAAGAGACCACAAGGATCATCTAGTTCCAACCCCACTGCCATGAGCAGGGACACCCCACACTACATCAGGCTGGCCAGAGACTCATCGAGCCTGGTCTTAAACACCTCCAGGGACGGGGCCTCGACCACCTCCCTGGACAACACATTCCAGGGTTTCACTACTCTCATGGTGAAGAACTTCCTCCTCACATCCAGCCTGAATCTCCCCACCTCCAGCTTCATTCCATTCCCCCTAGTCCTATCACTACCTGAGATCCTGAGAAGTCCCTCCCCAGCCTTCTTGTAGGCCCCCTTCAGATACTGGAAGGCCACAAGTAGGTCACCTCAGAGCCTTCTCTTCTGCAGACTGAACAGCCCCAACTCCTTCAGTCTGTCCTCATAGGAGAGGTGCTCCAACCCTCTGATCATCCTCGTGGCCCTTCTCTGGACACCTTCCAGCACTTCCATACCCCTCTTGTAATAGGGGCTCCAGAACTGGATGCAGTACTCCAGGTGGGGTCTCACCAGAGCTGAGTAGAGGGGGAGAATCACCTCCCTTGACCTGCTAGCCACACTTCTCTTGATGCAGCCCAGGATCTGATTGGCTTTGCCATCCCTCAGATTTCTCTTTTTACCCTAAAATCTCATCTGAAAATTTATTGCTGTTCTGCCCCGATTTAGAATCACTTCCTCTGTTATGTATGATTATCCCATAACATGGTTGAGGATACAATCCTCACGGGACGAATACAAAGAAAATGAAATCATAGAAGTTCTCTGAGTGTAGGTGCAATACATAAAGGGAAAGATACATACACAGAACGGGAGATTATCTTTCCTCCACTTTCATGTATTTAAAGTCTGCCTTAATAAAGAGATTACCTCATTTCCTGCATACAGCTGGAATGCTACAACAGATATGCATTAGTCTGACAAAATGAGTATTACTACATAATTATGGCATTGTGTCAAAAGAGAAAATACCATCAGAAGGTAAATATGGCACAATTATTTTGCCAGCCTTCAGTCCTGAGCAATTTGGGGGCTTAATTTGTTTGATTATCTGAACCATTCCAGTTTTACATTAGTGGTATGGAATAAAAATTGCTCTAGGGGCTGTACTCTGCATATAGATTTCTAGGTGAAAAGGTCACTGATAAATTGGCCTTTTCCTTTGGAAAGATCCTCCTTGAATGTTAGGAGGTGGTGGAGACACCATCGCTGGAGGTGTTCAGGAGGAGACTTGACAGGGTACTTGGTTGCGTGGTTTAGTTGGTTGGGTGGTGTTGGATGATAGGTTGGATGCAATGATCTTGAAAATCTCTTCCAACCTGGTCTGGTCTGGTCTGGTCTGGTCTGGTCTGGTCTCGTCTATTCTATTCTATTCTATTCTATTCTATTCTATTCTATTCTATTCTATTCTATTCTACTTGGAGCCGTGATTCAGTTGTCAGGAGGTGTTGGGTGACAGGTTGGACTCGATGATCTCTGAGGTCTTTTCCAACCTTACTGATTCTATGATTCTATGAAATCCTTGGCTTATAAAATATCCACCTTATGTGTTCCTTCTTCTCTTTGCAATAAATTCTTATTGTTTGATATTTTTTTTTCTTACAACCTCAGCATTTGAGGAAATGCCCTTTTTGACTGTCCTGGTTTCAGCTGGAATAAAGTTAGTTTTCTTCCTAGTAGCTGGTATAGTGCTGTGTTTTGGATTAAGTATGAGAATAATGTTGGTGACACACTGCTGTTGTTGCTAAGCAATGTTTATGCTAAGTCAGGTACTTTTCAGCTTCGTATTCTGCCCAGCTAGCAAAGTGTACAAAAAGCTGTGAGGACACAGCCAAGGCAATTGCCCCAAACAAGCCAAAGTTGGCCCTGGGCACCATGGCTCAGGGACTGGTTGAGCATTGACATTAGTTGTGCTGTGTGTCATAGAAACATAGAATCATAGAATCAACAAGGTTGGAAAAGACCTCAAAGATCATCAAGTCCAACTTGTTACCCAAGACCTCATGCCTACTAGACCATGGCACCAAGTGCCATGTCCAGTTCCCCCTTGAACACCTCCAGGGACGGCCACCTGGATCACTTGTTTTGTGATAATCTAGTATTTTTTTTTTCTTTTTATTATTATTTCCCCTTCTTTTCCTGGCCTTTTAAACTGCATTTATCTCGTCTCATAAGTTTCAATCTTGGTTTTGATTCATCCCACTGGGAGGGGAAGTGAATGAGTGGTTATGAGATGCTTAATTGCTGGTGTTAAACCATAACACTGACTTTCTACAGAATCCCTGGGACTGGTATGGCTAGAAAATTACTTTTTTCTCTTAGTATTCAGTAAGCCTAAAATGGTTTTGGAACTGCCAAATAGGAGCAGATGACTAAAATTTTATATGCCTGGGGTTGTAAGTAAATCAGCCTCCCTCTCCCTCTCTGCTCTTCTCTTGCCAGTCTTCCTCTTTTTCATCCTCCTTTCTCTTTTTCACTGAACACTGTGAAAATCATCTCCTGAACATGAAAAATCACCTTGTGAATGTGATAATTACATTAAGAACGTGAGAAGTGTCTCAACAAAGTTAAGATTGTTGCCTGATGTGTCATCTCTGCCCACCGAGATAATAATTGTCCAGGGGGTGTGGTGGATGTCTAAGAGAGGTTGAAGTCACTGGGCTCTGACCCCTGCAAGTCCACTGGAGGCACTGGAAGTCACATATGCATTGTAATGTTGACAAGGCATGGGCCAGGTGGAGCTATGATGAAGGAACCAGGAACAGTATAAAATACCTGAGTTATGCCACCTTAGAGGGGGAACTTCACCTGGAACATCTCAGGCTGGAGGAGGCACCCCAACCAACCACCCTGATGAAGAAGGACCTTAGGGTGATAATTATCTCTCCATCTTTCCTATTCTCTTTGTCTCCATTCTCTCCCCTTTTCTCTCTCTCCCCTTTCTTTTCCTTCTTTCTTTGTTTTGTTTATAAGTAGTAAATAGTTCTGTTTTGATATACGCCCTCATTTGTGCCTTGATTTCACTCATGGGAATGTTCAAAAGAACTGTGTCTTCTTCCCAACTTCTGGATTGAGACAAACACCTAGGTTTTTCCTGTCTGACTTCCTGCATATCATTTTATTTTTGAGGTAAATATTCTAATAGTTGGGTAAGATGTCAAAACTCTGGAACCTTCATGCTTAACAAAGTGGCCCTGGAAGGCTTGTCAGACTCTTTGTGGAATAAATGACACCCAATTACTGTGTCTTCACTGCTGCTATTGCAGTGGGAAAAAAAGAAGACCTTTGAGCAAATGAAAAGGAAATTAAAATAAATTAATGGCTTGGGTATTAAGATACAAAGTACAGTGTTATGGGTCTGAATTTGGAAAGGATGCTTCACAGGGGCCAACACTTCCTTATCCGGCAGAAAGGATGCAGCATTTCCTAGCCAAGCACCATGCTCAGTCTCTAACTGGAGCTGGAGAGCTGGAGCTCATGACAACAACAACCAGTTCTTCTTATCCCCCTGCTGGAAAGGGTAGCAGAAGATCAAGGAAGATCAAGGTTACTGCTTCTGATCATGTTTCCAGGGCTTGTGTATTATACCCAGTTCTCATGGCATGTATCCACAAGCAAATCCTTCTGTGCCCCATCTCCAACAAGAGCTTTGGGTTCTTCCTGCCATGTTAGGAGCCATATGCAATAATCCATCCATTCTTCGCACTGCCAGCACCATTCTTCCCTTCAACAGCACCTCTTTTCCTTTCTGTCACTCATTAAGTACTAAAACTAATTTCCCAAAGACTTTCTGTCTTAGTTTTCATTACCTTCATTCTATTTCTGCACATTGCTTTCTCCTGCCCATTTATCTGCTTCTGGTTCCCAGACAGCATCCTAGTTAGCTAGGCAATTTCTGGCTGTGTGATCTCTGTGTGATCACTGTGTGCCCTCTTTTTACCTTCACAGGCTGGTCCTCATTTTCTTTAGGATATTTCATGCCACTCTGGCTGTGTGCAACAGCTCTGAAGTGGGAGTAAGTGTAATTGGTGCAGGAAAGGATTTTCAAGGACACAAATGGTAGCCAGATATCTAACTCTTGATGACTTTTAATGGCAGCTAGGTGCCTGATTGGTGGTTATGCCTTTGAACATGTCCCTCATGCTTTTAAAACTGTAAACCACTTTCAAGAACCACTGAAAATCAGATGCACAATTGGAGTTTCTTTTGACTTTCCAGAAACTTTCTCTAGGGCTAGCAAATAAATGCTCTGCTCTGTTTTTTTTTTCTACCTTTTTACTTTGGGGTCAAATCCAGAAGTTCTCCACATAAGAAAAAAGTCAGACTAAATTCAGATTTTCAGATATGAAGCAAAGATCTCTTCAACTCTTTGGAGCCTGGTGTGTGATTTATCTCCTTTTCTGTTACCAGTCAGTACCTTTTGTATAATTCACCATGTCAGAATAGAAAGAACAGTATCCTCTTGTAGTTGTTGCATACCTATGTTAAAAGATTGTCTTCCCCTAACTAATGATGCAAAAAGTGTTGGTAAAAGTCTTCTATACAGAGAGAAACTTATTGAAAATGCCAGATCTTAGGCTTCAACCTAATTACATTTCAGTCATTTTTTTTGAGTTAGTTCATAGAATCATAGAATCAATAAGGTTGGACCTCAAAGATCATCAAGTCCAACATGTCACCCAACACCTCATGACTACTAAACCATGACTTCAAGTGCCATGTCCAATCCCCTCTTGAACACCTCCAGGGACAGTGACTCCACCACCTCCCCAGACAGCCCATTCCAATGGCTAACTCTCTCTGTGAAGAACTGTCTCCTCATATTCCCATATCCACGTACAGGATATACCAAAGCCATTTTCTTCCCATGTTATCCTCCAGATCTGTTAGAGGGAGGTTATTCTGCAGACAGACAATGCAGCTAGAGAAGTAAGAAGTTCAGAATGAGGAGATGGTGTTTTTATTTGAATCCAGAGTTACTAAGTTCTACAGAAAAACAAAAGGACATAAAATGATTCCTCTTTCATTAGTGAATTATCAGAAATTATACTAGCACTCTGTAATTTGTATTTTTGGCTTGGTCCAAAATCAGGGTAGGAAAATTATATTGTTAGGAAATAGAAACAAGACAGTAGTTGCACATTGACCTGGATATTCAGAGACAACAACCAACTCCATGCTATTTATTATCTCTCATTCCTTATAAGAGTCACTGCTTCTCTGCAGCCCTGATAGAGAGGCTGCTTTCCTCCAACACACCCAGTATCCCAGATGGGGCACAAAACACAAGTCTTTTCCTTAAATAAGGATTATATTAATGAGTTTCTAACTTGGCCTCTGAAGTGAAGGATTTCAAGCACAACAAATCTAAGAACTACCAGAATGTCCTGGGATAAAACTGGAGACCTCAACGAACAAGTTGCAGAAATTGGGGTCAAAGCTTAAGAGTTAATGCTAGAACTACCTTTCCTGACTAAAGGCTGAATATGAAGGAGAGAAAAGAATCAGGAATAAATACTCACTGATGAGCTGCACATCCCATGAAATGGATGCTTCCAATTTAGGGACTCTTCATTCCACACTGTTTCTACTCTACTGCTGAGAATAGCTTAAAATCCTATCTTAGCTAGAAATTCCTCTGTCATTTGGAAAAGATTTAAATGTTTCTGAATAACAACAGTTAAACCAACAGAGTTTAGCTATAATTGACAAGATTGCCATTTACACCGAGATTCCTTTAAGACTTTAAGTGGGCACAGTACTGCAAAGTGCAATTACACACTTAATACTCACCTTAAAGTCTCTTTTAGGACTAGAACTGTCGAAAGGCATTACTATGAAAATATTAAACCAATCAACATACTCAGTATTCTCAATTCCCATTGTGGCAAATATCCCACACTTTGTCAATATAAAATGACAGCAAATTCCTTTCACTCACTATTTAAGGCTTCATTTCAGGCGGAAATCACTACCAAAACAATTAGAGTAAATGAAAATCAGGCCCAACATCCATATGGTTAGTTTCACATTTCTGAATTAATCAGAGGAGGGTGGCAATAAAACCCCTTTTCAGTTGCATCTGTTTTGGTATCTTGACTGTTTGCTTGCACATAGGTGTGTGAACAGGGCCTCAGGTTCCAGAAGCCCCACAGTCTGTCTCCCAGGGCTTCTTCATTAGAATAGAATAGAATTAACCAGGATGGAAAAGACTTTTGAGATCATTAAGTCCAACCTATCATCCAACACCATCTAATCAACTAAACCATGGCAACAAGCACCCCATCCAGTCTATTCATAAACACCTCCAGTGATGGTGTCTCCACCACCTCCCTGGGCAGCACATTCCAATGGCCAATCTCTCTTTCTGGGAAGAACTTCATCCTAACATCCAGCCTAAACCTCCCCCAGTGCAGCTTGAGACTGTCTCCTCTTGTTCTGGTGCTGTTTACCTGGGAGAAGAGACCAACCCCCTCCTGGCCACAAGCACCCTTCAGGTAGTTGTAGACAGTATTAAGTACTCCCCTGAGCCTCCTCTTCTCCAGGCTAAGCAACCCCAGCTCCCTCAGCCTCTCCTCATAGGGCTTGTGCTCCAAACACCTCCCCAGCTTTGTTGCCCTTCTCTGGACACCTTCCAGCAACTCAACATCTTTCCTAGACTGAGGGTCCCAGAACTGGACACAGCACTCAAGGTGTGGCCTAACCAGTGCTGAGTACAGGGACACAATGACTTCCCTGCTCCTGCTGGCCACACTATTCCTGTTGCAGCCCAGGATGCCATTGGACTTCTTGGCCACCTGGGCACATTGCTGGCTCATGTTCAGCCAGCTGTCAATCAGTACCCCCAGGTCCCTTTCTGCCTGGCTGCTCTCCATCTACTCCACCCCCATCCTGTAGCACTGCATGGGGTTCTTGTGGCCAAAGTGCAGCACCCAGCACTTAAATGTGTTAAATCTCATGTCCTTGGACTCTGCCTATCTGTCCAGCCTGGCAAGGTCCCCTTGCAGAGCGCTCCTACCCTCTAATAGATCAATACCTGCCCCCAGCTTGCTGTCATCTGCAAATTTACTGATGACGGACTCAATCCCCTCATCCAGATCATCAATAACGATATTGAACAGAATGGGGCCCAGCACTGATCCCTGGGGGATACCATTAGTGCCTGGCTGCCAGCTGGATGTGACACCATTCACCACCACTCTCTGGGCTCAGCCCTCCAGCCAGTTCCTAACCCAGCACAGAGTGCTGCTGTCCAAGCCAGGGGCTGACAGCTTGGCCAGGAGTTTGTTATGGGGGAGAGTATTGTCATGGCCAAGATAAGCTGAGGACAGTGGTCATTGAAACAGGACTGGCCTAAGTCACACTCTGTCCATCCAAACTGATAATTCTCATAGCAAGCTCCTGATTTCCCAGACACCTGTTCTAAGACAAAATTTAAGACAGTCAAAAAAAAATAAATGCTGGGAAATATTCTTTCATGTTTGGAATGAGAAAGTTGTCATTCAGTAATATTATATACCCACATGGGCAGGACAAACCTCAATAATTCCTGACAGATATTTACCCAGCCTATTCTTCAAGGATCAATGGATGTTCCACAATCTCCCCAGACAATCTGTTTCTTTCAGCAGTTCATTGCATTTACTTTTAAACGTTTAATTTTGGCTCTCCCTTGTTGCAGTCTGAGATCTTTACTTGTCTTCCATATGTGATCTGTGGCAGACTTTTAGCATTCTCCCCTCAGCCCACTCATCCCTGATTTGACAGGTTTTGGCTCATTCAGCGTTTCCCATGATCACTACATGTCTGATCATACTTACTGCACCCCTGAAAACACTCTCCAGCCCATAGGTGAGATAATACAAATTGCTGGAGACCTTAGCCTTGCCTAGGAGTGAAAGGGCAGTCCCCCCGTCTTTACTGCTTTATTTTACCATTAAAGTGCATTTTGTTCAGGCAGTATATGACCAGGGAGTTTGGACCTCACTACCATGTAAAGCCTCAAGTAAAGCACCATTAAAGTGCATTTTGTTCAGGCAGTATATGACCAGGGAGTTTGAACCTCACTACCATGTAAAGCCTCAAGTAAAGCACCATTAAAGTGCATTTTGTTCAGGCAGTATATGACCAGGGAGTTTGAACCTCACTACCATGCAAAGCCTCAAGTAAAGCCTCATTCACAAGAAATTAACCACCTTCTGTGTTTATACATCTGTGTACTTCTTTCCTTGCTAGACCAGTTCACAGCTGGTGAAAGAAAAAGGAAGGTTGGCCTCTACAACTACCTGAAGGGTGGTTGTAGCAAGGAAGGGGTTGGCCTCTTCTCCCAGGCAAGCAGCACCAGAACAAGAGGACACAGTCTCAAGCTGTGCCAGGGGAGGTTTAGGCTCGAGGTGAGGAGGAAGTTCTTCACCGAGCGAGTCATTCGTCTTTGGAACGGGTTGCCCAGGGAGGTGGTTGAGTCATCGACCCTGGAGGCGTTCAAGGGGAGATTGGACGTGGCACTTGGTGCCATGGTCTAGGCATGGGGTCTGTGTTGATAGGTTGGACTCGATGATCCTCAAGGTCTTTTCCAACCTAAGTGATACTGTGATACTGTGATACTGTGAATGTGAGAAAGAGCAAAAGCACTTCTGAACATTGTTCTGGCTGGTTTGTGTTGGATAAATTCCTTGTTAAATGATCAAACCTTAAGATTTTTATCCTGTAATAATTATTTATGAATGTGATTTGTTGACATCAGATATTTGAATATTGCTGTTTGAAATACTGGCTGAGGCAGCTGCTCAGTGAGCCAGAGTTATCAGCATTTGAGACCATAATCTGTGCTCTCAAATATATTCCCAAGTTTTCTGACACAAAAAGGGCCTTACTTGATTCACATCTACGTATTTTTTATGCACTTATTCTCTCTGAGTCACTGAGAGAGTCATTAGCCTTTGGAATGGGCTGCCCAGGAAGGTGGTGGAGTCACCATCCCTGGAGGTGTTCAAGAGAGGATTAGATGTGACACTTGGTCCATGTTTAGTCATGAGGTCTGTGGTGACAGGTTGGACTTGATGACCTTTGAGGTCTCTTCCAACCTTGATGATTCGTTGGTTCTGTGAAGCAAGGCCTCTGAAAGGATGTGGTGGAACTGGAAAGCAACTGACTATCAAAAAAGACCTCTGGGTTTGGTTTTTTTTCATAATAACTGAGGTAGTGTAGTGGTTTAGATGGTTTAATCCACCTGCACCAACAATAAAGCACAGCTAACCCAGCCGGAGAAGCGAATGAAGGCTGTTTTTTACAAGCAGTAATAAAATGTAATGAATATATACAAAATATACAGTAGTTACAATATCATACAAGAATTTACAGGAAAGAACACAACACAACACAGATCCTCCCGAGGAGGATCCCACCTTGGGTTCTCCCCATTTCTCTCCCCCTTCCCTTTCTCCTCTAGTTAATTAGAAGAAAAAGGTGAAAGAGAAAGAAAAGGATATTAAGGGTAATTCGTTAGCTCAAAGCAGTTGTTAAGAAGTTATTTTTCTTATCAGTTTCAGTCCAGGGTCAGCTGCATGCTAAGAAACACAAGTCAGAAGAGACTGAAGCTGGAGTGAGTGAGTGAAAGAATGTTAGAGATATTAGCTATGGTACATCTCACATCTCACCAATGAAATTCATTTAGAATTAATCTTTGTTTTCCTTTTTACACCTAAACATTCAGCTAGAGAATTCTGCAGCTGCCTTTTCTTAAAGGCACAGCCTAACCTGTCACAGGTAGAAACACAAGAAGATGGAGAATCATTTACAGGGAATTAAATTTAGGCCACTGAAACATTCACTTCACTGGGACTTGCCTTGCATTATCCCAAAATGTTGCTGAGGGTTGTTAAACAGTTGTCATGTGTCTCTCATTAGACAATTTAATTTCACTGGTGGATAAAAACTACCCATCTCTATAAATCTTTTGAACATTTCATCAAGAAGCACTTGTAGTGTCAGCAGTAACTCAAATTCACTGCAAAATTGGGATTCTGATCAATACTACAGGATGAAAGTTGGACCTTGTGGTGTATTTTTGAAAATGTGGAAAAGGTAAAGTGAAGTAACCTGTCCACCTCCAAGCAGTCAAAGGTACATGCTCTTTATCTCTGGGAAACTTAAACCCAAAATTACACTAGGTCTGAACTTGGATATTCTTGGGTGTAGCTTGGATATTTGCCAGCTACATGCACATTCACTAAACTACCCTCCTTGTTTGGAGGTTGTGAGAAAGATCAAAAGGTGTGATTTATCTAATGTATTTTAGATTTAAAGCAAAATTAATTGTGTCCTGTGGTTGCCTGACTTTTTGCTTCAACTATAACAACACCCTGGAGTCAGAAGCTAAGATGTAATTACCCAGATTAATCCAACTCTAGATGTCTTTTCAGTCCTAGATACAAAAATAATGCAAACCCACCACTACCTGAAAGACATGTAGGCTGACCAGAATTGTGAGCTTTAGCTCTTCTCTATCAAATAGATTTCAGTATTGATCTCATATAGAAACTGGCCTGGGCTTTATGAAAATATTGATTCTGTCTACACTGGAACACTTCTGGAAAGGTTTATATCTGTAATTAAAGAACAAGCCTCACTAAAGCAAGCTGATGAACTTTACACCTCACTAAACCAGATGGTACCCTCTTCATCTCATCTAGCTTTATGGTTGCAAAATAATCCACTTTTTGGTCAGCTCCTAGTTTTTCTAAGGACTTTGTACTAACAAACCTAGTAAATCTATAGGAAGGGCAGGTTCTGCCTCACCAACCTGAGGCATCTCCTTCTATGATCAGGTGACTGCCTGGTGGATGTGGGGCAGGCTGTGGATGTAGTCTACCTGGACTTCAGCAAGGCCCTTGACACCATCCCCCACAAAAATCTCCTGGCCAAGCTGTCAGCCCATGGCTTGGACAGCAGCACTCTGAGCTGGGTTAGGAACTGGCTGGAGGGCTGAGCCCAGAGAGTGGTGGTGAATGGTGCCACATCCAGCTGGCAGCCAGTCACTAGTGGTGTCCCCCAGGGATCAGTGCTAGGCCCCATGGTCTTTAATCTCTTTATTGATGATCTGGATGAGGGGATTGAGTCCATCATCAGTATGTTTGCAGATGACAGCAAGCTGGGGGCAGGTGTTGATCTATTAGAGGGTAGGAGAGCTCTGCACAGGGACCTTGCCAGGCTGGACAGATGGACAGGGTCCAATATGAGGGCATTTAACAAGTTCAAGTGCTGGGTGCTGCACTTTGGCCACAGTAACCCCATGCAGTGCTACAAGCTGGGGTCAGAGTGGCTAGAGAGCAGCCAGGCAGAAAGGGACCTGGGGGTACTGATTTACAGCTGGCTGAACATGAGCCAGAAATGTGCCCAGGTGGCCAAGAAGGCCAATGGCGATTCTATGATTCTGTGACGCTTACAGCCTTTTTGGTCAGGAATTAATCTGGCACAGGGTGCAAACAGATATATTCACTCACTACAGCTCCCCTCAGACAGAATTGTCAAGGTGGCCTCCCTATATGATCAGATCTACTGAGATTACAGCGAAATTTACCAGGAAAGCAGAGAATAAAAATCAGAGAAATAAAAGGATCTGGGTGTCTACAAAGCTCTAGTGTCTCATGCTGCCAATCCCTTTAACCTTCACAAACTGAAATTACTTAAAAGATTAAAAACAGGCCTGTGAGTACCCTCCTGTTCCTCTGTATCCTAATCACTTTATTGCCATGACAGCTATGCTTCCCACAGGCACTGTGGGCATGACTGCTGCTCTTCAGGAAATACACCACTTTGTTACTGTGCCAGGCTCACTAGCTGCCGCTGAGGTTCCAAATGTAAATCAGTGGGAACATCTGAAGTAGCAAATTCATTGTGTTTAGGGACATCATTTATTGTAAGTCACATTCCTTTCCCCAAAGCTCTGATTGGGGTGGCTTAGCAGGGTTGTAAATGTTCCCATTTTTGTGAGGAAACTGTATTTTTAATCTATGCTTGCACTCTGCCCCTCTCATTAGTGTTGCTGGAGAGCTTCCTGGGTAAAATGATCCTCCCTGGAATGGAGAGAGGAAGGGATTTAGGTATATGACATCTCATCATGTTCTTCTTTGGCTTCCAGAGGAACAAATGAGCTGTGCTTTTCTGTACTCTATGTGTTCTTGTTTTATATCTGCCCAGCTGTATGCAGTTGTACAAATCAGAGGCTGGGCTTGTAATGCATTCAGTGTGCAGCAAACAGCTAATACATTGTCCCTTCTTTGATAGTTTATGCCAGCATTTCAAAGTACAACAAGATGCAGCAAGCAGGATCGTGGGGGTGGGGGAATAAACTGACACTATTGTGTGTGCTTACAGGAGCAATAAAATGTCTTTGAAATTCTTCTGTTTGTCTCTCTGCAGAGCCTGAAGTGTTCCAAACAAAATCAGGGATTCCCTGTTGTAAACTGCAAATACAAACAGAAATGGGCTGCTACCTCTGCAAACAGCTCACAGCCTGCAAAGTCAAAGCAAACACAAAGTAGGTGAAGGAAAAATAGGTGATTCCACATGTAAAATGGTTTTCCCAGTTACATAAATCTCACTATGGTTTTGCAAAACAGTCCCAGCCCCACTTCTAAACAAGTCCATGCCTCTACCTCCCAAAGGGGAACAAAGTCTTTGATCAGTAGCCAGCTATGATGGTCAATGATTTATGTTAGTAATGCGTATAGGGTACAAGAATCTGTCCTGTTGTGCTGTGTATTTCACACTGCCAATGATAAAATGCTGTCTTTTTTTAAATGTTGTTTTTTTCTGCCCTGAGCTCTTGTTTGTACTTCAGTTAAAAGCCTAATTTTATTTTCATGCCCTGGGTGCTTGGTGTCTTGCAGACAATTCACAATCCACCTGCAATTAGTTTATTATTATTTAAAAATACCCAGCAGCTATTAAGGCAATTGATACAAGTCACATAAGCTGTTCAGCTCTGGGGATCAGAGACTCAGAGAAAGTGAATAAAAGATGATGGTAGATCTGTCTGTCCATCTATTCATCCTTTTTACCCTTCACATCTCCTTCACTTCTTTTTTTCCCCTGTGGAAGGAACAGTTATGTTTTTTTGTATTACAGCTGCTGATGTATTTCTCTGGAAATAAAATCCACAGAACTCAGCATAAACAAACTAACATGGAAAAACAGCAGATCTATTGAATGAGGAGTCGGGGGTTCTGTGTATGTGCTTTCTTCTGGCACTAGCTAGGTATTTAATCTTTGCCATAGACATTAAGATATCATTTCTGGCACTACTCAAGCCTAGTCCCAGCTCCTGAGAGACGAGGAAATCTGGGATATTTGATAATTCACAGGAAACCCACATTGTCAAAGATACTGAAGTGATTTTGTACAGTAAGTCTTACTTTCCAAGCAGCCGAGACTTCTATTAGTAGGCTCTTTGCAGAAATATTCCTCCAGTTCACTACAAGCTCACACCAAGCAGTTACGGTATCCCCAAGTGCTCTTGGATCTCAATGTTCATGAATGAATTAATTGTTTACTCTGAAGTTAAATAGAACTTAAGATCACATATCCTGGTTATCTGAAATCAGTTTCTTACAACACATCAGCAATTTTTCTTAGAGAATTTTCTCCTTTTAAATAAAAATTGGGGATTTCTAAATAGTGCATTTGGCTTGGAAAAGTTGGTTTCACCATCCGAAAATTTTGAATACTCCTGTTTCAGCAAAAATTTTAGAGAAAAGTCATAGAATCATAGAATCAATAAGGCTGGAAAAGACCTCAAAGATCATCAAGTCCAACCTATCACACAACAGCTCATGACTACTAAACCACGGCACCAAGTGCCACGTCCAATCCCCTCTTGATCACCTCCAGTGATGGTGACTCCACCACCTCCCTGAGTGGAGCCATTCCTATGGCTAATTACTCTTTCTGGGAAGAACTTCTTCCTAACATCCAGCCTAAACTTCTCCTGGTGCAGCTTGAGACTGTGTCCTCTTGTTCTAGTGGTGGTTGCCTGGGAGAAGAGACCAATCTCATCCTGGCTACAACATCCCTTATGGGAGTTGTAGACAGCAATAAGGTCTCCCCTGAGTCTCCGCTTCTCCAGGCTAAGCAACCCCAGCTCCCTCAGCCTCTCCTCATAGGGCTTGTGCTCCAGACCTCTCACCAGCTTTGTTGCCCTTCTCTGGACACCTTCCAGCATCTCAACATCTTTCCTAAACTGAGGGGCCCAGAACTGGACACAGTACTGAAGATGTGGCTTAACCAGTGCTGAGTACAGGGGCATAATGTGTCATCCAGCAGGATTAGATATATTTATTTTCTTTATTCTACTGGCATTAGCCTATTGCTTCATAAAGAAAACAGTTGGTTTCCCTTTTAAACTGAAATGGGAATGCAAGTTATATGGCAACATGCTGCATTCCTGTAAGTTACCATAACTCTCATAATGTATTAACCAGGGCTACATTTAAACAAGGTTATGTTATCATGGCACTAACAAGGAATAGCAATTTTAGAAGCTATCCTGACCCAAGCCAATTACATATAGCGGGTTGGCACAGATAATGACAAAGATTTGTGAGTGGGAGTATGCATCTCTATTAGAGGTTCAAAGGGTTCATGAGTCCAAGCTGGTCTTTCTTTGAAAATATCTGAATTATAGAATGAACTCATAAGAAAGAACAGTTATTAATAACTGATTTGAAAAATTGAAACAAAACTGGGAATTGATAACTGTACTTATTGTGAGCGCTAAGGAAGTCCTTCAGATGTGACTTTCTGGATGACATGTTTATGATAATTTTCTTTAAAGTTTCTTGATAATTTACATTTGCCCTTGAAAGCCTCAGTTCCTACAGTCACAGGATTATGCACACTTCACAGCCATCATGGGTATGTAGTCTACCTGGACTTCAGCAAGGCCTTTGACACTATCCCCCACAGCAAACTCCTGGCCAAGCTGTCAGCCCATGGCTTGGACAGCAGCACTCTGAGCTGGGTTAGGAACTGGCTGGAGGGCTGAGCCCAGAGAGTGGTGGTGAATGGTGCCACATCCAGCTGGCAGCCAGTCACTAGTGGTGTCCCCCAGGGATCAGTGCTGGGCTCCATCCTGTTCAATATATTTATTGATGATCTGGATGAGGGGATTTAGTCCATCATCAGTAAATTTGCAGATGACAGCAAGCTGGGGGCAGGTATTGATCTGTTAGAGGGTAGGAGAGCTCTGCACGGGGACCTTGCCAGGCTGGACAGATGGATGGGGTCCAACAGCATGAGATTTAACACATCTCAGGGAGCTGGAGTTGCTTAGCCTGTAGAAGAGGAGACTCAGGGGAGACCATATTGCTGTCTACAACTACCTGAAGGGAGGTTGTAGCCCGGTGGGGGTTGGTCTCTTCTCCCAGGCAACCAGCACTAGAACAAGAGGACACAGTCTCCAGCTGCACCAGGGAAGGTTCAGACTGGATGTTAGGAAGAAGTTCTTCCCAGAAAGAGAGATTGACCATTGGAATGCGCTGCCCGGGGAGGTGGAGGTGTCACCATCCCTGGAGGTGTTTGGGAAGAGACTGGATGGGGTGCTTGGTGCCATGGTTTAGTTGATTAGATGATGTTGGGTGATAGGTTGGATTGATGGTCTCAAAGGTCTTTTCCAACCTGGTCAATTCAATTCAATTAAATTCAATTCAACTCCATTCTATTCTAAAAACAAAACTTCTAGTCCTTGAGTTTAGGGAATACAGGAGATGGAGAATATAATCTGTAATATGTGAAGCAGCAAAAGGCAAAATGAAAATCCTGAACATATTTTATTTACATCCTAATATATAACATTTCATGCATTTCAAAATATTATTTTTATTTTTTTTTAATTCCATCATGATGCTCAGCTGTCACAAGTCTGGAGTGGCAGGTGGTATTTTAGAGCCTGGAAAAAAGCACAGGCTACAGCAGACATGTTTTAAACAGACATAAGCCAGCCTCTAGCAAGATGTGCTGAATATATATCTCTGTATACATTACTTGTGTTTTGCTACCAGGCAGAGTTTTCAGTTGAGTAGTGCTCTACATCTTTGAGAGGAACGCCAAATTGATTACTCAAAACCCATCATGCCCTCAGATATGCATACCAAACAGTGATGAATGCATATTTAAGGCCCTGGGAACATGGGAATTATCAGGTTAAAGTGCCATAAATATTTATGGATACAAGTAATAAAAGTAGCCTTTCAAATCTCAAATTATATTCAGCTGGTGACTCAAAGGGATATTGCACCTGAAAGCTGAAATTTGATGAAACTGTATTTTCTTACATCTTTTACTGCTTTTGTCTCTATTGATTGTGAGCTCTTTGCTATAGAGGCTGCCTTTTATTAAATAAATGTACAGTGCCTAGCACTATGAAGACCTCACTTTTTTTTTCTTTCTTGTGTTTTGTTGTTTGTTGTTGTGTTTTTTTTTTTTTCTTTTTCCTGGAGCCTCTAAACACCATTGCAATGCAAATAACATCATTCATTTCTACAAGGAAAAAGCCTAGTTCTCTTTACTGCAGGAATTACAGAGGGATATTTATATCAACTAAACCCTGGCAACCAGCACCAGAACAAGAGGACACAGTCTCAAGATGCACCAGGGGAAGTTTAGGCTTGAGGTGAGGAGAAAGTTCTTCACAGAGAGAGTTGTTAGCCATTGGAATGTGCTGCCCAGGGAGGTGGTGGAGTCACCGTGCCTGGAGATGTTCAAAAGGGGATTGGACGTGGCACTTGGTGCCATGATTTAGTAGTCATGAGGTGTTGGGTGACAGGTTGGACTTGATGATCTGGAGGTGGGTAGATTCAGACTGGATGTGAGGAAGAATGTCTTCACCATGAGAGTGGGGAAGCTCTGGAATGGCTTGTCCAGGGAGGTGGCTGAGGCCCCATCCCTGGAGGTGTTTAAGACCAGGCTGGACGAGGCTCTGGCCAGCCTGATCTAGTGTGAGGCGTCCCTGCCCATGGCAGCGGGGGGTGGAACTAGATGATCCTTGTGGTCCCTTCCAACCCTGACTGATTCTATGATTCTGTGATCTTTGAGGTCCCTTCCAACCTTGTTGATTCTATGATTCTAAACAGAAATAGAATCCCCTCTTGGTCTAAATTATATGCATGGGTGTTGGAATAATATTTCTGGTATCACAAGGCCATTTTTCTTCTTGTCTGTGGGAAGATGAGAGAAGCAGGTAGCACTGGATGGTCAAAAGAACATACCCAGAGTTAAGGCGTTCAGGGTATAAGGAGGTTTTAATTCAGATTGAGTACTTTTAAGCTTAATACTGTCTGCTTAAATGCAGCTCTGTCTGGAAACTCACCTCAGACTAATAAGAGAAAACATGAACAATCTTGTAACTCAGTGATTGCCTGGAATACTGTTCCATCTGCGTTCAGCTATGCATAATAGATTGCTGACTGGTAAATTCAGAGCTGTCTTTGACTCGTATGGACTCCTCAGGTGTACGACTTGGACCATTTCTGAGATACTTTGATAGGTTTGTGATATTTATGAGCACAACTCATACAGTTGTCACAAAAATATATCCTTCTCCTCAGTTATTACCTGAACTGCCTGTATCAAATAAACCAAATCCATCCTACAGAAAGAGCTGCGTATTATTTTTCTGACAGTACATTTTGCTTGTACTGTTTGCCAGCGCTGCTGCTGTTGTTGGAGTTAAATCACTACTGTATACACATACTAGTTTATTGTATGTTTTTGAGGTGGCATCAAAACATTAATGTGGCATGGTATTAAAAGATTTTAAAATTCCAATACATGATTACTTAAGAAAAAGATAATAGCTAGAATAAGGAATGGCATCTTTGAGGTTTTTGCAGTGATTGTTTGAATGGGGTAGCAGCAAGTAACAGATTAGTGTCTGTGGATTTATTGTAGATTGAGGACAGGTTACTTGAGTTTCCTGTAATCATATACTTTTATTCCAAAACTCTCAACAACTGATTTAGTCCACTTAGGCAACTTGCTACCGTCTGAGATAAACAGTTTGCTTAATTGTGGTGAGAGAGGAGTAAAGTACACTCATTGCAGAATGCTTGCAACAGCCAAGAAAATATGGCTAGAGCTGCATGATCCGAGCTCTGGTTTAGGCTACAACTCTGACTTAACTTATCACTCCATGTAAGTGCTCTCTTCTCTTGCCCTCTTAGAAGACTAAAATAGGGCTCAATCCATCAACTGTACCAGAGAATGCAACTTTGCCCAACATCTGGGGATTCAGTAAGCCATAGAACTGTCAACTGAAACTGCTGATTCTTTAATGTCAAAATAAAATTCATAGAGCTATAAAAAATAACTCTGGAACAGATAACAAAAAGTCCTCTAGGCTGTCCTGAATTCCTGAGGATAGATTAGTATCTACTTAAACTGTTCCTGGCAGGCGTTTGTCTAGGCTGCAAAAATGCTTGAGGATAGAAACATTGCTATCTCCTTATGCATTTTGTCTGTGATCTAACTTAGATTTTACATTCTATAATTTTTTCCTAATATTGAGACTTAGCTTGTACTTACTGGGATTTAATCCTATTCACATCCTATGCAGACCTGCCAGAAGTCATTTATGTCGTTATCTCATGTATGGAAACTGCATGTGAGACAATAAAATATTCATTTTTATATAGTAAGTGGAGGCATATGAGTGCTCAAGAGTTATTTAGTGTAAGATACTGCATTATCATATAATCAACAGGTTGGGTTGGGAGGAATCTTTAAATATCAACTAGTCCAATTCCCTGCAATGAGCAGGAATATCTTCACCACATCAGGTTGCACAAAGTCCTGTCCAGACTGATCTTAAATGTTTCCAGGTATCAGGCACATACCACTTCTCTAGACAACAAATATTTTAATGCTCTAATTGTACTCTTGCTTATGAATAGAACAGAATAGAATAGAATAGAATAGAATAGACCAGACCAGACCAGACCAGGTTGGAAGAGATTTTCAAGATCATTGCATCCAACCTATCATCCAACACCACCTAATCAACTAACCCATGCAACCAAGCACCCTATCAAGTCTCCTCCTAAACAACTCCAATGATGGTGACTCCACCACTTCCCTGGGCAGCACATTCCAATGGGCAATTGCTCTCTCTGTGTACAATTTCTTCCTAATCAACTAAACCATGGCACCAAGCACCCCATCAAATCTTTTTTTAAACACCTCCAGTGATGGTGACTCCACCACCTCCCTGGGCAGCACATTCCAATGGGCAATCACACTTTCTATGAAGAACTTCTTCCTAACATCCAGTCTAAACCTCCCCTGGTGCACAGCTTGAGACTTTGTCCTCTTGTTCTGGTGCTGGTTGCCTGGGAGAAGAGACCAACCCCCTCCTGGCTACAATCTCCCTTCAGGTAGTTGTAGAGAGCAATATGGTCTCCCCTGAGTCTCCGCTTCTCCAGGCTATACAGGCCCAGCTCCCTCAGCCTCTCCTCATAGGGCTTGTGCTCCAAACCCCTCCCCAGCTTTGTTGCCCTTCTCTGGACACCTTCCAGCAACTCAACATCTTTCCTAAACTGAGAGGCCCAGAAATGGACACAGGACTCAAGGTGCGGCCTAACCAGTGTTGAGTACAGGGGCACAGTGACTTCCCTGCTCCTGTTGACCACACTATTCCTGATCCAGGCCAGGATGCCATTGGCCTTCTTGGCCACAGATTTTGTATGCATAAAAAATCTAACTTAGGGCAAGTACAGGGACTGCTAAATTCAGTGCAGGTGTTTTACATTGACTGTCCTTTTACTTTGCAGCTGAAAAATTAATTCACTTTCATAGAAAGAGGTATTTTAACCCTCTCTGTTGGCATAAGATTGTATGTATGCCATTTCACTTGGGAATTGTGTCTTGTGTTTTCTAGTTACTTTTTAAATAGAGTTGGCCTTTCTTTTCATCAAAGGGAGAAGAAGGTCTTCCACTGATTGAAACCAAAATCAATACCTGACTTTGCCATTAATTCTGCTGAAATCAATAGGTCATTTCTGAATTAAAATATTATTTGTCATGAAAATATAGGCCTGGACATACACAGTGGGCCTACTTTTCCTGGATCCTGAGTTTCATTCAAGTGTAGCATCACTGATCTTTTTCTTGAGGTAGAGTGTGTAAGTGATCAAATAGCTGTAGCACTCATCCTCACCCCTGTCTTTGATAATGTCAGGTACTGGATGCATCTTGCAGGAAACAAATGAGTGAAGAAATGCAATGCTTCTATTTTTTTTTTTCCTTTCTGACAACACAAGCTTGAAATAAAAGATTAGTCTTCCTTGTGGGAACGACATGTGTAGTCAATTAATATGTATCTTCTTCTCTCATAGGTGGAGTTTTAAAATCAAATAGTGGGACTAGAAGCAAACCCGCGCAAATCAATAGTACCAGTGTGGCCGGTTGACGTTGCCCCCTTAAGAAAGGGAATATGGTGGACGGAAGTTGGTAAACGGAAGGAATAGTCTAAACTAATTTCATTGGACGAGTGGGAGGAAGCACTTTTCTGAGCTGGGACTATACTGGGCACTCCGGCACCTTATCTTCAGTCTTGCTTCCGCCTTTCCATGGTGCAGCAGCTCTGCAGCTAACTCTGTGCTGGGCTTTCTGCCAAGGCCTCGGCCTTGAAAACAAGATACCAGGCCTGTATATTAACTCTTTTCCAATTAACACAAAACTGCTTTTAACTTCTTTCTTTCGCTCTCTCTCTCTCTCCCATTCTGGGGAAAGGGGGGGAAGAGAGGGGAGAGCGGAGGTGGGGGACCCCTCTGCCGAGGGGGGGCCACTCTCATTTCTGTGTTGCTCTGTTGTATATCTTTGTATATATTGTAGATATTGTAAATTTGTAAATATTCCCCCTGCAAATCCTACATTGCTTTGTAAATATAGCTCCACTGCTTTGCTAATTCAGCTTGCGAGTTTTTTTTCTTTTCCCTTCAATTTTTTTTTCCCTTTTACTTTACAAGGGGGAAGGGAGGAGGCTTCTTGGCCTTGCCCTTCCACCCACCACAACCAGTTAACATGCTGGTGCTTTCTGCTCCTCCATCACATACCTACGTGTGCAAAAAGGTCACTCCAAATGAGATCTTAGCACAACCTGGAGAAGCCCAGTTTCAGGTAAGTGTTCTTGGTACCTCCATGACTGACCACAGTTGCCACAGATCATGGTATTTACAGTTCCCATCTCCCTGTGCACAGGGAATGCACCCAGAGGTTTAATTCCCAAATGTCATTCCAGGGGTAAGATGCAGACATTTTTTTTCTGTGCTGTGATTCACAATTCTTTCCAGGAAATTCTCTCTCTGCCTTCTGCCACAGTAAGATGTTGATCCTGCTTTCTTATCTGTCCCTCTTTCAAAATGGCATATCCATCAAAATGACATACCCATACTGCTATGTGAATGTATGAGGTGTGTGTCACAATTCCCAAACCAAAATCTTTGTGATGCTAAAGAAGGAGAGCATTTAGAAATTCAGTACCCAAAATGATTTTTCCATGACTATGTGTTAAATATCCCTGAAAACATCCTTGCATCCACAAGGGAAGATAACTGAACGCTTGGAGAGAAGTCACAAGTCTTTCGTGGTCTATCTTCCACCTTCTTTAGCATATACACAGACAAAGTGAACTTAAGTCAAATTATCAGAATATCTACATGAAATTTACTATAGCAGCAACAATTATCCACTTGAAGAAAAGCAACTAGAAAATGTGAGGTTGACAATCAGAATATGGCAACAAAAGTACTTTCAGTTATAAACCCTGGAGTAACAAACACAAAACTATGTATATGTTACTCCCTGAATCCACCTCACAAAAAGTACCTGCTTAATGGCCATTGTTTGAGGCTGTGGTGCTCCTTGGTGACTCCAATTGTGTAAGAAAAGACCATTTAAAAAAGAACACTGCATAGGGCCCATAACAAAGTACTTAAAAATGTGGAGGCAATGCTCAACCAAATGCATTTTTTTGGTTGTTTCTGGATTGGGATCTCTTTTCTAAACACTTACAATGTTCTGCCAAAAGAGATGATCAGAAGATAAGTGAAACATATGGCATCTTGACTGGAGCCTATGGAGAGGAAATTATACAGCCATTCAAGGGAATGAGCAAGAACATGACACAAAGAGACATGGGTGGAAGCTGCCCATCTGGCACCTTTCCACCATCACAAATTTACCCTTATTCTGATTTACCCTTACTCTGAACCCTCTAAAACAGTAGCTAGTTCAGCCGTGCATGATGTCTGGAAGATGCCAAAGAGGTATGCTAGCAGCTCAAAGGAGTTGCAAATTGAGGCATTTTTTCCTTAGTAAATTTAAAGTTTAGACTCTTTTGAATTCCTTGCCCCATATCCCATCTTTGGCATGTTCTCTTTGCCTCTTGTGAGAGAGGCTTAACTTGCAGCAGGGAAAGGATTGTAGGACAAGAACTATCAGGGCTCAATCAGAGAGCTTTATATTAGAGTTGAAGGGGATAGGGTTGTTGCTGGGCTTGCACCAGTGGGGCAGTATTCTAGATTCAGTGTGGACCAGAAGGCCTCCCACCTCGTCAGGGTGAAATTGGTGTGCTCAGCTCATTCCCTGCACTGTCTGTACACCAATGCAGGCAGCATGGGGACTAAACAAGAGGAGTTAGAAACCTATGTGCAGTCTGGTGGTTATGATCTAGTGGCAATTACAGAGCCATGGTGGGACAGCTCACATGACTGGAATGTGGTCATGGATGGCTATGTCCTTGTTAAGAAAGATCAGCTAAGTGGGGTGGTGGTGTTGCTCTCTATGTGACAGCGCAACTACAATGTGAGTTCAGCCCAGGGGTTGATGAGGGACAAGTTGAGAGTTTGCAGGTGGGTGTTGTGGGTGTTTATTACAGACCACCTGATCAGGATGAAGAAGCTGATGAGGCCATGAGCACCAGGGCACTTGATCTTGAGGCTACTTCCAGCTGCCTGTAGAAGGCCTCATCAGTAGCTTCTTCCTAGTTTGGTGGTCTGCAGTAAACACCCACAACTGTATCATCCATGTTTGCATGTCCCTTCACTATTACCTATAAATTTTCAACACTTTCATCATCTCCCCCTGGATTAAGTTCAACACATACTAGTTTCTTATTCACATAGAGAGCAACTTCATCACCTCACCTTGTCAGTCTGTCCTTCCCGAAAAATATATAATCATCCCTAATAACATTCCAGCCATGGGAGCTATCCCACCATGTCTCTGTAACTGCAACAAGATCACAGCCCTGCGACTGCACCCAAATTTCTAGCTCATCTTGCTTATTTCCCATGCTTCTTGCGTTGGTATACAAACACTTCAGAGACCTAGCAGAGGAGTACCTGTTACCATTGTGGGTGCTGCATAATCCACTACCCCCTACAGCCCCTGAGACATCAGTGACGCTGGTACCCTGCATCATAACTGCCCCAGGAATGTCCTCAGTGAGGGTTGGTTTTCCCTCCTTCCCCTTTGAAATTAGTTTAAAGACCTATCAGTCAGCCCTGCCAGTTCTTGTTCCAGGATTCTTTTTCCTCTAAGAGACAAGCAGTTTTTCTGTATAGTCAGCAGGCCTGCAGTCTTGTAGAGAAGCCCATGATCAAAGAACCCAGAATCCTGCTGTTGACACCAGTCCCACAGCCAGGCATTAATTTGCTGGATTTTCGTGTTTACTCCATCATTAGGCATAGCGAATAGGGGAACAAAAGCAAATACTACTTGTGCCCCTGAGCCCTTAACTATTCATCCCAGGGCTCTGAAGTCCTTTTTCATTGATCTCAAACTTCTTTTTGGAATTTCATCATTGCCTACTTGGAAAACCAACAACAGGTAGCAGTCAGTTGGGTAGACCAAGGTAGGAAGTTTTCTTACTATGTCCTTGACTCTGGCCCCAGGTAGGCAACAGACTTCCCTAATGAGTGGATCAGGTCTGCATATAGGACCCTCAACACCCTTCGGAAGTGAGTCCCTGATGACAAGACCCCTTTGTTTCCTCTTAGCTGTGGATGTTTTGACAGTAGGTTTGCTCATCCTAGCCTCTCTGAACAATGTAAATTAAACAAGCTTTCATAGCTGCTGTTAGTTGGTTTCACTTGCTGAACATTGGTTTTGGTGAAAATAGGTTCACTAAGAACAGCAAATCTATTATACAAGGGTACTTGAGGTGGTTCAATAGCTTTTAGGGTGCCACACCTGGCACACTTGGGAGGAATTTGTCTCCATTGATCTCCAGCATCCGAATCATTCTGCCTGAGAAGCTGGCAGGAGAGTAGGGAGCACTTAGTGTCCTGGCTACTGCGTGGCTGTTGGGACTGTTTGAGGGATGGCAGAGTCTGATTCCACCAGTCCAGCTCCCTCTCGCACTCCCTGATAGTCCACAGCCTTTCAACTTCCTTCTTCAGCTCAGCCGCTAGAGAGAGAAGGTCACCGACTTGCTCACAGCAAATACAGATGTAGTCCCTGCAGTCTGCCATGAGAAGAGAGAGACTCTGGAACTCTATCAGGAATAGTGTGGACAGCAGGAGCAGGGAAGTCATTCTGACCCTGTACTCAACACTGGTTAGGCCACACCTTGAGACCTGAGTCCAGTTCTGGGCCCCTCAGTTTAAGAAAGATGTTGAGTTGCTGGAAGGTGTCCAGAGAAGGGCAACAAAGCTGGGGAGGGGTTTGGAACACAAGCCCTATGAGGAGAGGCTGAAGGAGCTGGGGTTGTTTAGTTGGGAGGAGAGGAGGCTCAGGGGAGACCTATTGCTCTCTACAACTACCTGAAGGGAGGTTGTAGCCAGGTGGGGGTTGGTCTCTTCTCCCAGGCAACCAGCACCAGAACAAGAGGACACAGTCTCAAGCTGCACCAGGGGAAGTTTAGGCTGGACATTAGGAAGAAGTTCTTCACAGAAAGAGTGACTGGCTATTGGAATGGGCTGCCCGGGGAAGTGGTGGAGTCACCATCACTGGAGGTGTTTAGGAATACACTGGATGGGGTGCTTGGTTTCATGGTTTAGTTAATTAGATGGTGTTGGGTGATAGGTTGGACTTCATGATCTCAAAGGTCTTTTTCAACCTGGTGAATTCTATTCTATTCTATTCTATTCTATTCTATTCTATTCTATTCTATTCTATTCTATTCTATTCTATTCTATTCTATTCTATTCTATTCTATTCTATTCTATTCTATTCTATTCCTTACAGCCAGGAGTTTGGATACCAGCATGTTTATGTGGGACCTCTGTCTGGGTTGGCACAGATCCCTCAGAAACACTTTTACACTGACTCACACCCATCCTGCCCGCATGACAGAAGAGCTCGACAACAAACCCACATGGCTCAGCACCTCCCTCTGGTGTAAACCCCAACCCCTAACCCCCGCTGCAGCAGAGACTGTGCCCACTCTGCACCTGCGTCTCATGGGAGGGAAGCTGGCTCAGGGCTGGGGATGTGCCGCTCTGCATGCTCTGCTGCTGTGCCAGTCCTGCCTCAGTAAGCAGGGAAGGGCTGAGATTGCAAGTGCGGCCACAGGCCTGCCCTCTCTGGACTTGCTGGGGTTTAAATCAGCTGCTGCAGCAGAGGCTCCGCCCACGCCAGGCCTGCCTCTCACGAGAGAGAAGCTGGCTCCGGGCGGGGTCTCTTTATCTTGGAGAAGAGGAGACTGAGAGGTGACCTCATTAATGCTTACAAATATGTAAAGCGTGAGTGCCAAGAGGATGGAGCCAGGCTCTGCTTGGTGATGCCCAATGACAGGAGAAGGGGCAATGTGTACAAATTGAGGCACAGGAAGTTCCATGGAAACAGGAGGAAACTTTATTTCACCCTGAGGATGTCGAAACACTGGCACAGGCTGCACTGGAGGGTCGTCGAGTCTCCCTCTCTGGAGATATTCAAGACTTGCTTGGATGCATTCCAGTGTGACCTGGTGATCCTGCTCTGGCAGGGGGGTTGGACTAGATGATCTCTCGAGGTCACTTCCAGCCCCTAACATTCTGTGCTTCTGTGCTTCTGTGAATATGTAAGTTGAAAGTCTTGAGAATTGCCCTCAGATTGTCTGGTAATAAGTGCTTTTTCTGGTACTGAGCATGCATGCCTGGCAGACTGTTAGCAAAATTTCTGTTTTCTTCCTGTGTAGGCAGGCCAAACACAACCACTGCTGTTTGTGCATTTCTTCCCCTTAAGTGCCATGGTCCCTTCTGGTATCTCAAAACATTAAGTATTGTTGTTCAGGAGCTGCTAAGCAGTAGTACTACCAAGGCCTCAGGTTAGGTTCCAATATATTGACTCAGGAAGAAAAGAAAAACAAAGGGTGTTTGTTAAGGATCAATGAACAAACATCGACTATTCTGAGGCATCCAGGTCCTGATTCCCAGAAAGACTTATCTTTAATTTTCATTAAAATCAATTTTGATTGGGTACTTTTCAAGGAGAAAAAAAAAAAGGCTTTAGAAAGCAAGCACTTCACAGCAGTGATTGATGTCTTCAGATACCCTAAACTTAAGCGGACTTGTTTCAGGAAGATGAAGAGGATTATAACAATATTTATAGTTGAAGCTGTTGCAACAGAGTTATTAATGAAGAGGTTTCTGTCACTGACAGAGTGACAGGGTTCTCTCTTGAATTTGTTAATGTCTCATTTGATTCCATATTGGTCTCAAGAAAGTCAAAACACAAAGATCCATGATGGATCTTTTTTCAAAGACATGAAAGGAGAGGGAGAAATAGAAGAGTGGATGCAATCAAAATATTAGGCAAATAAAATAATACCATTTGTCAGAAGACAAAACATCTGAAACCATGCAACTGTGTAATGTACCTGTTGACATGCCACTCCTCCAGTGACATTGATTTTCTAGAATGAAAATTATGTTAAACACTCTGTTTTCTTCATTTCAGTCCTCAACTTTATAAAGCTGTTTTGGATTGGCTGGAATGGAATGGAATGGAATGGAATGGAATGGAATAGAATAGAATGGAATAGAATAGAATAGAATAGAATAGAATAGAATAGAATAGAATAGAATAGAATAGAATAGAATAGAATAGAATAGAATTAACCAGGTTGGAAAAGACCTTTGAGATCATCGAGTCCAACCTGTCACCCAACACCATCTAATCAACTCAACCATGGCACCAAGCGCCCCATCCAGTCTCTTCCTAAACACCTCCAGCTATGGTGACTCCACCACCTCCTTGGGCAGCCTATTCCAATGGCCAATCTCTTTTTCTATGAAGAATTTCTTCCTAACATCCAGAGAGACTTCAATTCTCAGAGCTTCTGTGTTATCTTGCTACATCCTGAAGCACTAAACCAAAGAAAGACTGGCGAAAAAGTCATGTGTGAACAGAAAAGTGTTGGTGAAGCCTGGGTCATATTTCCATTGCCCTTAGGTGATACTAGAAATATATATAAGACCAAAAAAAAGCATTTATTATATATTAAATTCAGGATTATTAACAGCTCTAAATTCTGGAGATTGAAGAGTCCTTGTTGTCTGAGGAAGGGGACTCACATTTTCTCCTTGGTTCTGATATACTCTGAATGCTAACTCTAACACAAAGCCTGGCTCTGAAAGACACAGGCTCTTCTCCTCCAGAGATGAAGTGTGCACAAGATAAGAGGAGACGGCAGAATATGTTCATCTTGCCAAATGACACTTTAGCTGGAGTACAACTTCTTAACTGCTTTGTTTGTACAAATTTAGCATTTAGAGTGACACTGGCAAGCACCACAGGAAATTTTCTGAATGATGGTATATACAGCATATTGTTCTCCTCCCAACATATTCTTGTGCAACCTCCCTTTAGTAAGAAGTCTATTTCAACAGCATGGCTTGAATTAATTTGCTCCAGTGATGGCTAGAGATGGCAGAAGAGGCAGAAGTCTCAAGTTGTACCAGGGGATGTTTAGGCTGGATGTTAGGAAGAAGTTCTTCATAGAAAGAGTTATTAGCCATTGGAATGTGCTGCCCAGGGAGGTGGTGGAGTCACCATCCCTGGAGATGTTTAGGAAGAGACTTGATGGGGTGCTTGGTGCCATGGTTCAGTTGATTAGATGGTGTTGGACGATAGGTTGGACTTGATGATCTTGAAGGTCACTTCCAACCTGGTTAATTCTATTCTATTCTATTCTATTCTATTCTATTCTATTCTATTCTATTCTATTCTATTCTATTCTATTCTATTCCATTCCATTCCATTCCATTCCATTCCATTCCATTCCATTCCATTCCATTCCATTCCATTCCATTCCATCATCCTGCATTTGTTCCACATAAAGCAGTATGAGCACCACCATGCAAAAGCTGACTGTGACTGTCAAAGAGCCATTTGAAGAAAGCATGGAGGGGAATGGATCTATGGCATGGACCTTTGGCTGCTTACACAAGTTAGATCTACTGAAATTGCCATGAACATATTTGCACAGATTTGTTTCATAGTTTCATTCAGGGTTGGAAGGGACCACAAGGATCATCTAGTTCCAATCCCCCTGCCATGGGCAGGGACACCCCACACTAAATCAGGCTGGACAGAGCCTCATCCAGCCTGCTCTTAAACTCCCCCAGGGACGGGGCCTCGACCACCTCCCTGGACAACACATTCCAGGGTTTCACCACTCTCATGGTGAAGAACCTCCTCCTCACATCCAGCCTGAATATCCCCACCTCCAGCTTCAATCCATTCCCCCTAGTCCTACCACTACCTGAGATCCTGAGAAGTCCTTCCCCAGCCTTCCTGTAGGCCCCCTTCAGATACTGGAAGGTGACAATTAGGTCACCTCGGAGCCTTCTCTTCTGCAGACTGAACAGCCCCAACTCCTTCAGTCTGTCCTCATAGGAGAGGTGCTCCAGCCCTCTGATCATCCTTGTGGCCCTTCTCTGGACACGTTCCAGCACCTCCACATCCCTCTTGTAATAGGGGCTCCAGAACTGGACACAGTATTCCAGGTGGGGTCTCACTAAGGCTGAGTAGAGGGGGAGAATCACCTCCCTTGACCTGCTAGCCACACTTCTCCTGATGCAGCCCAGGATCTGATTGGCTTTGCGGGCTGCAAGTGCACATTGAGAGCTCATGTTGAGCTTTTTGTCCACCAGCACCCCCAAGTCTCTCTCCTCAGGGCTACTTTCCAGCCAGTCACTGCCCAGTCTGTATTTGTGCCTGGGATTGCCTTGACCCAGATGCAGGACCCTGCACTTGCTCTTATTGAACTTCATGAGGTTGGCTTGTGCCCACCTCTCCAGCCTGTCAAGGTCCCTCTGGATGGCCTCCCTTCCCTCCAGCGTGTCTGCTGCACCACACAGCTTGGTGTCATCAGCAAACTTGCTGAGGGTGCACTCAATGCCACTGTCCATGTCACCCACAAAGATGTTGAACAAGACAGGTCCCAGGACTGATCCCTGAGGGACTCTGCTTTTCCATGGCCTCCACTGGGACATGGAGCCATTGACAGCCACTCTTTGGGTGCGGCCATCAAGCCAGTTCCTTATCCATCTAGTGGTCCACCCATCAAACCCATGTGTCACCAGTTTGGAGAACAGGATGTGGTGTGGGACAGTGTCGAAGGCTTTGCTCAGGTCCAGGTAAATGACATCAGTTGCTCAGTCTTCTTTAGACTGTTCATATCCTAATTATTTTCCAGTCTGTATCCCTAGCGTGATCACGATCACTCTTCCATATATTCTGTCTCACTCTTTATGAGTCTGGACAGCAACACATGCAAATTAAGTATAATGGCACAATGTTTCAGGGAAAACTTCAGACAAGAGTCAGTGAATACATGCAACCTATTCCCTCTGCATAAGCCTTTATTCTCTTAGACAATTCTATAAATATCAGCCTGTGTTATTTCTCCTTCAGTCCAATGTCTCTGAAAGTGAGGATAACCCTTAATATTGTTCCTAATATTTATTTATGCTGACCACTATATTTTCCACTCTCACAGAAAGCCAGGATTTATTTTTTTTTACTGCTGAAGCTGTAACAAGAGGAAAGCTGAGTCAGGAGGACATGTTATTAGAAAGGCTTGGCATCCAGATAGCCTCTTTCTTGAGATGAATCTTACAGCACTTGTAAACTTTCTGTGTCACTGTAGAGCGCTGCATTGATTGACACACCTAGTTAATTAAGGTATATAGTCTGTGTGGTCTGTTGGTACAAGCCACTTTACACAATTATTTAGAAGGGGAAAAAAATGATAAAATCAGAGCAGTTAATTATTTATTATAAAATGTATAATGCAGATAGCCCATCAAGCTTACACAGCTGCAGCAAACAATATGCCACAGAAACAGAATGCTAAGTGTTCGTGGTTGAAATGTGTCAGTGTCCTGTCTGCAGCAGGAAAGCAGATTGCTGCCTCTTCTTCAGATGTAACTGAAAAAGAGCAAAAGTTCTTGGATCAGAGCTCCACAGCACAGATTACAACCCAAACTACCTGTATACATGACAGCAAACGTGTTTTCTCCCTAATGGGCTTCAGTCTCTGCTTGACGCAGCCTTTTATAAGAGGCAAAGCCAGTTGTACTTTGACAGCTTTGGCCTATTAGGAGTTTCACAAGGTAAAGGATTGCTGAAGAAAATAAGATGTTAAATCTAATGCTATACCATCCTTAAAAGGGTTCAAAACACAAGTGTGGTATAAGGGAAGGATCACAGACTGCAAGAAAGAATATGAAACCTAAAACTGTGACATCAGAGGCTGCCATTCCTGAGGACTGCTTTTGGTAGAGGTGTGTGGAGATGCAGAGCTTGAATAACCTGAGTGATACAGAGCAACACAGCAGAGAAATATTCACTTCAGTGAGACACCCTAGCTTTTGAACTGGTTTCAGACAAAAACGCAGTAAATTCTTGTGTGTTACACACGTACACAGACATGATCAAACATTCAGAATATCAATATCTCTGCCTATATCCATGTATAGCTATATCTACTTCTCTCATATATCCACCATTTAACTATCCTCCCACTTAATATTCTTAACTTTCTCACAAAGTCTCTAAAAATGGATTAAATATATTGGAAATCTGTCAATCTTTTCTTTTATTTGTTAGAATAGACCAGGTTTGAAAAGACCTTCAAGATCATCGAGTCCAACCTATCACCCAACACTCTCTAATCAACTAAACCATGGCACCAAGTGCCCCATCAAGTCTCTTCTTAAACACTTCCAGTGATGGTGACTCCACCACCTCCCTGGGCAGCACATTCCAATGACCAATCACTCTTTCTGGGAAGAACTTCTTCCTAACATCCAGCTCAAACCTCCTCTGGCACAGCTTGAGACTGTGTCCTCTTGTTCATACAAACAGCATTTCCCATGCTTTGAATTTACTGATTCAGAAGATAGGAGCACTTGTTTCCTTCATGATCATTCATTAAAATGGTTCTTTACCTTTTTGTAGCACTCTACTTCTCTTTTTAACAAGATAATTGTAAGAGAGGAGTTTTTATTTCTTAAAGGCAATCTGAAAAGTTACCTCCTTAAGTAAATGGACAATATTTGTTCAATGAATAAAGAAAGAAAAAAATGAAAGAAGTAGACTAGGCCTGTTGGCTTAAGGATTGTTCCCACTCAAGAACCACTTTCCTGAGTAGGATGTTGACTTGCTGGAACGAGTCCAGAGAAGGGCAACGAAGTTAGTGAGGGGCTTGGAACACAAGCCCTATGAGGAGAGACTGAGGGAGCTGGGGCTGCTTAGCCTGGAGAGTAGGAGACTCAGGGGTGACCTTATTGCTCTCTACAACTACCTGAAGGGGGGTTGTAGACAGGAAGAGGTTGGTCTCTTCTGCCAGGCAGCCAGCACCAGAACAAGAGGACATAGTCTCAGGCTGCACCAGGGGAAGTTCAGGCTGGAGGTCAGGAGGAAGTTTTACACAGAGAGAGTGATTGCCCATTGGAATGGACTGCCCGGGGAGGTGGTGGAGTCGCCGTCACTGGAGGTGTTCAGGAGGAGACTTGACAGGGTGCTTGGTTACATGGGTTAGTTGATTAGGTGGTGTTGGATGATAGGTTGGACACGATGATCTTGAAGGTCTCTTCCAACCTGGTTTATTCTATTCTATTCTATTATCAGTGATTCTACAGGTTTCCCCCTTTCTCTGTCTTTCTCCATCATGATTTATGAGACCCTTTGGCTGTGGCCAAAGTTTCAGGGATGTGGGTTTTACTACAGTTATCTCATTTATACAGGTTTTGTTCAGCTTTAATAAAATACAATTATTACACTGTCTCTCCTTGTGATTAATTCAGACAATGTTTACAGACAAGGTGCTCTGCATTTCTCTGGTGTCATTACTGTCCAATGAATTAACCACGTTCTTCTGCCAGTTGTAATTACAGATCTGTATCTTATTTCTCTCCTCTTCTCCCTTCCAGTTTGTCTGTATTACTACAAGCTAATTTTAACTGTGATTCCTAATGGTCTGGTGTTGTCTATATTTGCAGAAAAATTGTCTCCAGTATCAGTTCAGCTATGTTATGAACTGAATTCAAGAAGCTTATTTGCAGTGCATAACAATTACAGCATTATTGAATCCATGAATGTATGAACAACTGCACATTTTATACTTGAAGATGGCATTCCTTGTATTAAATGCATTTTAAATATACCCTTTTATATAGCTCTGTCTCCCATAACAACCTTAGCTTATTGATGGTGGTAACCACTCGCAACAGACTATTTTGCCCGGACTCAAAAAGGCAAGAACAGACTTCACATGATTTGCTTGTTTGTAAAGACTTTCTCCAGAGGGTCAGTCAGAAAACCTCTGTCTCTGAAAGGTACTTGATGCAAAGAAGGTTTGATGAATGAATTTATCTATCTGTCAGAAGCCAAAGAATAGTCAAGATGTACCATCTTGAATTGAAATTCAACAATCTGCAATTAAACAACAACAGCAACAACTCTTTAAACTAATGGAAGGGTATCCAGGTGTTGCAGTGGTGTTGTATGAGGTACTCTGTAGTGCTCCACCCCTAATCCCACTGAGGAATCCCATGCTCAGGCCTGACACAGCTGGATTTTTCCAGGTTAATGGCATTATATCAGAAAAAGAAAAAAAACCAAACCGAAAACACAAACCAACATGTTCTGACATCAGCAAAATCTTATCAGGGTCTACTTTTAAACATCCTGGTGGTGTGAACCAAAAGAAAATAACACGTTGGTTTCATCTCAATGAGCCAGCCTTCCAATGTTCTCCAGACTCAGACCCTGAAGTATGAGGTCCTTATTAATGCTTGCCTTAGAGTAGAGAGATGTGCAAGGGGAGGATGAATGAGCTCTGTTTGTGCTCTGAGCAGGTGAGGCACAAGGAGGTACCATGAATAAAGTCAACAGTTGTACCACCATGACACTTGTCCTTGAGCTTGTAAGACCAACTGCTCAACAAGCCAGAAGAAGTGAAATTCTAGAAATGTCCTAATAAAGCTTTGATGGCCTTTGGCTGAATCTGGCTGACATCCAGCATACTCAAAACATTTGAAAACCACTATTTCTCTACTTGCAGTTGTCTATGCAACTGTGCTTTTCATAGCACTCCAGACACTATGCTCATTTTTGCAATTATGGAGTATTTTTCATCTTTAATTCATCGGGATTATTTGCTTCTGTGTTTAAGGTTGCCTTCTCCATATTATTTGGTCTTAGATTGCACAGGTATTGCTGTTCTGAAAAAAAATGTTGGTTTACATTTAACTGTCTGGTATTTCTGTTCTGGAATGCTAACACAATTATGCCTCATGGGAAGTTGTGGTTCCACTGTCCCATCCACCTGTACTGTTCTCTGAAGTGTGCTTCTGTCCCTGTACACTGCACTGGTTAGGCCACACCTTGAGTCCTGTGTACAATTCAGGCCACCTCAGTTTAGGAAAGATGTTGAGTTGCTGGAAGGTGTCCAGAGAAAGGCAACAAAGCTGGGGAATTATTTGGAACACAGCCCTGTGAGGAGAGGCTGAGGGAGCTGGGGTTGCTTAGGCTGGAGAAGGGGAGTCTCAGGGGAGACCTTATTGCTGTCTACAACTACCTGAAGGGAGGTTGTAGACAGGTGGGGCCTGGTCTCTTCTCCCAGGCAACCAGCACCAGAACAAGAGGACACAGTCTCAGGCTGCACCAGGGGAGGTTTAGACTGAAAGTCAGGAAGAAATTGTTCATCGAGAGAATGATTGCCTATTGGAATGGGCTGCTCGGGGAGGTGGTGGAGTTGCTATCATTGGGGGTGTTTAGGAGGAGACTGGATGAGGCATTTAGTGCCATGGTTTAGTTGATTAGATGGTGTTGGATGATAGGTTGGACTTGATGATCTTGAAGCTCTCTTCCAACCTGGTTTATTCTATTCTATTCTAGAGAGCATCTCCAACCATCAGCTGCAAGCCTGTCTTCTTGTGAGAAGGAAATGTACACAAATGTACAGAATCAGGGAAGTGTTTTGCAGATATTCAAGTTCTGCTAACTGAGCCCCATTAGCCTCAATCTCTAAGTTCGAAATAATAAAATTAATCTGGTTTTACAGGGATTTTTTTAATTTTATTTTTTTTTTTTTTTTTTTTTTTTAGATCCTTAAATGCAATAACTGCAATATGCTGCTGTGCATGTCCTGTTTCCTTCTCAGACATAAGGTTGCAACAGAAGGCTGGAAATAAAGGGAGAAGAAGGCAATTTAAGAAGAAGAATTTGGATTGCATGCAAATGTCTCTAGGTAAAGTTTCATGTATGTAGGATATGCCTGAATTGAAAAGAAAACCCCAGAAAATATAATGTATACCAAAAAATTCCTTCAAATCAAAGTTGTTTAAGGACTCCTTAGAGCATCAACTACTCAGTCCCAAGCTGCGCCAGAGGAATTTTAGGCTGAAGGTGAGGAGAAAGTTCTTCACAGAGAGAGTTGTTAGCCATTGGAACGTGTCCAGAGAACAGCAATGAGGCTGGGGAGAGGTCTCAAGCACAAGCCCTATGAGGAGAGGCTGAGGGAGCTGGGGTAGCTTAGCCTGGGAAAAGGAGGCTCAGGGGAGACCTTCTTGCTGTCTACAACTACCTGAAGGGAGGTTGTAGACAGGCAGGGGTTGGTGTCTTCTCCCAGGCAACCAGCACCGGAACAAGAGGACACAGTCTCAAGATGCACCAGGGGAAGTTTAGGCTGGAAGTGAGGAGAAAGTTCTTCACAGAGAGAGTTGTTAGGCATTGGAATGTGCTGCCCAGGGAGGTGGTGGAGTCACCATCCCTGGAGGTGTTCAAGAGGGGATTGGACGTGGCACTTGGTGACATGGTTTAGTAGTCATGAGGTGTTGGGTGACAGGCTGGCCTTGATGATCTTTGAGGGCTTTTCCAACCTTATTGATTCTGTGGTTCTGTGAATTCTATTCTTTCATCATTACTGTTGATTTTTTCTTTTTGAACAAACTCCAATTAGTTTCCTAGAATTTCCCCTTTTCCTGTAGCCTTCTAGGACAGGAGGTGTAGCACAAAGTATCCAGAGAGTTCAGTGCAGCCTGAAATCAAGTTTTTAACCTCACTGTCCTTGTAACTGTGGAGTGAAGATAAACTGGATCAGCTGTAGTTTTTATTTTATTTTTTTTTATATATATATTCTCAGACTTGGCAATCTCAAGAAAGCAATTTCTATTCAGCTAGCAGCTGACAGTCAAGTACAAGTAAACATGATGGTTGTGGACTTTTATTTCATAGTTAAGCCTTTACTGCCAAAGGCACAAGTCTGAATGCATTGCCTGCATTAAACGCAAGCCTGTTCCTTGAGCAGTGATCTGACTACTTGCAGTCATTGGTGAGAACTGGAGGATGGGAGCTTGGACTTCTGGTTTCTTACTATCATGAATTACTGCATGACCCTGGGCAGCATTACTTTGCAATTTCCACAGCTGCAAAATGATGATAAGAATTAGATATTATGAGTTGAGGGACAGATTCTGGCATCTTTATTCAGGACTGAGTCGTGCAATCAATTTTAGTGTGAGGAAAGAGAAACAGCATCTTGCCATTAGTGTTTATAAAGCAACTAGCTTCTTGGCTGATGGATTAGATTAGATTTCAGTGCTGAGAAGTTACCATGAAGGGTTCTTCAACACGTTTAAAATAGATTAGACAAAGAAAGTGTTTTCAGAGGCTTGGATAAACAAGATGCAGAGAATCCTGATGTTGGTGGGAAGAGCAGATCCAAGGGTAAATAATAAGCAGGAAGAAAAGCCCTATCCAAAACATGGTGCTTATGGCATTTTTTTTTCCTTTGATGTTTTGCAGTGGAGAAAAAAAATGAGTGGGGGTGGAGACATGGTCTAGATTAAAAACACAAACATGGTTTGTGCTGCCCTTTGTGTGTGTGTGTTAGTATTTAAGCCCTGTTGTTTAACCTTTTGTTCAATCTTTTGTTCTTTCTTTGAATGTTCTGTTGCTTTCCAAACAGCCCTCTGAAATGAAGAGTTGATAAATTTCTCTTTGCTAATTCCAGAAAGAAATATTTGGACATTTTTCAAAATTTATGAGATCCAAACTGAATTTTTTATGTTTTGGTTTTTTTTGTTTTTTTAATTTTAATTGAATTTATGCTTCATTTACTATTTTATTCTTTTTGGGGAAAAAATAAAATGCCTTGTTCTGCTCAAGTACCCCTCCCCTGGGATATCCATACCCTATCAGCAGCCATCTGTTGTGAGATTCTGGGTTATATGTTCTCCAAAAGCAATTTTAAAGGTTGTGACTCAGGAATGAGGGGGAAAGACAAGCGCAGAAAACAATCTGTCTTACTGAGAGAAGCCAAAACTGAAGAGGTTTTCCACTCACATTCTGGGTAGAATAGAATAGAATAGAATAGAATAGAATAGAATAGAATAGAATAGAATAGAATAGAATAGAATAGAATAGAATCGAATCATAGTATCAGTCAGGGTTGGAAGGGACCACAAGGATCATCTAGTTCCTATCCCCCTGCCATGGACAGGGACACCTCACACTAGATCAGGCTGGCCACAGCCTCGTCCAGCCTGGTCTTAAACACCTCCAGGGATGGGGCCTCAACCACCTCCCTGGACAACACATTCCAGGGCTTCACCACTCTCATGGTGAAGAACTTCCTCCTCACATCCAGCCTGAATCTCCCCACCTCCAGCTTCATTCCATTCCCCCTAGTCCTATCACTACCTGATAACCTGAGAATTCCCTCCCCAGAATTCCTGTAGGCCCCCTTCAGATACTGGAAGGCCACAATTAGGTGACCTCGGAGCCTTCTCTTCTGCAGACTGAACAGCCCCAACTCCTTCAGTCTGTCCTCATAGGAGAGGTGCTCCAGCCATCTGATCATCCTTGTGGCCCTTCTCTGGACACCTTCCAGCACATCCATATCCCTCTTGTAATAGGGGCTCCAGAACTGGACACAGTACTCCAGGTGGGGTCTCACCAGGGCTGAGTAGAGGGGGAGGATCACCTCCCTTGACCTGCTAGCCACACTTCTCCTGATGCAGCCCAGGATCTGATTGGCTTTCTGGGCTGCAAGTGCACATTGAGAGCTCATGTTGAGCTTCTCATCCTCCAGCACCCCCAGGTCTCTCTCCTCAGGGCTGCTTTCCAGCCAGTCACTGCCCAGCCTGGATTTGTGCCTGGGATTGCCCCGACCCAGATGCTGGATGCTGCACTTGTTCTTGTTGAACCTCAATAGAATAGAATAGAATAGAATAGAATAGAATAGAATAGAATAGAATAGAATAGAATAGAATAGAATAGAATAGAATAGAATAGAATAGACCAGGTTGGAAAAGACCTTTGACATCATTGCGTCCAACCCATCACCCAACACCATCTAATCAACTGAACCATGTCACCAAGCGCCTCATCCAGTCTCTTCCTAAACACCTCCAGTGATGGTGACGCCACCACCACCCCGGGCAGCCCATTCCAATGGGCAATCATTCTATGAAGAATTTCTTCCTAACATCCAGTCTAAACCTCCCCTGGTGCAGCTTGAGACTGTGTCCTCTTGTTCTGGTGCTGGTTGCCTGGGAGAAGAGACCAACCCCCTCCTGGCTACAACCTCCCTTCAGGTAGTTGTAGAGATCATGAAGGTCTCCCCTAAGCCTCCTCTTCTCCAGGCTAAACAATCCCATCTCCCTCAACCTCTCCTCATAGGGCTGTGCTCCAAACCCCTTCCCAGCTTTGTTGCCCTTCTCTGGACATGTTCCAGGAACTCAACATCTTTCCTAAACTGAGGGGCCCAGAACTGGACACAGGACTCAAGGTGTGGCCTAACCAGTGCTGAGTACAGGGCACAATGGCTTTCCTGCTCCTGCTGTCCACACTATTCCTGATCCAGGCCAGGATGCCATTGGCCTTCTTGGCCACCTGGGCACATTGCTGCCTCATGTTCAGCCTGCTATTAACCAGTACCCCCAGGTCTCTTTCTGCCTGGCTGCTCTCCAGCCACTCTGTCCCCAGCCTGTAGCACTGCATGGGGTTGTTGTGACCAAAATGCAAACCCTGGCACTTGAAATGCCATCCTGTTGGACTCTGCCCATCTCTCCAGCCTGTCAAGGTCCCTCTGGAGAGCCCTTCTACCCTCTAACAGATCAATACCTGCCCCCAACTTGGTGCCTGCAAACTTACTGATGGTGGACTCTATCTCCTCATCCAGAGGAGATATTAAACAGGGTATGGCCCAACACTGTTCCCTGGGTGACACCACTAATGACTGGATGCCAGCTGGGTGAGTCACCATTCACCACCACTCTCTGGGCTCAGCCAGCCAGCCAATTCCTAACTAATGTTCCTAACTAACTTTGCATAAATGCAAAGGTACTTGAACATTAGAGCCACTGACAAAGGTAATGGTTCCTCTTACCATTAGTTGATGCTTAGTTGTACGCCTCACTTCACTCTTAATTCATTTTTTTAACAAGTCAGTCTGAATGCTTCACCTTCAATTGATCTAGACCTCACAAATGGTAGGCTAAATACTTCACATGGAGAAATGATTCTGTTTTGTGGAGGGTGGAAGACTGATGGCAGTTCAAAGGCCACCAAGACGATACAAGCCTCAAAAAAAAAACCTCTCTGAAAGATCTCCGCCATTCAGGGAATGATTTTTTCCTGGGCTGAGGAGTCCTGAATAAGGTTCACAGCAATTGTAAGAATAGTCAAGGATGGAGCTGACAGAGATGAATTGCTCATAATGGAATGAGCATCCAAGTAACTAATTCCTTGATGACAGAGGCTTAAAAGGGATAGAGGTGCTTTTCCAAAGGGTGGCAAACATGAAATAAGAGCCCAGAACATAAATGTGTCCTAGGACTATACAGCCCATAACAGATTTCTGGACAGGCAATGTTTTCTGAGCTCACATTAGACTGGCAATGAAGAAGGCTCAGGTCTTCCCAGCTGCTTGTGCCCTGGCTTGTAAGACATAAGGACACATCCTGATATAAAATCAACATATTCTGCTAGCAGAGCACAGCAATCCCTCCCTGTCTTACCCACATATACCATTCTCCCCAGACTGGTTGCTGCCAAACAGAGTTGGGAAGGGTGGGGAGAGAAAGATCATTTGAAATATGTATATTAGGAGGTGGAGTCACCATCCCTGGAGGTGTTCAAGAGGGAACTGGATGTGGCACTTGGTGCCATGTTAGTAGTCATGAGGTCTTGGGTGACAGATTGAACTTGATGATCCTTGAGGTCTTTTCAACCTTATTGATTCTATGATTAATAATGACATTCTAACTCTTTGTATCCTGGAAACATAGCACAAGCTCTCCTTCATCCTCTAGCCACTTCCATGAGGAAAACAATGTTAGCTCCAATTTGTGGTCCAGAAGCAGACACAGATCAAGGTGTGGTGAATGTTTAACATGTGCCCTGCAGATCACATTGGTCTCTGGAAACAAATTGAGTTTACAAACTTTCTCCTCAGACTATTTAATTTTTCATTTTGTCCATAGGGAAAAAAAATACCATATAGTTTTTGGTCAAACTGAGTAAGGAGAAAAAATAACTTCAACCATTTACTTTACTGGCTTCACTAGGAAGAGAACAGGCAGGATGAAAACCATTATTTACTTTAGCAATGTCTCATGACTGAGGCAAATGTATATTTTTAATTGCAAAAAGATCTAGAGAATCACAGAATGGGAGGGGGTGGAAAGGGATTTCTGGAGGTCACGTAGTTCTGCTAAACCAGGTTTGCCCAGAGCACATTGCACAGGAGCACTTCCAGGTGTGTATTGAAATTCTTCAGAGAAGAAGACTCCACAGCCTCTCTGGGCAGTCTGTTTCTAATCTCAAACTCTAATTGTCTCCCTTTCCATCCAATAACTGCTTTTTGAAAACCTAGCCTTAAACTCTTCATAGGTCCTGAAAAGGGAGGCCATTAGTCTGTTGGTACTTCTGCCATTGCTGTTCATTTTCCACTCCATTACCACAATGATGTAAGCAAAAACTCAGTATCCTGAGACTCACAACAAATAATTAATATTGCTTGTGCTCATGCTGGGCCTTTGAGATGTGGTGGCCAAGAAGGTGGCCAAAAAGCCAATGGCATCCTGGCCTGTATCAGGAATAGTGTGGCCAGCAGGAGCAGGAAAGTCATTGTGCCCTGTGCTCAGCACTGGTTAGGCCACACCTTGAGTCCTGTGTCCAGTTCTGGGCCCCTCAGTTTAGGAAAGATGTTGAGTTGCTGGAAGGTGTCCAGAGGAGGGCAACAAAGCTGGGGAGGGGTTTGGAGCACAAGCCCTATGAGGAGAGGTTGAGGGAGATGGGATTGCTTAGCCTGGAGAAGAGGAGGGTCAGAGGAAACCTTATTGGTGTCTCAAGCTACCTAAAGGGAGGATGTAGCCAGGTGGAGGTTGGTCTCTTCTCTCAGGCAACCAGCACCAGAACAAGAGGACACAGTCTTGAGCTGCACCAGACTGGATGTTAGGAAGAAGTTCTTCACAGAAAGAGTGATTTGTCATTGGAATGTGCTACCCAGGGAGGTGGTGGAGTCACCATCACTGGAAGTATTTAGGAAGAGACTGGATGAGGCACTTGGTGTCATGGTTTAGTTGATCAAATAGTGTTGGGTGATAGGTTGGACTTCATGATCTCAAAGGTCTTTTCCAACCTGGTTAATTCTATTCTATTCTATTCTATTCTATTCTATTCTATTCTATTCTATTCTATTCTATTCTATTCTATTCTATTCTATTCTATTCTGTTCTGTTCTGTTCTGTTCTGTTCTGTTCTATGTTACTCTCTGTTTTGTCCTTGCTGTCCATGATTTGCTATGGTCCCACTTCTCTTCCCCAGTAGGTCCAGGTCCTGCGTCCCAAGCTCAGGGATCATCTTCACTCCTTGTAGGGGTGTTCATAGGTGAGGCTAATACACAAAAACATTCCCATGATGTCTGGCTGTATAACTGTATGTAGTGAAATCAGTTTAAGCCATCCTGGTGTGGGCCAGAATGCAAAAAAATACATTTCAAGTGGCTGGAAATTCAATTACATTAAACAGCTCATTGATATCCTAAACTTATAGTGTCTGAGTACCTGCAATGGTTCATTAGTTTTTATCAACAGCTATTATGAAATCACAGCACTGCTTTCATATTTTACAGGGACATTACTTATGACCCCTGGGAAGACAGTGTGGGTGTCAGAGGACGCTGATGAGGCAGTTGTCCTGTAAGCACTGCCTTAGCACTGAGTAGAACAGAACAGAACAGAACAGAACAGAATAGAATAGAATAGAATAGAATAGAATAGAATAGAATAGAATAGAATAGAATAGAATAGAATAGAATAGAATAGAATTAACCAGGTTGGAAAAGACCTTCGAGATCATCAACTCCCACCTATCACCCAACACCATCTAATCAACTAAACCATGGCACCAAGTGTCTTATCCAGTCTCCTCCTAAACACCTCCAGTGACAGTGACAACACCTGGGCAGCCCATTCCAATGGCCAATAACTCTTTCTGTGAAGAATGTCTTCCTAACATCCAGCCTAAACCTTCCTTTGGTGCAGGTTTAGGCTGGAGGGAGAGGTGAGGCTGCTGGCCTGGCTGCTGCAGGTAGGGGGTACCACTGCTGGGTCAGATGCCCAACAGATACCAAAGGGTTCTAGAGCAGAGGGAGTGGTATGGCAGATGGATAGTTTGTTCATCAGTCTGAGCATGTACTAAAATGTCATTTTTCACATTAATCTGTGTCATGGCTGCCTTGCTCTCAACAACAGAAAGAAGCTGTAGTGCAAGTCACAGAATCACATAATCACAGACTGGTTTCAGTTGGAAGGAACCTTAAAGAACATCTGGTTCAAACCCCACCACCATGGGCAGGGACACCTCCTTCTAGATCATGTTGCTCAAGGCCTCATCCAACCTGGCTTTAAAGACTTCCAGGGTTAGAATGTCCATAAATCCTCTGAACAACATGTTCCAACATCTCATCACTCTCACAAGGAAGAATTCTTTCCCAAGTTCTAACCTGAATTGATGTTCTTCCAGTTTGAAGCCTTTACCCCTCATCCTGTCACTTCACCCTCTGTTCTGCCAAATCACATCACCCCCCACATACTTTCAATATCACACATTCTCCAGCCCTCACAAAACACCTGAAATTTACTCTTACTGTTTTATATATTTCAAAGATTGATTCCAAATAGTAAAAGTAGTCCTTACTACCTATATTTGTATGCAGCTCTCAAACAACAACGACATCTTTTGTACTGGATAAACCACATAGACGCTCAGGTAAACAGATGTGCAATAGTTACTTCTTTATGTGAATGTTGTGTAATCAAGAAAGCATAGTTTTAAAATTACCCTCTTGGAAACACTTCAGCTAGGTTATTTAGTACCTTTTAACTATGAAATTTCAACCTCTGCTGTAAAAAAACAAACAAACACTTGCAAACACATTCTACCTGTGTACTCAGCACTGGTTGGGCCGCACCTTGAGTCCTATGTCCAGTTCTAGGCCACTCAGGTTAGGAAAGAGGAAGGTGTCCAGAGAAGGGCAAAAGAGCTGTTGAGGAGTTTGGAGCACAAGCCCTACGAGGAGAGGCTGAGGGAGCTGGGGTTGCTTAGCCTGGAGAAGAGGAGGCTCAGGGGAGACCTTCTTGCTGCCTACAACTACCTGAAGTGAGGTTGTAGCCAGGTGGGGGCTGGTCTCTTCTCCCAGGCAACCATCACCAGAACAAGAGGACACAGTCTCAAGCTGTGCCAAGGGAGGTTTGAGCTGGATGTTAGGAAGAAGTTCTTCACAGGAAGAGTGATTGGTCATTGGAATGTGCTGCCCAGGGAGGTGGTGGAGTCACCGTCACTGGAGGCGTTTAAGAGGAAACTGGATGGGGTGCTTGGTGCCATGGTTTAGTTGATTAGATAGTGTTGGATGATAGGTTGGACTTGATGATCTCAAAGGTCTTTTCCAACCTGGTCTATTCCATTCCATTCCATTCCATTCCATTCCATTCCATTCCATTCCATTCCATTCCATTCCATTCCATTCCATTCCATTCCATTCCATTCCATTCTAACCTGGGATGTGATTTCATCTCAAGTAGTAAATTCTGATCTGACATGGTACTGTGTCCATCCCAACATGGCAAAGCATTCTAGGGCACAATGTAGGCTTTTGCCTGTAATGGAAAATGTTATTGGACATCCTTCTTTAGGCAGCACAGCTGGGGATCATTACACATTTCTGTCACATACCCCAAATGTTCCCTGACCTGTGGGAGGGTAAGAGACACGAACGTGGTGATCTGCCCACTGTAATCGAATTATAATACTTGGGGAAAAACAACCTACAACTCCTAGCATGGAGACCTCATTGTGGACATTGTTTTGTCCCGTTATGCCTGCTTCTTTTCAAATTCTGCCTACCATTTACAGCCCTCTGCCATTGCCTGCACCTCCGTGGTGAAACACCTCAAATTGGTCACTCCTCTCTCACAGGCAACCTTGCCTCTTTCTTCCCCATTTGGTCCCTTGCCAGCCCATGACCTTCCCAGCACAAAGCTTGACTGAGTGTTACACTTCATTCCTTTTGCTGAGCTTTTCAAAGAGGTATGAACTTGCATGCTGTTAGTTTAACATGTTTAACTTGGTGTGGTTGTTTTACTATAATGAGACACATCTAATGTGCTATGTTAATCGTTTGGCATCTCAAATAGGTCATCAAAATAGCTACATTTACTGCACTGATTTATTGAATGGCTCATGGAAATGATCTCACTTAGTCCATTTTCTCCTGTGTGGCAATAAAATCACAGTGCACAAACGTCAACATACCTATAGGTGTACTAAAATGCAAACATACAGCAAAGTAAATTAAATTTGTTTGTATACTGCTACATAAACTGAGAGAATTCAGTCATCCTGCTTAAAATCACCAACACACTTCAAACAAATGTCCCAAGCCTCTTTAACAGCACCTAGGTGCATCATTGAAGTTGTGCCTTGGTGCATTTGATGTATTTCTTTGAATATTTTTGCCAGTTGTTCAGGAAGCCTTTCTCCCAGCCTCTTACCCATGCACTGTATAAAAACACCAGTGACTGGAACCAGGGACAGGTATTTCCTGTGTCCAGCTTCAGCAGTTTCCCCTAGCTTTTCTCCCTGTAATTTTCTCGACCATTGTATCCTCCCTGTGCAACCACTGCAGTATCAGTATCCTAATATCAGAAGCTTTTCCTACAGAGTGCTGCCAAAATAGTCTGCTACAAGAGAGGAAGAGAGAGATGAGCTATGTATTGCAGATAGACTGAAGAAATAGCCATGCTATTTTAATTTAGATTATTGTAGGTGAAAAAAAAAAAAAAGGCAAGGGTGGCGTCATTGTAATGAGCTGAAATTCTACATGCTTGGTAAACTCAGGGGTTTGTACAGGAGAGAAATTGCCAGTACTCAAGTCACACTTATGACCCATCCAATATTCTTGGGACCTGTAGCTGACCCACATATAAATAACATTTCATACATTGTCTGCTCTTCTGGCTCAGTGAGACTGCACATTTCTGTAGGCAGCACAGGCCTTTTTCTTTCAGCTGCTGGCAGTGGTTGAATTAGCACCATAGAGATGGTTAGCTATTGATAGCAGTAAGCACATGAGACTAGAGTAGCTATAGATGTCTCATTATATAGTGAAAAGAATTACCATGTAAAGCTTTCACCAGTGTAACTCTAAGTGAGGCCTTCCCTTACATCTGGTAAGAACCATAGCATGTGTCTATCCTCTGATGTACTTTCTGGTCATACAGGTTTGGACCACTGGTATAAGCAAGGATGACTGTACTCAGGGAGAAAAAAACAACCTAGGAGAACATGCATGAAGTTTTAACCTCCTCATCCTCTTCAAATACAAATATTACTCCAGAAATTATGTCATGACATGACAATATGTGACTGCAACAGTCCAGTCATATGAAAATTTCAGTGAGGACTGTGAGGTTCTTTGTCACAAAATGTTGTAAAAATCATCCAGATGATGATGGAACAAGAGAAATTCTAATAATCATAGAATCATAGAATCAATAAGTTTGGAAAAGACCTCAAAGATCATCAAGTCCAACCTGTCACCCAGCACCTCATGACTACTAGACCATGGCTCCAAGTGCCACATCCAATCCCCTCTCAAACGCTTCCAGGGATGGTGACTCCACCACCTCCCTGGGCAGCACATTCCAATGGCTAACAACTCTCTCTGTGAGGAGCTTTCTCCTCACCACAAGCCTAAACTGCCCCAGCACAGCTTGAGACTGTGTCCTCTTGTCCTGGTGCTGGTTGCCTGGGAAAAGAGATCAACCTCCTCCTGGCTATAACCTCCCTTCAGGTAGTTGTAGACAGCAATAAGGTCACCCCTGAGCCTCCTCTTCTCCAGGCTAAACAATCCCAGCTCCTTCAGCCTCTCCTCGTAGGGCTTGTGCTTGAGGCCTCTCCCCAGCCTCATTGCCCTTCTCTGGACATGTTCAAAGAGTCTCAATGTCCTGCCGTTATCTATCTATTTATTTATTTATTTATGCTTATTGTGTTGTGGGTTTTTCCCCTCTGTTTGGAGGGTAGTAGCTCAGAATCACAGCAAGAAAGTGCTCGACCTCCTAGGATAATTTGGTGACATTCAAATCTTAGGAGTTCCATTTCAGCCCCTAGGATGCTGGCTAAGAAAGAAGTTGCTTGGCCATGGGTTTGATAGCCACTGATATAAATTGTGCCAAATCTGTTGCAAATGTCAAGAACAGGCAAAGGAACAGAGTGTGCCAGCATTTGGCTGTGGATAAGGTAAAGTTTCATTAGGACCCTCAGTATTAATGTCCTTTTAGCCTTCTTTCCCTGAGCCAGTAGGACTCATCCTCTTGTTTTGATACTTATCATGAAACCTATAACTGAAGTAATTCAGTTTCTCTGGAATTGGAAGCCTCTAAGTGTGGGAACCCAAGGGAATATCTAATGGAATATTTAGCTACCCTTCACGACCACGTGGGAGCCCTGAGGGCAGTAAGTGATGGGACTGCAAACTGCTAGGCAACTGCATCATCACCGGCTAGCTCCGTGCTGTGTCATGGTCTTTAGAAGTGGAAAAAGGGCTCTCAGAGATGGAGAGAGAGAGAGAGAGACAGACAGAAACAGAGAGAGAGAGACAGAGACAGAGAGACAGACAGAGACAGAGAGAGAGAGAGAAAGAAAAAGAGAGAGAAAGAGAGAGAAAGAGAGAGAGAGAGAGAGAGGGAGGGAGGGAGAGGAGACCCAACTCGACTCGGCATCTCTCGCGAAGGTGCCTGAGAGGGTGGCATAGTTGGGGATGTTGCTGGAGAAGCCATGGGAGATTTAAACACGGTGACACTGGCAGAGGCTCTCAGCCTGCAAGCTGAGAGGCACCAACATTCATTCTCCTTGGAACACAGTGAGTGGGGTGTGAGAAGGAGGGCCCACGGTCAGACAGCTGAGAGCAAGTGGCCATTGGTACAGACAGGCTAACAGGCACAGGGAGAGCAAATAGAGACTGAGTGTACCCCAGGGGCTCCTTTTGAGTCAGCTCGGTTAGAGTCAGAACAGAAGTTAACCATTAACAGAGCAGAGGATTCAATATCCTCTCATCAGCAATCCCCCAGCCCTCCTGCAGTAACTGCAGTAACTCACATGTGCAGGGTCAATGGGAGCAGACAGCTACCCAATGAAACAAATGATACAAATGGAGAAAACCTGCTCCTTTAAGAAGCACACCACCCACAGTGCCCTGGCAGAACAGGTACAAGGCTCTGCAGGAGGAAATGGTTGTGAGCAAAGATAAAGGCTCATGAAAGGCAAAAGTGTCACAAGGGCCAGAAGTGCCACCAAGGCTGACTTGCCTCAGGCCAGCCATAAAACCTGACTCTGAAAAGCAAAATCCAAGGGTCATTGTTGTAGGTGACTCCCTGCTGAGGGGAGTGCAGGGCCCAATATGCAGATCAGATCCACTTCGTGGAGAGCTCTGCTGTCTCCCTGGCGCCCGGGTAAAGGATGTCATAGGAAAACTTCCCACCCTTGTGAGTCCTTCAGACTAATCCCCACTTCTAGTTTTTCAGGTAGGCAGTGAGAGGCTCACAATCAATTAAGAGAGACTTCAGGACCTTGGGGCAACTGATAAATGGGTCAGGATCTCAGGTTGTGTTCTCCTCCATCCCTCTAACATCGGCAATGGACGAGGGAACATTTAGGAAGAGCCAAGAGGTCAATTCATGGCTCCAGGACTGGTGTTGACAGGGGTTTGGATTTTATGATCACAGTTCTGTTTACAAGGCACCAGAGTTGCAAGCAACCAATGGGATGCACCTCTCCCAGAGGGGAAAAAGGATTCTAGCGCAGAAGTTGGCAGGGCTCATTGGTAGGGCTTTAAAACAGATTTGAAGGGGGAAGGGGTTGTTAATCTCATGATTGCCTGTGGTAAACACTGGGGCAGCTCACCAGAGGCAGAGGGATGGAGTGCTAGCAAGGGCTCTCAACTTGTTGCCCTGAGGCAAGCCAAGGACAAAGCACTGGGACACCCCAAGGGAATCAAGGGGGAAAAGACCAGCCCAGCCGAAGTGCCTCTGTGTGAATGTACACAGCTTGGGCAACAAACAGGATGAATTAAGGGCCCTGTGCTGCTGGGATGCCATGACATAGTGGCTATTACTGAAACTTGTTGGAATGATTCCCATGACTGGAATGTAGGGATAGATGGGTACAAGCTCTTTAGGAAGGTCAGGCAGGGTAGAAGGGGAGGAGTTACTGCCCTCTATATCAGTGACAAGTTGGAATGAGTGGAGCTCCACCTGGGGAAAGATAAGACAAAACAGTGGGCTTGAGGGTTGGTAGGCCATGGGAAAGTGAAGTAAACCATGTACAAACCTCTTAATAAATAACCACTGGCTCAGCAAATTGGGGCCATTTGGCCCACTCGTGGCAGTGGCCATCTCCTCACAAACTGATGTATCAACTTGTATTTCAGCTCACTCTAGTGGGACTGGCTGAATTCAGCCCACTGCATTTTACAGTTCTCACAAGGAACACCACATCTATGTGAAGCAGAATAATATTTTACTTGACAGTTACAGCTTTGGTTTATATGTTTGATTGTAAACATGTAAACATTTACCTTGGAGAAAGACATTGAAGTAAGTGAAGGAAAGTTCAGCACACATTCTGCACTGCTCATTTTTCTTGCCAGTGACACACACTCAGGAAACATGAATTTAGCAGTCCATGGCCAGAAGTACACACACTTATGTATCTACACCATACATACACCTATGTATGTACACTAGAATATAATACATTTATCAACATCTGCATTTATTTTTTCATCCTTAATATACTAAAAATACACGCAAATGGATATTAGATCCAGGGATTTCAGACTGATCACAGACTGCCTCAATGAGTTTCAGGTGATGCTGGTGCTCACTGTTTCCATGTCATCAGCAGTGTCTCAGAGTGACTGTACTAGAGAGGTCAGTTCTGCTGTGACACACACATCCAGTTATCATCATGTGACACTCAAAAAGAAGGCAGACTAAGTCCTGATCCATCAAGGTATTTTGGCATTTACTTGACAATGCTGGAAAGCTGCAATGGGAGCAGAGCTGGCCATACCATCTCTACTTTACCACATAATCAGGAAATCCTACTTCACAGCCTAGAGATCTGCAGCTTGTAGCCTCCTTCACCACTGCTCTCACTCCCAGTTACAATTCATTAATTCTCCTGATACATCTGAGATTTCTGTGGTTGCAGGCTCACACAAATTTCTCAAAGTCAGAGAGACAATGAGGTTGGTGAGAGGTCTTGAGCATAAGAACAAGGTAAGAGGCTAAGGGAGCTGGGGGAGGTTTAGGCTGGACGTTAGGAAAAAGTTCTTCCCAGAAAGTGGGATTTGCCATTGGAATGGGCTGCCCAGGGAGGTGCTGGAGTCACCATCACTGGAGGTGTTTAGGAAGAGACTGGATGGGGTGCTTGGTGCCATGGTTTAGTTGATTAGATGGTGTTGGGTGATAGGTTGGACTTGATGATCTCAAAGGTCTTTTCCAACATGGTCTATTCTATTCTATTCTATTCTATTCTATTCTATTCTATTCTATTCTATTCTATTCCATTCCATTCCATTCCATTCCATTCCATTCCATTCCATTCCATTCCATTCTTATATAGCTACTCCAAAATAGAAAAAGCCTCCATGCAAACACTTTCACTTCAAGGCCTGCCACATATTTAGAGAAAGACAAGGCACAGAAGTCAATAAAAGTAACTTCAAGGCAAGTTTTGAAAATACGAGTTGAGCAGCCTTTCAAAGTCTCTAGTTCCCCCCCCCCCCGCCCCTCCCCCCCCCCCCCCCCCCCCCGTTTTTATTTGATTATCTTTAGAGAAATGTCTTCTTTGGCAGTGAAAACTAAAATTAAACTTAAGAAAAAAAATATCTAAGGCTACAGAGCTGAACATTGTGTGTGGATAGATTAGAGCTAAGGCTCATTTGCAAGAGAAAAGCCAGCACAATATTTGCAGTGAAAAGAATAGAAAGGATCTTCCCCTCACTCTTTCATTTAATAGAGGTAGTTGGGGGAAAATGTCTAATGAATCCTATCCAGCCATAAAATCATGTAGAAAATGAATCGTAGCTGACAGTAAAATAAAAGTGAACCAAATTACAAGGTTTCTATATTCACAAGACAAATTAATTTCATGTTTGGAATACTAATTGTTCACTGTATGGCCTGCAACTATTTATGGTCATTGCTTTGTTTGTTACCAGAACTTTTGCGCATGCAGGATGATATGGTTTTGGCTGTATCATCAAAGGGAAAGGAACAAAGTCTCTGGGAGCAGAAGGGGGAATCTTCCTGTGTGCTACTCGCTCTACTCCCCAGAAGAATTTGTGGAAAGGCTTTTGAAGGGTAGATGATTTGTCCTTTGAGTTGGAGGTAAAAGTAAAGCAAGCCTTGATAGGAGTTGTTACTGGCCCTGAAGGACACCATCTGACACATATTCCCCAAACTTCTCATGAAAGGCAAAGGTAGCAGATGGAGCCAGTGAGCCTTGCATATCAGAGGAGCCTGGCTCTCTTGCCATAGATAGTGTACAGTTCAGATCTAAAAGGCAACAATCATTTTACACAGTTTTAAGGACTGGTCATTGGTGCCTGGAGGACAGCTTTAGAGATACTCAGGTAGTTCAAAGAAGATACCATTGGAGGAAAAATAGTTTTTGATCTTGTTGAATTAGTGAAAGAATAAAAATAAATAGAACACTTTCTTTAACTATGTGAAGGCTAGTTTTAAAAATGTTTTTAATTAACACACACCCCCACCCCCCACCCCCCATATAAGAAATGAGAAGTTGTTGCACCTAACAGGGAGCTTGGATTAATAATTTTTCCTGAAGAGAGTTCATTTTGAAATGCAAGGCTTCTCCTGAGACCAAAGCCTGGCTCCCTCTATCTCCTAAAATTTCAGGTGTGTTCCTGACTGACAAGTCTAATGAATTGCTTTTGCATTACTTCAAAGACACCTGATATTTGATTTTAGTTCAGAGCTGCGTCTTCCCTAGGACCTTCTAGCAGTGCTCTCTCCACTCTTGATTAATTTCTTTCTGAGGCAAAGTTAACTAAAAGGAAAAGACTGGGCTCCCATGGCCAAGATTCTTTATGGCACCTCTAGAATTATTGAAGAGTCTGGACAACACAGTGTAGACTACAGAGGATAGCCCTTGTCCAGTGTCTCTGTTCTAGCACAGACTTCTTCTCCATTGAAGCAAAGATAGAATTCGGGAATTTCTCATGTAGGGCAAGCAAGACCTAAAACAACTGAAGCAGGGAGCTGGATTCAGTGTCCTTGCAGGATGGGAAATGTACTTAGTCATTTACATGCTTTGCCAAAGTGATGGAACGTATATGAGAAGTGATGGTCATCTGGGGAATTCTGAGTGATGTAGCCCTAGCCGGTCCATGTTCTAGTGGGGTGCATCATTGCTCCTGCTTCTGAGGGGGATAGAGGAGATGTAATGGCACCCAATAGGGTGCTTAAAGTAGCCATTTTCCTTGAAGATAAAATTATGATAGGAGATATGACTTAGAGGACAGCAGAAAGTCAATGTTTGCCTTTAAGTCTTCATCTAGTTCTGGATAGAGACTAAGCCTTTGGCAGGCCAGACAGAATCATTTGAACTTCACGCTAGGTTTAATTTCAGTCATTTCACAGTAGTTTATCTTCTATTTTCCCTCTTTTCTAAACTCACTTTTGAGGGGCTTGAACCAGCTCCAAAGTTGTGTTTCATCAAAGGAATTGTTTTTCCTATTGACTGAGATGAAGTTTTGATTGAGAGAGTGCCTATGCTTCTCATGTTTTCCTTCCACTTGCCTTTTGCCCAAATCCACGTACCATTGTGTTATTCATTTACATGCTCATTCCCCTGATCCCTTTCTTCTAGGTATTTAAACTGCTGCTATCACTCTGTCAAACCAATTTTAGACACTTTGTCAGGATTTTCCACAATTTACAGGGATTTGTGTTTAAAATACGTGTCTGCTAAGAAAACTCAGGTTGAGACCTTATTGCTGTCTACAACTACCTGAAGGGAGGTTGTAGCCAGGTGGGGGCTGGTCTCTTCTACCAGGCAATGGAATGGGTTGTCCAGGGAGGTGGTTGAGGTGTGGAGGTGTTTAAGACCAGGCTGGACAAGGCTCTAGCCAGCCTAATCTAGTATGGGGTGTCCCTGCCCGTGGCAGGGGGATTGGAACTAGATGATCCTTGTAGTCCTTTCCAACCTTGACTGATACTATGACACTATGATACTAACTAGCACCAGAACAAGAGGACACAGTTTTAAGCTGTGCCAGGAGAGGTTTAGGCTGGATGTTAGGAAGGGGGTCTTCATAGAAAAAGTTATTTGCCATTGGAATGGGCTGCCCAGGGAGGTGGTGGAGTCACCATCACTGGAGGTATCAGAGTATCACAGTATAACTAAGGTTGGAAGACACCTCGAGGATCATCAAGTCCAACCTATCACCACAGACCTCATGACTAGACCATGGCACCAAGTGCCACGTCCAATCTCCTCTTGAACACCTCCAGGGATGGTGACTCCACCACCTCCCTGGGCAGAACATTCCAATGATGAACGACTCGCTCAGTGAAGAACTTTCTCCTTACCTCGAGTCTAAACCTCCCCTGGTGCAGCTTGAGACTGTGTCCCCTTGTTCTGGTGCTGGTTGCCTGGGAGAAGAGACCAACCCCTTCCCGGCTACAACCACCTTTCAGGTATTTGTAGAGGACAATGAGGTCACCCCTGAGCCTTCTCTTCTCCAGACTGAACAATCCCAGCTCGCTCAGCCTCTCCGCATAGGGCTTGTGTTCAAGGCCTCTCACCAGCCTTGTTGCCTTTCTCTGGACATGTTCAAGTGTCTCGATGTCCTTCTTATACTGAGGGACCCAGAACTGGACACAGTACTCAAGGTGCGGACTAACCAAAGCAGAGTACAGGGGCACAATGACCTCCCTGCTCCTGATGGCCACACTATTCTTAATGCAGGCCAGGATGCCATTGGCCTTCTTGGCCACCTGGGCACTCTGCTGGCTCATGTTTTGGCGGCTGTCAATTAGCACCCCCAGGTCCCTCTCTGTTTGGGAGCTCTCCAGCCACTCCAACCCCAGCCTGTAGCTCTGCATGGGATTGCCGTAGCCAAAGTGCAGCACCCGGCACTTGGACTTGTTGAATGACATCCCATTGGATTCTGCCCATCTGTCCAGTCGGTCAAGGTCCCTCTGCAGAGCCCTTCTACCCTCTAACTATCATCTGCTCCTAACTTGGTGTCATCTGCAAACTTGATGATGACTGATTCAACCCCCTCATCCTGATCATCAATGAAGATGTTAAAGAGGATGGGGCCCAGCACTGACCCCTGGGGGACGCCACTGGTGACTGGCTGCCAGCTGGATGTGGCACCATTCACCACCACTCTCTGGGCTCAGCCCTCCAGCCAGTTCCTAACCCAGCACAGAGTGTTGTGGTCCAAGCCACGAGCTGACAGCTTAGACAGCAGTTTACTGTGGGGGACGGTGTCAAAGGCCTTGCTGAAGTCCAGGTAGACCACATCCACAGGTCTCCCCATGTCCACCAGACGGGTTACCTGGTCATAGAAGGAGATCAGGCTGGAGCGGCAGGACCTGCCCTTCCTAAATCCATGTTGGCTGGACCTGAGCCCTTGGCCATCCTTCAGGTGCGCAGTTATTGCTGCCAGGATAATCTGCTCCATCACTTTCCCTGGCACTGAGGTCAGGCTGACTGGCCTGGAGTTTCCAGGCTCCTCCATCCGACCCTTCTTGTGGATGGGGACCACATTGGCCCATTTCCAGTCATCTGGGACCTCACCAGTGAGCCAGGACTGGAGGAAAATGATGGAAAGCAGCTTGGCCAGCTCATCTGCCAGCTCTCTCAGCACCCTAGGATGGATCCCATCCGGTCCCATGGACTTGTGAGTGTCCAAGTGGCTCAGCAGGTCCTGAACTAATTCCTCATGGATTACCGGGGCATTGTACTGCTCCCTGACCTCATCGCCCATCTCAGGAGGCCACTTGTCCTGAACTCCTGCCTTGCTGTTAAAAATTGAGGCAAAGAAGGTGTTCAGGACCTCAGCCTTTTCCTTGTCTTCAGTCACCGTGTTCCCCTCCAGGTCCAATAAGGAGTGCAGGTTCCTGTTGCCCTCTTTTTAGTGTTAATGTATTTGTAAAAATGCTTTTTGTTGTCTTTCACAGAGGTGGCCAGCTTCAGTTCCAGCTGGGCCTTTGCCTCCCTAATTTTATTCCTACATAATCTAACAGCTTCCTTGAACATACCTCGAGAAGCCTTCCCCTCCTTCCAAAGGTGATACAGCCTCTTTTTTTCCCCTTAAATCCTCCAGGAGCTGCTTGCTCATCCAGTCTGGGCGCCTTCCCTGTCGGCTGATCTTTCGGCACGTGGTAACTGCCAGTTCCTGTGCCTTCAAGAGCTCCTGTTTGAAGTAGGTCCAACCATCCTGGACCCCTTGGTTCATGAGGGCTGGTACCCAGGGAATTTTACAAATAAGATTCTTAAACAGGCTGAAGTTTGCCCTCCAGAAGTCCAAGGTGAAGGTTCTGTTGGTGCTCCTCCCTATCTCCCTGCATATTGAAAACTTCACTATCTTGTGGTCACTGCACCCTAGGCAGCCTCCCACGATCACATCTCCCACCAGCCCTTCCCTATTGGAGAACAGCAGGTCAAGCAGAGCCTGTCCCCTGGTAGGCTCGCTTAACAGCTGTGTCAGGAAGCAGTCCTCCATTTGCTCCAGGAATCTTCTGGACTGCCTCCTCTCTGCTGAATTAAGTTCCCAGCAGATATCTGGGAGGTTGAAGTCACCAACAAGGACAAGATCTGATGATCTTGAGACAGCCTCCAGTTGTTTGTAGAATAATTCATCAGCCTCCTCATCCTGGTTGGAGTCTTTTACAAACCACCCAACCAGGATGTCAGATTTGTTAGGCTGCCCTCTGATTTTAACCCACAGGCTCTCAACTCTCTCATCTTCCACCTCAAGTTCTGTGGCAGAGAGTGACTCCCTAATATACAGAGCCACCCCTCCTCTTCTCCCTCACCTGTCTCTCCTAAAGAGCCTGTACCCCCCAGTGTAGCACTCCAATTGTGCGTGTCGTCCCACCAAGTTTCTGAGATGGTGACTATATCATAGTCGCCCTGGTGCCAGGACCTCCAGCTTCTCTTGGTTATTGCCCATGCTGCATGCATTGGTGTACATGCACTGCAGCTGGGCTCCCGACTTCTCAATTAACCCTACCTTGTGCCCTACTCTTTCCTCTGCAGAGGGACCGATATCCTCACCCACCCACTTCAGACCTAGTTTAAAGCCCTTCTAATGAGCCCTGCCAGCTCTAGTGCTAGGACTCTCTTACCCCTTCTAGATAAATGCACCCCATCAGGACCCAGCAGGTCGGGTGCAGTAAAAGTTGTCCCATGATCGAAGAAACCAAAGTTCTGCTGCTGGCACCATCCCCTGAGCCAATTGTTGGTGGTGTGGGTTCTCCCATTCCTCTCAGTGTACTCCCCTGCCACTGAGGAAACTGAGCAGAACACCACTTGAGCTCCTGCTCCATCAATCGTCCTTCTTAATTGCCCTGGTGCCCTTCTTGTCAATCTCATCACTCCCAGCCTGTATTACCAGAAGAGGGTAATAGTCAGTGGGCTGGATTAATTTAGGGAATCTCCTTGCGATGTCCGTTACCCACGCCCCGGGTAGGGAGCAGACCTCCCTGTGGGATGGGTCGGGACGACATATGGGTCCCTCAGTACCCCCCAGGAGAGAGTCCCCAACTTTCGGAAAGCATGCACAGACTCCCATGTTGGTGAGGCAGGAATCGTTTATTGGTACAGAACAAGCAACTTATATAGCAAAAATCGAGCAGGGTAAGCAATTCCCTGACATTCTTGCACCACTGGTGCTAATTGGGTTTTCTCCTTTGATATGCAGCTGTCTATTGTTATCTTCATCCCATATCAGGTCGGTCTTCTCCAGCATGGAGGCAAGCGTCCTCTTGTCTGGCATGTCAGGTTGTTTACCATGGTCAGCTCTTCTTTATCATCAAGTCATCCTTCCAGTATCAGTGGCCTGTTGCTCTTTCTTGTCCTGAAACCTTCCATAGATACTTTCTGCTTTCCTACACCCAACAACTATAACTCTTCTCCTTTTCTTTGTGGAGCTGGTCATTATAGCTGGTGGGGACCGCTTGGCCTTAGGCTCCCCTCTGGATGACTGCCCTCGGCCTGCAGGGCCTCATACTTATTGTGCAAGGGCAGCGGAGGAGGAGGAGAGGGCCGGGGTGGATTTCTCTTGCCACCCCTGGCAGGGACCTGTATCCATCCCTCTCCATTTCCAGGGACCCTTCCCTCAGCAGGGGAGATCTGCAGAGCCTTCTCCCACAAATCTAACTCCCTTTCACTTTCCCTTATTGTCCTTAGCCTAGATACCTCCTCCTTCAGCTCGGCCACTTCATCCTTCAGCTCTGCCACCAGGCTGAGGAGAAAGTTCACCTGGTCACACCTGACACAGGTGTCCTCTCCCTCCCCCTCCCCCTCTAATCCAAGTGCCAGGCTGAAGCACTCTCTGCAGCTGGCAGCCTGGACTCCAGCATGCTGGTGCAGCAACTCTGTCTGGGTAGATGCTGTTTTTCTACCCTTCATCCGAGTGACAACCGTGGTGCAATGTTTGAGAGAAAACAAAACAAAACAAGCAGCCAATCTGCTATCGAACCACAATGGCACTGCGCACCTGCACCCCATGCAGGTGTTTAGGAAGAGACTGGATGGGGCACTTTGGTGCCATGGTTTAGTTGATCAGATAGTGTTGGGTGATAGGTTGGACTTGATGATCTCAAAGGTCTTTTCCAACCTGGTTAATTCTATTCTATTCTATTCTATTCTATTCTATTCTATTCTATTCTATTCTATTCTATTCTATTCTATTCTATTCTATTCTATTCTATTCTATTCTGCCAAGGGCTATCGCCTTACACTTGCCACTCAGTCCTGCTGATTCAGTATTTCAGGCATGCAGACCTGCTAGCATAGAGCACAAGTGGCTCCCCGGCTCTTCCTTCACCTGAATCACCCAGCATACTCTTTCTTCACTTGAAGTTCAAGTCACCTGGAGGGAGATGGATAGGCTGCACTGGGACTCCCAAGAGATTAAAAAAAAATATAAAAAGAGTTTTCACAGAATCACAGAATTAACCTGGTTGGAAAAGACCTTTGGGATCATCAAGTCCAACCTTTTCATACAAAAGAACTTGAAACAGGTGGGAGAGAACTCCTTGCTGAAATGGGAAACAGAAAGCACGCAGAAGTAATGCAAGACCACTGAAGAAAGTAGCTGTTGAATTTCCTAGAAAGTGTTGAATGATTACAGAGAACTAATTTCAGGATGAATTGGATGAGTGGATCAAACTTATATTGAAAGGACCAGTGAGCCGGGTAGAAGACAAGAATATTTCATGCAGCAGTGAATGCTTTTTGCATTTTTTTCCCAATGAATTTGACTCTCCCCACCTGAAATACCTAGGCTCTGAAAATTTTCCTGGAGAAAGAAGAAGACCTGCCTTCACCTTCACAGAACAGATAAATAAAGTCCCTTTCATACCTTCACAGAAGAGGAATAGTGTTCTTGTTCAATTTTTCTGTCTTTGTAAGAAGAGCATGCTCTAAAGGGTTCATCAGTTATGAAAAGAAGGATGTACAAATAGACAGAACCTTTACAGGAGAACATAATGCTGCAGATCTAGATTTAAAAATGGAACATTTAGAGAGTGGAAAAGAAAGAAAAGGGAAGGAAAAAGAGATTCAGAATTTGTTAGAAGAGACTTCACTTAAAATTTCAGTAAAAGTAAAGAGGGATCTGTCCTCCAAAATATTCAGACATATATTAGAAAGTTACCTGTGCTCTTATATTACCACTGAAGCCTAATACTTCCTTTTCAACTTTAATTTCTGATTTGTCTAAGTAGATATGCATTGGATAACTCAAAAAATAACAGTTGATAGCTGAAAATATGCTGTTGAGATTTTTTATTAGACGTTTTTACTATCATTATAACTATCAAATAATGTTCTCAGTAATAGTGTTCTGTTCCCTTCACCCAGCCATGAGAAATCAAACTAAATGTGAGCAAGATGCTATAGGAAGTATGAATGGAAGACTCTTCCTATCAAATACTGTCCACAGATGTAGACAACTTCGTGTAGATGTGGACATACAGCCTGGGATGGCTGAAGTCATGTGCTACCAAATGAGAAGACCTCTCACTGTCATGTTGAGAGACCTGGCATGATGACTGATAGAGAATCTCTACTGTATTCCTGCAGCTTCTGTACAACAACAGGAATGGGAATCACAGCATTACTTGGAAACAAAATAATTTACCTTTGCCCAATACAGCTGACCCCAGAACTTGACAGCAACCAAGGTCAAGTACTTCCACAAACAGAAAAGATAACCCTAATTAGCTGTTTCTTGCATTTAAGCAAGCTGTAAGTTTGTGCCATTGGGCAGCAGCAACTCCTCCATAGATATAGTACACCATTGTTTTATCCATCAGTGATCTCTAGTTTCTGCATACGACCAAAGTCCAGAACTGTACTGGCAGTTAAGTCTGAATATGTTGGTAATGTGAATATCTCCCTTGTGTGGCCATACTGATCAGAGGTGGCACATCTGTCTGACCATGGAAGGAATGAAGCAGCAGCAAAAGCTGCGTGTTAATCTTCTCACTATGCTGTAGGGATGTCACAGAATCACAGAATCACCTAAGTTGGAAGAGACCTCCAAGACCATCAAGTCCAACCTGTCACCCAAGACTTCATGCCTACACCAACTGCCACGTCCAATCCCCTCTTGAACACCTCCAGGGACAGTGACTCCACCACCTCCCTGGGCAGCCCATTCCAATGGCAAATCACTCTTTCAGTGAAGGACTTTCTCCTCACCTCCAGCCTAAACCTCCCCTGGTGCAGCTTGAGACTGTGTCCTCTAATATTATCATTACTGAGCATCAGGTTATTAAGTTAACAGGAACCAGCATTTCTGTGGTTGTGACATGAGGCATAAATGCCCAGGCATTTTCTGTGTGGCTTGATTTCAGCGGTGAGAACATGCTCTGTGTGGTGTGAACTGAGACCACAAAACTCATAGCACACCCTCCGTAAGCTTCTTTGGAGTAAAGGGAGGAATCAGCTTTACACCTATAATGGGAAAGAAAAAAAAAGCTGCATGATCTCTTATCTAACCAGTTCTCCAGGAAACAAATATTTATGAAGCAAGACCCACAAGAAAATATATGGTAAGTATTAAAAAAAGATGAACTCAAAGCCTTTAGAGAAAAAGGAGGAATAGGAAAATTTTCTTCTTGTGACACTTAGAGCTCCCATTTTACCATGATAATAATCATCATCATTAAAAAAAAAAAAAATTGTGCCCCATGTGCTTGAGGTTACAAAGGAGGAAAAAAATATCAGATGTCAGTGAAACATTGCAGCTGGAAACCCAGCACAAATAAAAAGGAGTTTTATAACATAATTACATTCCCATTAATATGTTAATCTCATATACACACACATAAAGAAGCAAATACATTACTTTAAATAATTAACTCTGCAGCAAGGTTTTATTGCTGGGAAAGAAGGCTTCTCTCTGCAAGGGTATTTAACATTTTAATTAAACTGGTTTTGATAGATGTTTATTGTTGCTTCTATTTCTGCTTAAAACAAAACCATAAGATCAGGAGAAAATGTAATTTTCTCATGAGAAGGTAACAATATGCTCTTGAAGGGAGGACTAAGGTTCCCTCTTCTTTGATATCTAGTCAGTGTAAAGCAAAGCTATGGTGTGTTTTAAGAGACAGGCATTGCTTATGGAAAGATTCCCTTTTGCTTTCTTTTTTTTTTTCCTTTCAATAATCTCTTTCTTTTTGTGCCACTGAACATTGTCATCATATTTGACCTTCCACTGAAAAGTTGTTTGTGTTTTGTTGAGAGAAAAGAACTCAAGAATGATTAAAAAAAAACAAAGATATTTCTCAGATAAAATCTGCTTAAGAAATCAGTAGTATGGGAGAAGTATCCTTAAGGAATTGCAGAATCACAGGATCTAGGCAGGGGAAATGAAAAAAAATGGTCAGAAAAGAACGATGCTGAAAAGCATAGAACTGAAAGGTCTAGTGAGGATCGTCAGGCAAGGAATCTGGACAATGTACTCCTCTGAAAAGAAGTCAGCAAATTTTATGTGTAAACTGGCATGTGAGCTTGATACACAAATAATAATAACTGAAAGACTTTGCAGAAGGACACCTGCTTTCCAGACCTGAGAAGGTGGACTCTGATAAGCTAACCCTGCATTGACTTTATCTGGTGAACCTGGGCATGAGACTAGGCAAAAAATATCTGTGTGAGAAAAAAAATAATATAGACTCCATGGTTTCATAAACAGTGCTTGAAGCTGCCAACTGCAAGGGTCATACCTGGTAATGGTGTGTGTCAGCATGGCACTCAGCCCCACTTCAACCAGTCCTGCAACCCCCCACACTTCATCTCACATAAGTTTTTGGAGAGTCCAAGGTATGGGACAGGCTGCTTGAAACCGAGGGAGCATGTGAGATTAAAAAACAAAATAAAAAATAGTATAATTTCTTCTCTGGTTCCCTGAGAAAACTAATAACATCTTCCCATTCTGGTCCTTTCACCTCAAAGGATTTAGAAGTCATGCCAGTGATATCAGGAAAAAAATCTATAGACATATGTTTTGAAAAAGCATGAAAAGTCCTGAAGATGACAAGCATAAGACTCACTACATGCACAAGATCTATGGTAAATTGCCCCATCCTGTTCAATATTCTTATTGATGATGTGGATGAGGGGATTGAGTCCATCATCAGTAAGTTTGCAGAGAACACCAAGTTGGGAGCAGGTGTTGATCTGTTACAGGGCAGAAGGGCTTGCCAGAGGGACCTTGACAGGCTGCACAGATGGGCAGAATCCAACATGACAACATTCAACAAGTCCAAGTGCCTGGTGCTGCACTTTGGTCACAAGAACCCTGTGCAGCACTACAGGCTGGGGTCAGAGTGGCTGGAAAGCAGCCAAGAAGAAAGGCACCTGGGGGTACTGGTTGACTGTAGGCTGAACATGAGCCAGCAGTGTGCCCAGGTGGCCAAGAAGGCCAATGGCATCCTGGCATGCATCAGGAATAGTGTGGCCAGCAAGAGGAGGGAAGTCATTGTGCCCCTGGACTCAGCACTGGTTAGGCCACACCTTGAGTCCTGTGTCCAGTTCTGGGCCCCTCAAGTAAGAAGGACATTGAGACTCTTGAACATGTCCAGAGAAAGGCAACAAGGCTGGGGAGAGGCCTCGAACACAAGCCCTGTGAGGAGAGGCTGAGAGAGCTGGGATTGTTTAGCCTGGAGAAGAGGAGGTTTAGGGGAGACCTTATTGCTGTCTACAACTAACTGCAGGGAGGTTTTAGCCAGGAAAGGGTTGGTCTCTTCTCTCAGGCAACCAGCACCAGTACAAGAGGACACAGACTCAAACTGTGCCAGTGGAAGTTTAGGCTTGAGGTGAAGAGAAAGTTCTTCACAGAGGGAGTTGTTGGCCATTGGAATGTGCTGCCCAGGGAGGTGGTGGAGTCACCATCCCTGGAGGTGTTCAAAAAGGGATTGGACGTGGCACTTGGTGCCATGTTTTAGTAGTCATGAGGTCTTTGGCGATAGACTGGATGATGATCTTTGAGGTCTTTTCCAACGCTATTGATTCTATGATTCTATGACTCAAACTGGGTACTAGAGCTGGGCGTTTTCAGATTTACTTCTATTGCACATGTTAGTGATTGGATGGATCAAGAGATAGAGAATGAGAATTCTCAGAGGGTACATTTCAAATTCTTCACAGTAATTGGCCATTAGAATGGGCTGCCCAGGGAGGTGGTGGAGTTCCCATCCCTGGAGGTGTTCACAAAGGGATTGGATGTGGCACTTGGAGCCATGGTTTAGTTGTCATGAGGTATTAGGTATTGGGTTAATAGGTTGGACTTGATGATCTCCAAGGTCTTTTCCAACCTGTTTGCTTCTGTGATTCTGTGATTCTTTATCCTGAAGGGAAACAACAAAATGAACCCTCACAGGGGACTTCAGGGCAACACTGCATAATTCTCACACACCACCTGCCCTAAGTGTTCTGATGAACAGCCCTGTGCTGAACTCCATGTGCATGTCAGGTTTATTCACATTAGCCTACAGATCATGAGAAAGGGTAAGACCTCATAAAATACTTTTTTCTGATTCCATCACTAAGGGAGGAGGAGAAAAGAAGGGTGGTCTCTTTGGGTAGGATTGCAGTGGGGAAGGTAATTGCTGATTCAGTCTGATGATGTGGCAAAGTGGAGCAAGCAATGTAAACAGCATTGTCCTTGCACTGCATGTCAGGCTGCATCTTTCAGCTCATCTTCCTAAAATTCCTATTCCCCTTCTGATATGGAAGTCACACAGAGATTGGTGATGTCTACATGTTTGTGTTATCATGTCTTTTACTGAGGCAGAGCAGACAATAATACAAAGGCTACCAAAATGTTTCCACAAGCTAACAAGGTAGAATAGAAGAAGAGAAAGAGAAGAGAAGAGAAGAGAAAGAGAAGAGAAGAGAAGAGAAGAGAAGAGAAGAGAAGAGAAGAGAAGAGAAGAGAAGAGAAAGGAAAGAAGAAGAGAAGAGAAGAGAAGAGAAGAGAAGAGAAAGAGAAGAGAAGAGAAGAGAAGGAAGAGAAGAGAAGAGAAGAGAAGAGAAGAGAAGAGAAGAGAAGAGAAGAGAAGAGAAGAGAAGAGAAGAGAAGAGAAGAGAAGAGAAGAGAAGAGAAGAGAAGAGAAGAGAAGAGAAGAGAAGAGAAGAGAAGAGAAGAGAAGAGAAATTAACCAGGTTGGAAAAGACCTTTGAGATCATTGTGTCAAACCTATCACCCAACACCATCTAATCAACTAAACCATGGTACCAAGCACCCCATCCAGTCTCTCCCTAAATACCTCCAGTGGCGGTGACTCCACCACCTCCCTGGGCAGCACATTCCAATGGCCAATCAGATATTTTTCTTAACACAGCAGACATGAACTACATCTGAAGATGAAAGTTTTGACCACCGGGACCACTGATCATTCATTTACAAGGGTAGCAAGACTGGGTTGTTCAGCCTGAAGAGGAGAAGAGTCTGGAAATACCTTATAATTTATACCTGAAGGGAACCTACAGGAAGGCTGGAGAGGGACTTTTCATAAGTGTGTCTAGGGATAGGAAGGGGAAATGGTTTTAAGATGAGGGAGAGCAGGTTTAGAATAAATCTTAGGATCTAACCTAATCTAAGCCATTCTATGATTCCATGATTCTGTAACAGACTTTAGAATAATATAACTTATCATGACAAGAAGTCAAACAATACCTCTTCCTTCTGAAAATCATTTTGCTGCAACTACACAGGGACTGACTCCAGATGACTAAGTCTTGTCTCTCTGCATCATTCCACCATCCATTCAAAGCAGATTTTCTTACCCTTATTTCTATTGAGCAATACCTTGCTGCAATTTCAGTGGGATTACTTGTGGGTATAGGATGCTAATCTATATTGTAGCCACATGTTTCCCTTCTCTGTTTATTTATTTTCTCTTCAGCAATCATCATGAAGGATTTTGATACCCATGAGTATTATGAAACTTCAAATCCCTGTCTTAATTTCACAGGATGTTCTCTATCATTGCTTATCTCTTCAGTGTTCTACTCAAAACTGGAAGCCTTCTGTTGAAAGAAAACTATGCAAAACAAAGCTGTATTTCACTGTCAGGATTGCTTTTAACCCCTCTTCTGCCTGTAGCAAGATACTCAAAAAAGAAAGAACAACGAAGTTATTTGAAAATAAGACAGGATAGCCTTTTATTTTTGATTTGGAGAGCAAAGAAGCCAAGAACAAACAAGTTACCACAGAGGAGCAGTGTGTCTTCTCAGTGAGGTAGAGAGGAGGAAATGCCTGCTGGCAGGTACTTTAATGATCTCAGGGTACAATACAAAGGAAAAAAAAACCAACAACCCTATGATTCACACAGTGCAGAAGTACAGAAGTTAAGATTATTATTTGTGCTTTCACATCCTCCCCTTGCAGACTGTCTGTCCAGTGGACACTGCACTAGCCCTTTTAGAATAGAATTAGAATTAGAATTAGAATTAGAATTAGAATTAGAGAATAGAATAGAATAGAATAGAATAGAATAGAATAGAATAGAATAGAATAGAATAGAATAGAATAGAATAGACCAGGTTGGAAGAGACCTTTGAGATCATAGTGTCCAACCTATCATCCAGCACCATCTCATCAACTAAACCATGGCACCAAGCGCACCATCCGGTCTCTTCCTAAATACTTCCAGTGATGGTGATTCCACCACCTCCCTGGGCAGCACATTCCAATTTTGTTGGTAAAGATCCATGACCATCAAAGCTGAGGCATTGCTGCCTTTGCTGTGGATATGTTCTGGTTTCCCATGCCTGGCTGTAAATGGTACTGCTCGCAAACTAAGAAAAAAAAAGTCTTTGCTGTGTGCTGGGCTAGAAGTTAGAAGAAGATATGACAGTTACACTCCTGAGGTAGCATAAAGGAAGGACACTAGGTTTCCTTTCCCCATAGCAAGGCTGTGGTTCTTCAGCTCTCCTCAGTGTGGCTAGCAGGAGCAAGGAAGTCATTGTGACCCTGTACTCAGCACTGGTTAGGCCACACCTTGAGTTCTGTGTCCAGTTCTGGGCCCCTCAGTTTAGGAAAGATGTTGAGTTGCTGGAAGGTGTCCAGAGAAGGGCAGCAAAGCTGGGGATGGGTTTGGAGCACAAGCCCTATGAGGAGAGGCTGAGGGAGCTGGGGTTGCTTAGCCTGGAGAAGAGGAGGCTCAGGGGAGACCTTATTGCTGTCCACACTTACCTGAAGGGAGGTTGCAGTCAGGTGGGGGTTGGCCTCTTCTGCCAGGCAACCAACACCAGAACAAAAAGACACAGTCTCAAGCTGCACCAGGAGAGGTTTAAGATGGATGTCAGGAAGTTCTTCATAGAAAGAGTGATTGGCCATTGGAATGTGCTGCCCAGGGAGGTGGTGGAGTCATCATTGTTGGAGGTGTTTAGGAAGAGACTGGATGAGTTGCTTGGTGCCATGGTTTAGCTGTTTAGCTGGTGTTGGATGATAGGTTGGACTTGATGATCTCAAAGTTCTCTTCCAACCTGGTTAAATTCTAATTCTAATTCCCCTATCTCTTCCTCAGAATCTTCCTTTCTGAAGGATAATTAAAGCTCTTGCTCAAGCATTATATAAATATAATAGAGGTGCCCCATGCAGTGAAAGTACCATGAAATAAAATACAAAAGGTTCTGAAGTGCTGAAAAGAAGGAGACATTTTGGCAGGGCAGTGTCATCACTTCCCCTCCTCAGCTCAATTTGTGAGGGCAACACTATGTCGGCCCTTTGCCATTACAGAGGAATACCATAACACTCATTTTAAACAATTTCTACTATGTCTTTATGATGAGGAAAAGCAAAAGTGAAGTCCTGCTGCTGTGATGAACTGTGATTTTTCAGAGATAACAGCAAGCAATTTTCAAGGAAGGCCAAGTGACTTTATTCTCATTCAATAGATGAAGGAAAATGGGCAGAGGTGCACCATCTGGACAAATAATGATAGAAGGAGGGTTATTCTGGTCCCTAAAATGAGTAGTTCTATTCACAAACTATATCGAGGGAAAAAAAAAAAAAGTATGCAATAGCAATTTTTCTGAAGAGCAATAATCAATTAACAACATATTCAAGGTTCCCTTAGAACTTCTCCCAGGCTTCTGAAACTTTGACCACATGTCTCAGTATGGAGAGGGAAAGAGATTAATTTCTTTTGAATATTCCCGTGGTATGAAATTAGAGGCACAAACAAGGCCAAAATATCAACAACCCTTGAGGCTATTTATTAGACAAATAAAGTGGATGGATCAGAAGAGGAGAGAGAGAAAATAGACAAGGAGAGAGAGAAAATAGACAAGGAGAGAGAGAGAAGAGAGAGAGAAGAGGCAAGGAATTATATTACCACACCCCTCACCCCCCCAAGTTTGGGTCTGTGGAGGAAAGGTGTTGCAGCTTTGGATGTAGAGGAGATGTTGGGTCTGTAGAGGAAGGGTGTTGTAGCTTTGGCTGTAGAAGAGATGTGGTCCTCTGGGCAGCCTCTTCAGCTCCATGAGTTGCAGCAGGCAGAACTTAGGACATGGAGAAGAGGATCCCTCTTGGTCTGCTTCTTCCAAGCTACATGGTGATGTCTCTGTCCTGGTACTCTCCATTTTTCCTTCTCGGTGGCACCGTCCCAGTCTTTTCTTTTATGTTTTCCTTCTCCTGTGTTTTTCTTCTACTGAGCCAGTAGTTGCTCAAGTCCTTTTATACAGGTTTTTAGTACTTAGGTATGTGTCCAAGTATTGTCCCCCAGGAAATCTTGCTGTGTATTCCTTTGTATTTGGACAGGGGTCTGGAAGAAGGGAGGGGGTGGAGAGCCTCCACCTCCTTCTTCTCCATTTACCTGCCCACACACCCAATACACATCAGGGGCCAGGTGGTGAATCCACTGTCTCATCATCCTCCCTTTCCAGGGCACCTGATGGGTGCAGATGATCCTGTCTTATGCATATTCCTGAAGGTATCGGTAACAGTGGCGTTGGTCCATTGTTGTCAAACCAGCTGTAGTCCAGTGAGCAATCTTTTATCCTTGTACCTTCTCGAGAGCCATTCCAGTGGCTCTGCCCAGTACACATCAGCTATTGTCTGGGCTAGCACCAAGGATGATTTTATCTTTGTTGAGTCACATAAGAAGATACAAGATTTTAGTCTCTGTTTGTCTCAATTCTCTTACATCTGAAGTGAGGATGGACTGGTAGCAGTGTCACTACCTGACATGAGTGACTGATCCTGAAGCTCTCCAAGAACCATGAATGCAAGAGGTTGCTAATTATTTTAAAGATCCTTCTTGTTCAAATTAATCAAAGTATCAAAATAATTCTCTCTAAGCTAACTAAAGAAGATAGAGCTTTCACAGTGGGAAATGTTTTAAAATTCACTGTGCTTTCATGACAAATTTACTGTATGCTTCCTTCTTTCTGGCTCTGTGTGTGTCTGAGTGATTTAATTTATTTCCTTTTTTTTTTTTTTTTTTGTTCCTACTAATTGTCAGAGCTACTTCCAGTGGCCTTAAACAAATGTTGATTCAATCCTGCTGTGACATCTCAAAGCTGACCACAGTTTGCTAAGAGCCACAGATAGAGGAATAAAATGCTATTCAAGATATGACCTGATTGGTGCAGAGTGGGGCTGTGAAGACACAGCCTGACCCAGAAAATGTGTTTAATAGACCAAAAAGGAAGCTTTTAAAAAATTTATAAATACATGTATAAGTGGATCTAAAATACGCACTTGCAGAAGCCAAAACAAGATATTCCTAGAGAGAACAAGATGTCTTCTGGGAAAACATTGCATATTTCGCTAATTTCTATGGATGATTTGCTTTTGCTTTAGGAACCAGCTAGAAATTCAGTGCAAAACCAGGTAAATCTGCATTTCATTTAAAGACTGCCAGTGAGAGAAAAGATTTTATACAAACTGACAAAAGCCATGAAATTCCAAATGCCTTCCCGCTACTGTTGCTCTTTAGTTCACATCACTAAGGGCAGCATGCACTTGTGTGGCAGCTGGCAGTATGTGGATTGTCAGCCATAACATGATGTTTCCCAGGCATTTTATCATTTTGATCATGACTTTCATAGTTGGGAACTGTTTGAATCAAAACACTAGACCCAAACAGCCAAACACAGAGCCATTCCACTGCTCCTCTCTGTCAGTGCATCCTGTCACTTGTTGTGCTGGTCCACAGAGAGGATCAAGGATTTGTTAAACAAGGTGCTGCCCAAAGGAGAAGATGGATGAGATAATTGCGAGGCATGGGCACCATTATACTGCAGCAGTGATCAAGATATTAAAAATCAATGCTCATAAATTACTATTAACTACAGTATGGACAAAATGGGCAGTGGTAAGCTATTCTCCCTGCCTGTCTGTGTGATGAAGAGTATTGTGACGGTGGTGATTCTTGGTACGTAGGGTAGCAAATGATGGAATTTGAACTATTGATTATTCCTTTTGCCTACCTGAAGATGTGAGAGACTAAATCTTGTCTCTCTTGATGTGACTCAAAAAAGATAAAATCACCTTTGCTGCTTGCCCAGAAAATAGCTGATGTGTATTGGACAGTCACCACTGTAATGACGCTCGGGAAGGTGCATAGATAAGGATTGCTCACCAGACTGCAGCTGTCCTGGAAATAGGCAGAGACAACTGCTATTGATACTCTCTGGAATATATATACCTAAAAACTATATAAAAGATCTGAGCAACTACTGGCTCAGGAGAAGGAAAACAAAGGAGAAGGAAAACACGGAAGGAAAAGACCTGGACAATGCCACTGACAAGGAAAACAGGAGCAATGCTGCTCTGAAGAAAAACAGAGAGAATACCAGGTGAGAAGAATGGCAGAGACATCACCAGGTAGCTTGGAAGAAGCAGACCAAGAGGAGCCCTCTCTCCGTGTCCTAAGTTCCACCTATTGCAACCCATGGAGCTGAAGAGGCTTCTCAGAGGACAACATCTCTTCTACAGCCAAAGCTACATCACCCTTCCTCTACAGACCCAACATCTCCTCTACATCCAAAGCTGCAGGCCGTTCCTCCACAGACTCCAACTATCTTGGGGGGTGAGGGGTGTGGTAATACAATTCCTTTACTCTTCTCTCTCCCTCTTCTCTCTCACTCTCTATTCTCTCTCTCTCTCCTCTGATCCATCCACTTTATTTGTGTAATCAATAGCCTCACTGTCGATATTTTGGCCTCGTTTGTGCTTCTAATTTCATACCATGGGAATATTCAAAAGAACTGAGGCTCTTTCCCTCACCAGTATTAGCTGCAGTGACATCCAGTGAATTCAGTGATTTCTGTATTCTGTGCCAACCTCTGAAACAATGCTTCTGTCTTTCCCATTTTGTTATTTTCACTTGAATGACCTCAGTCTTATTTAGGAGAAAAAGCCATAGGCCACCAAATACCGTGGGTGGAGGAGCTGTCATTTGCAATAAAATGTTATTAATTTAAAAATCAGCGTGTTGTTTTTAGTCACTCTTCACTCCCACTCCCTGCCATTTTGGGAGGTGGATTCTAAAGTCATTTGCCTGTTTCTCACAGACATGTCAAACTTCGACATCTTTCTGGTCCTTAGGATGAAGTTTTTAAAGCTGGTTAGGGAATAGCCACATGCAGCCCTATGAAATCCACTGGAGGCTGGATACAGACAAAATTGCTACGGTCTTTGTTTTAAACTACACAGAGAACAACAGCAAACCTAGAGAAGTGGGCCCACAAAAGAGACAGAAATTCTGTGAGAGTAAGAATTCTTTTGTTAGTTGTTTCTTTTCAAGACCTGCCTCCACTCACCCTGATCCTCCCTCCTCCTGCCCTCTGCCATGCAGTCACAGCAAGTATGCTTAGAGGGGCAGAAAATCAGTCAGCGGTACCTGTCATTGTTTATGGTGCTTTGGATGCTTCTGACTTTCCAGATTTCACTTGTCAGTGAAGAACAAGTCTGAGGGTTTGGGAGAAAAGTCCTTATGGGGGTGATCTGGCAGAAGGATGGGGATCATCTGCAGAGGATGCTTTGTTTTCCAGCATGGCAGTCTGGGTCATTGCACTGTCACTGAATTCACTTGGAAAAAAAACAAAATAGTAACAACAACAAAAGTTGTGGGGTTTGTTATGAGCTGAGTCCTGTCTCTGATGTAAGGTTTCATTAAGAAAAGAAAAAAAAAAAATCCAGGCTCCCTAGGTGAAGCTGAGAACTAGCTGATATTCACTTCTGTAGTGCATCAGAGACATTTGGGGGATTAAATCAATATGTGGATAATAAGAAATCTTGTCAATCAGGTGGAGAGAAAGAATAGGGTTAAGGAAGTAACTGAATTTACCCTGGAATGGTTTTGAACCTCTTAAGAAGTGACAGTGTAAGTGAAGTAATTTATTTTATAAAATGACAGTTTATGGATTGCCATTCAGCAGATAGTGTGTGTTTCTTCATTGCATGATGAAGGCTGGAGGTTAGCCGGTGCCTGCTTCTTGGTGACCTTTGAAGGAGAATGAGAATACTACTGTGAACATTGGTGCAGCACCCAGGTGGTTGTGAGGGCTGCAGAGATGGCTGTTGAAATGAGGATATACACCTCACGCCAGCTCTCCTGACACTTTTTTATCAGAATCATAGAATCAATAAGGTTGGAAAAGATCTCAAAGTTCATCAAGTCCAACCTGCCACCCAACACCTCATGAATGCTACACCATGGCTTCAAGTTCAATGTCCAATCCCTTTTTGAACACCTCCAGGGATGGTGACTCCACCACCTCCCTGGGCAGCTTATTCCAATGGTTAACAACTCTCTGTGTGAAGAACTTTCTCCTAACCTCATCTTAAACCTCCCCTGGTGCAGCTTGAGACTGTGCCCTCTTGTTCTAGTGCTGGTTGCCTGGGAGAATATACCAACCCCCACTTGGCTACAACCTCCCTTCAGGTAGTTGTAGACAGCAATAAGGTCTCCCCTGAGCCTCCCAATGAATAGAGCACATCCCCATGACAGCAGGTCAAAGGATTACAAATTATAATTTGAGATATGAAAGAAGAAAAAAATAACTAGGTTTTTTTTTTTTTTCTCCTTGTCTAATATTATCCCTGTACCCACCCTGTCCACTGAGATAGTTGCTATACCAAGAACATCTAAATAAAGCCAAAACTTCTAGTCAAATGTTTGCTATTGGAATCTGTAATTGTAAAAAATCTCCACTGAGACATGACTTTTGATCTACAGTTTGAAATAACCACAGGTTAAGCTGAGACCTTGGATGAGATTGAGCCTGGGATACAGGCTCTCCAGAAGCCGCCTTCAGCCTTACAAGTACAAATTATTGCTAATGGATATCTAAAAACCTAAACAGGGGAAGAAAACAAACCAACTACTTAACTCAGGAGTTAGGACCCAACCTACTTTCATTTGCTGATGAAATGTTAGCCTCTGTATGCTGAACAAGGAGACCAGGGTCCTTGTGCACGTTCCCTGAAGACAAGACAAAGCGACTGGTTGTAGACCAAACAGGACCCTGCTTTTCCATTTTCATAGAATCATAATCATAGAATCATAGAATCAACAAGGCTGGAAAAGACCTCAGAGATCATCAAGTCCAACCTGTCACCCAACACCTCATGACTACTAAACCATGGCTTCAAGTGCCACATCCAATCCCCTCTTGAACACCTCCAGGGACGGTGACTCCACCACCTCCCTGGGTAGCACATTCCAATGGCTAATAACTGTTTGTGTCAAGAACTTTCTCCTCACCTCAAGCCTATACCTCCCTCAACACAGTTTGAATCTGTGTCCTCTTGTTCTGGTGCTGGTTACCTGGGAGAAGAGACCAACCCCCACCTGGCTACAAACCTCCCTTCAGGTAGTTGTAGACAGCAGTAAGGTCTCCTCTGAGTTTCCTCTTCTCTGGTCACATTTTCCTCTAGAAGTACAAACCTGCTAAAGCAAAAGCATCATTGTGCTTTATAACGTCAGCAAAAAGTAAATAACATTTGCTCAATTAAAGCTTAAGTTGAGTGGAGACAATGTATGAACAGATGCTTCTCTGATCTGGATTTATATAGTCTATGGAAATTGTGCAGCACTTTGTAAAAACTGTCAAATTAATTGTCCTTCCTTGATACTCATAGTAGTGACAATAATCATGGCAAACTCTTTGTTGATGCTTGCATGGATGTCATAGGCACTTGTTTGGGAAGTCCATCACTCTTCAGCAGGCACTAGTGTTCAAAGCCCAGAGCAATCCAGGGACAGTCCAGAACAGCCTCTGGTGCAAATGTTTCCCAAAACACACACATGTCTTAAATGATAAGAGTGGATTTGACTGGAAATGACAAGCTAAGGTTAATAAAGTCAACCTACCTCTGTTGTGTATGCTTGGAAGGATGATTCTTACTGTGTGTCACCATACAGATTAAGGGAGACACCCTCTTTAAAAAGTATTAATTTTGGAGGGGAAATTCCCAAGACTAGCAAATGTTAAATCCAGAAATCAGTCTAAGGAAATTCTGCTTCAAGGGAGTGCATGTGCAAGTCTCATCTTACAAGTAAGGGAAGCAAAGGGATTTGTAATTCATAATCATGCCAAATTAAAAATTATGATTAATACGTTCATGCTACTGATCCAAACCCCTGAGGACACTCACCTAGGCAATAAGAGAAACTGATAGTTTGCTCTGCCTCCTTGGTTTGAAAGAGCTAGTACCATGTAAAATTGTTAGTGAGATAATGGATAGGTGGACTTAGGAATGCATTGGGGAAGAATAAGCACAATTTGGTATAACTAGTCAGATATGCATGACATATTCTGATTCTGATCTAGGTGAAATTCACCCCTCTTTAGACTATAAGGTCAAAGCTTTTGGATTGTTTTTAGTATCAGAGATAATGCTTAACTGAGTATTTTAATGTTTTGTGAATCTTCTGCTTATGCCATGCACAGCAGGGAATTACCTTTCAAGGACTTGTTTGCCTATTTACATATGTTCAGTTCTAGCCTTTACTTTAGCAGGAGGCTTTCTTGTCAGTGATCTTCTCAAAAAGTAGGAGGACATTATTCCTCAGTAAGTGCTGTTCATTGATATGTTTTTTTCCCCAACGATCTATTCTGACCCCTATGTGGGCAAAAAAGTATGGGTAGAGTGCAGTTTTAAAATGTCGTTAGGCTGGAGGTGAGGAGAAAGTTCTTCACAGAGAGAGTTGTTAGCCATTGGAATGTGCTGCCCAGGGAGGTGGTGGAGTCACCATCCCTGGAGGTGTTCAAGAGGGGACTGGATGTGGCACTTGAAACCATGGTTTATTTAGTATTGAGGTGTTGGGTAACAAGATGGACTTGATGATCTTTGAAGTCTTTTCCAACCTTATTGATTCTATGATTCTATGATCCATTTATATGCTTGGAAAGCTGATATGAAAACAAAAAAAATTGGATATCAAGTCCTTTCCTGTTCCCATTTTTGTTTCCCTTGTAAAGTACATCCACCAACACCACGTGGTCTCCCAGCAGCCCAGGGCTCAGGAGTGTGGGCTTTCCTGAGGGCATTGAGTGATATGTTGATCCTGGACCTGCTCAACATAGAGAGCAGAAATACAACCAATAGTCCAGCTGTGAGGGGGTGAACCCTGTCCGCAGGGTGGGTGAAATGGCCCAGAGTTGCAGAACTGGTGCCTATTTGTTGACATGTATGTGAATGGTACAGTTCCACTTCCCCACTGCCTGCCTCAACAACCCCAATGATTTATCTTTATTTTAACAGGAGTTCTTCTCCCCCGTTGCCTTTCCATCTGTTTCAAAGATGCAACACTTTGATATTTTTTCATTCCCATCTTTTCTCATTCAGTTTGGAGGTACCACATCTCTTATCACCTACAGGACCCCACAGACATTCTGTTATCATTCCCTTTTTTTTGGGTTCCCACATGGGAGTACTCTTTGGGTCCTGATAAGCTTGCTATTCTGTAGGCCACAGTACTACAAACAGGTCACATCTACTACAAGTCAGCCAGGGCTGCAGTCAGGACCACAACATACTCTGCCAAGTGTGGAGGTAGCCTTCAGCTCTGAGAGAGATGCACCAAGTCTCTGTCCTTGTGCTCTGATTGATTTGCCCCTTGGTGTAACAAATATCCAATTTGTGAGCACACAGCATTTTGTCAGGAGCAAAAACCAGAAACCCACTTGGCTGACAGCACATAGCCTGCTGGTGCCTGGTTTCAACACTGTATAGAAGCTGAGCTGATTTAGGGCTCCCAGTGGCTTGGACAAGTGACTGCTGTGAAAAGCTGGTAGTCTCTGTTTTGTGGCTTCTCTGCACTTGCTTTTAATAATTTCACCTAAAGAGCTGTTTCTTTTGCACAATAGTTAGCTTGCTGCTCTGAGATTAAAAGATCCCTGGGTCAATTCCTTGCTGGACTCACAAGCCTCATGTAATGCTTTCCCACTTGGCCTCTTTCCTGTATTCTCTGCCACTCATATTTGCTTTGCTGTCTTGATGTACCCTGACCAGACAGGTTGCTGCTTTGGGGAAACTGTCCAGTTCTGTGGGTGAGAATGGGAACTGAGATTAAAAGGACGTAGGCAGTAACCTAGCTTTTGTCCTATGACCTTGGGTGAATCATTAAATGCTTTTGTTTTCCTTTCTGAAATCAGAAGAGAACAACAATTCCTAACATACCTTTTAGAGGTATTTTGAAACTTATATAAAAAAAAATTATAAGTTCTTTGAGATTGGGAAGTGGGAAAAAACATATTTAAGAGCTAATTTGTGGCAAAAGTTTTACTGTTGATTATTAGTTTTAGATAATAATTAGTGCCTGCATAAATTCATTGGGATATGTCAACTCCATTTACCATCAGTGAAGAACTTAAGATATATAATGCAGGAAGTCATCTCCTGCAATAAAAAATTCCCTTACCCACCCAAACAGCACCTTATTCATAAAGGCATGCTACTATCCATACACCCCTCCCCCCCTAAAAAAATGGGGGCTGAGAAGTAATTTCATTGCAGAGTAATTCCAGGGAATTACCAGGTTCTATATAAATGTTAACACTAGGTTGGACTAAGAACCCTTCATGTAAGGGAATAGAATAGAATAGAATAGAATAGAATAGAATAGAATAGAATAGAATAGAATAGAATAGAATAGAATAGAATAGAATTCACCAGGTTGGAAAAGACCTTTGAGATCATTGAGTCCAAACTATCATCCAACACCATCTAATTAACTAAACCATAGCACCAAGTGCCCCATCCAGTCTACCCCTAAACACCTCCAGTAATGGTGACTCCACCACCTCCCTGGGCAGCACATTCCAATGGCCAATCTCTCTTTCTATGAAGAACTTCTTCCTAACATCCAGCCTAAACCTCCCCTGGTGCAGTTTGAGGCTGCTTCCTCTTGTTCTGGTGCTGGTTGCCTGGGAAAGGGGACCAACCCCCACCTGACTACAACCTCCCTTCAGGTAGATGTAGACACCAATAAGGTCTCCCCTGAGCCTCCTCTTCTCCAGGCTAAGCAATCCCAGCTCCCTCAGCCTCTCCTCATAGGGCTTGTGCTTAAGGCCTCTCCCCAGCTTTGTTGCCCTTCTCTGGACATGTTCAAGAGTCTCAATGTCCTTATTAAATTGAGGGACCCAGAATGGGACACAGTACTCAAGGTGTGGCCTAACCAGTGCTGGGTACAGAGGCACAATGACCTCCCTGCTCCTGCTGGCCACACTATTGCTGATGCAGGCTAGGATGCCATTGGCCTTCATGGCTACCTGGGCACACTGCTGGCTCATGTTCAGCCAGCTGTTAACCAGTACCCCCAGGCCCCTTTCTGTGTGGCTGCTCTCCAGCCACTCTGACCCCAGCCTGTAGTGCTGCATGGGGTTGGTGGACATACTTTACAATGGTAACAATCATGGGGACGGGAAAGGACTTGATATCCAATTTTTTTGTTTTAATATCAGCTTTCCAAGCCTATAAATGTATCATCTCTGAACCTTTTCCAGGCTGCCTGGCTAGAGCTGCATGAGGATGTGTTGAACACTCATATAAACTGGGTGATAACAAAGGGTGCAAGGTTAATTGTGACCTTTAATGGTTTTGTAAGGATTCATTGATGGTATCTTAATGTTGATAAGACTGCAATCAAATTCCCTAAGCATTTTATGACAGTGTGTTAACACAAATAGGCAACATACTTTTTTCAGCATTACTGAATGTGTCTTTTCCCAGTCTGCACTGTGCAAATATACAAGATTCACTTCAAAAATAACCAAAAAAAGAAGATGACTCTTTTAACAGAGACATTTCTCTGCATTAAAGCAAGATGTCCATGGTGTAGCAGAAAGACAACTTCATTCTTCTTTCTCTTAAAAAAAAAAAAAAGCAGCGCCCTTTGTGGCATGATGTTTACAACATTGCCCTACAACAGTGTTTTGGCGTGAATTCAGAGGGAAGATTGCCACTCACTGAGTCCCCAAAACTACTACTCCCACTGTTTTCAGATTTCTCTCAAGTGAGTATCCACCCAGTTCTATTTAATAATGTTAAACAAACAAGCAAAAAGAGCAAACAAACAAATAAACAAAACCCAAACACCCAACCCCCCAAAATTAAAAAACAAAATGAACCAATATACCCCAACAAACCAAACCTACAAAAACCAAAACACCACAGGCTGACATGTGAGGGAACTATAAGAAAGCTGTTACTTTTATCCTTTGGTAAATTCTGGTTAGCCCTCAGTAAATTCTGGTTATGTCCTAAGTAAATGAAAAAATCAGAGTAAATAGTCATGCAGGAAGCACTGTTGGGGAGAGCTGTAGAAATAAACAGAAATTAGTTAAATTCCTAGCACCATTGGATGCCCCTAGCTTTTGCCTTGGTAGTGACAGTGAGCAGTCTTCCCTTTTTTTCACTCTCTATGCCACTTCTATAATATTGTTAGGTATTCACCTTTCAGTATCTCTTTTCCTGTGTAAAAACTGCTAGCATAGTAAGGTATTCCTCAGGATGAAGATGACAAATGACCTTTGATGCTATCACTCCAGTGCTCCTATGAGGCAGAACAACTTGAATTGAAATGATACCAAACATGGCTAAACCTTGGATTTATATTTTGAGAGGCAAAATTAAAAAGTTTCTGTTTTGTTCCTCATGTTTCCATAGTATTTTATGTGTTTTTTGGATCATAGAATCAAAGAATCATTTCAGATGGAAGACACACTTAAGATCATCTAACTCTACCAAGTGTGGTGCTAAACCATTTCCCTTAGCACCACATATATGCATCTTTTAGACACCTCCAGGGATGGTGATTCACTCATCTCCCTGTAGAGCTATCTCACTGTTTGAGAACCCTTTCGGTGGAGAATTTTCTTCTAATATCCAATCTAAGCTTCCTCTGGTGCAACTTGAAGCCATTTCTTCTCATCCTGTCACTCTTCCCCAATCCTGTAGCATTACATGAAGTTGTTGTGACTGAAGAAAGGACTGAAAGGTGTTCAAGAGGGGATTAGATGTGGTACTTGGTGCCATGATTTAGTAGTCATGAGGTCTTGGGTGTTAGGTTGGACTTGATGATCATTGAGGGTTTTTCCAGACTTATAGATTCTATGATTCTATGAAATGCAGTACCTGGAACCTGGTATTTTTGAATCTAAAACAACTGGTTTTGGCCCATTGATCCAGCCTGTAAGGTCACTTTGGAGAATCTCAAAAACACAGAAGTTGTGGCTCAGTTGGTAGTGCATCAGACCCTTAATGGGAAGGTCGTGAGTTCAAGCCTGCAGTGGGCAGTAGTCCCTGAGGAGGTCATGAGGTTTGCGGTGACAGGTTGGACTGGATGATCTTTGAGGTCCCTTCCAACCTTAGGAATACTGAATACTGAATCTTACTCTCAAGTAGATCAACACTCTGGCCCATTTCAGTGTCACCTGCAAACTCACTGAGGGGCAACATCCTGCGATGAGGTTAAGTCCTGAAATGCATCTATCAGCATCACACTCATCATCTTATAGAGTGTTGTTCCCTCAGTGTGGATGATGACATTTATCCGCACCAAATTTCGCCTGTCATTTCCTTGTTCATTCACTCTCATAATGTTTCTCAACAAGACTGAGTGAATTGCAACACTATTGTGGGTTAAACACATAAAGGTAGATGAAGTTACCAGCAAAACAGGAGTGAAAGGCAGGAGAGCTATTCCCCACATGAGGGAGTGCTCTTGGATTCTTGCTCTGGTAACACTGAGTAAAACTGAGTAAAACTGAGCACCTGGAGTTTAGACATGAATCTCTAGAGTTAAAATATTAAATAGGAGTTCCTAGCTCAAGAGTAAACTTTAGGCTTCTTCTGAAGAATTAAATATATGGAAAGGAAGCAAGGTGAGTGTTTTCTTTCTATCATTTTCTAGTCTCATTTTCTTTCCATCAGTCACAGAGGAAAATTGACACTCATGCAGGGTGAGGAGGGTGACAGCACTTAATATTCTGCTCTGTGGTGGCCAGTGCCATGCAATTCCATCAGTTCTGTCAAACCTCCTTCTACTGCTTCTGTCTTGTAGTTCCTTCTCTTACTCCTAACACATCCCAAATTAAGGGCAAAACCTCAAGCAGCTCAGCACTGTGGGATGTGCTTCTTGTCAGGGCCTTGGACACCCAAAGAAGGTTGCTACAAGACATGCTGTCGTGGCAGCAAACCAAGCACAACTCTCCCTGTGGTGTGAAAACAGATCCACTGGTGAAGGGTGACACCTTGGCTTAGTGACAGGGGCCAGCAGCCAGAATACTGTGGCTGATGGGAAACATTGCTGTGATGGAGACAATTCCCTGTGACCCTGGTGAGCTTTGGCTTTGAGCTTTTCCTGACATGCACTGTCATAGTTACTGCTGAGGGAACAGAGTGTTTCAGTATTTCAGTATCACTAAGTTTGGAAGAGACCTCAAAGATCACCAAGTTTCATCCTCATGTACATGAGATCATATTTGTTCACTGCCAGTGAAGATCTGAGTTTCCACTCAAAATTTTGCAGAGTGTGAATGGATGGCTTTGTATCTCTGGTCACTGCATCCAAGGTTCATTAATGACAATTCAGCACACAGGCAGTTTACTCCAGCAAGCAATATGGAAACCACTCTCCCCGGTCTGCATCTCATAGGAAGAAGATTTACAAGTGTTCTTATCTCTTTCCACTATTCAAAGCAGGTAATTAAAAGTATCAAAGGGAGGTATCACTGTCTCATTACATTCCTCATTTATATGAATATAATACAACAGGAAATTATTTCAAGAATGAAAGAAATAGGAAAAGCAGCCTAGTAGTCATCTAGTCCAGTGCTGTAATTTGGTAGATAAGAGAACAGAAGCCTAAATCTTAATAAATTAAAAAAAATAACAATGACACTTTCACCAAAGTAAATCACCAAAATAATGGTACACTACTTATAAATGTCCGGAGTCCAACAGGATGGCATTCAATAAGTCCAAGTGCCAGGTGCTGCACTTTGGCCACAACAACTCAATGCAGTGCTACAGGCTGGGGTCAGAGAGGCAGGGGTTGGAGTGGCTGGACAGCAGCCAGGCAGAAAGGGACCTGGGGTTAGTGATTAATAGCCAGCTGAACATGAGCCAGAAGTGTGCCAAGGTGGCCAAGAAGGCCAATGGCATCCTGGCCTGCATCAGCAATAGTGTGGCCAGCAGGAGCAGGGAGGTCATTGTGCCTCTGTACTCAGCACTGGTTAGGCCACACCTTGAGTCCTGTGCCCAGTTCTGGGTCCCTCAATTTTAATAAGGACATTGAGACTCTTGAACGTGTCCAGAGAAGGGCAACAAAGCTGGGGAGAGGCCTCCAGCACAAGCCCTATGAGGAGAGGCTGAGGGAGCGGGAATTTTTTTAGCCTGGAGAAGAAGAGGCTCAGAGGAGACCTTATTGGTATCTACAAGTACCTGAAGGGAGGTTGTAGTCAGGTGGGGGTTGGCCTCTTCTCCCAGGCAACCAGCACCAGAACAAGAGGACACAGCCTCAAGCTGCACCATGGGAAGTTTAGGCTTGAGGCGAGGAGAAAGTTCCATGGTCTAGTCATGAGGTGTTGGGTGACAGGTTGGACTTGATGATCTTTGAGGTTTTTTCTGACCTTATTGATTCTATGATTCTATGATTAACTGTCTGTGTCACTTATTGTCTCAGCTGGTATAAGTTATCATCTCTAGTAGTATAAGCACTTATAACTGTTTACATATATATGTATTGCAGTATCTTACATCAGAGTCTTGTCATAATAATCAACCATTTTTCAGTGTTGAAGCGCAGTCATTTAATAACACTTTTGTAATTTCAGAAGTATAATGTAGAAGGAGGCTTATTATCAGCATGTCAATACTTGTTTCCCAAAAATGCATGCTTGTGTGCTTTACTCAAGCATTACACTAGACAAGTTAATGGGAGAGAGAAAGAGATGGAATGAAAAACTTGCATGTAATTGGACAGTGTGTCTGGGAGAGAAACCCAGGTCTCTTGCTGGGTTTCTACAGCTCTACTGCTACCTTCCTGTTGGATGCAATATTTTCTATTTGGAAAACAGAGAAAATCATTGCTGAAACACTATTAATGAAAGGGGATATTTGTAGGATTAACATGTGCTTAATGCTCAAGAGAGATCTACTGATATCAGCTTGACAGTGCAAGTGGTGAGCTAAACTTAAGGTCACTTCAAGGACATAAACATATAGATCTCTGATCAGCACTTTTAAATACATTAAATGCTTTACATTTGCAGTGATTTGACAAGAGTCAGTTTTCCCATTATAGCCAAAAAAAAAAAAAATGAGACACTCGTACACCTGCACAGAAAAGTCAGACATTGGAGGAAACCAAGACTAGATATCTAACTAACAGACATCATCCTAAACAAAGTAGCAAGAGCAACAATTCAGCACAGAACAATTACACTGGAACTTTTCAGTCCTCTTCATTCACCTGTCAAAAGTAGACAGAAGTCGACAAGTTTAAAGAGAAACTGGGCTAGAATGGAATGGAATGGAATGGAATAGAATAGAATAGAATAGAATAGAATAGAATAGAATAGAATAGAATAGAATAGAATAGAATAGGAATAGAATTAACCAGGTTGGAAAAGACCTTCGAGATCATGAAGTCCAACCTGTCACCCAACACTATCTAATCAACTAAACCATGGTAACAAGCACCCCATCCAGTCTCTTCCTAAACATTTCCAGTGATGGTGACTCCACCACCTCCCTGGGCAGCACATTCCAATGGCCAATCACTCTCTCTGTGAAGAACGTTCTCCTCACTTTGAGCCTAAACTTCCCCTGGTGCAGCTTGAGACTGTGTCCTCTTGTTCTGGTGCTGGTTGCCTGGGAGAAGAGACCAACCCCCAACTGACTACAACCTCCATACAGGTAGTTTTATAGAGCAATAAGATCTCCCCTGAGCCTCCTCTTCTCCAGTCTAAGCAACCCCAACACTCTCAGCCTCTCCTTGTAGGGCTTGTGCTCCAAACCCCTCCCCAGCTTTGTTGTAGTTTTTATTATAATAACCTAAAAAACCCCAATGAAACAACAGGCTAACCTGTCCTCAACTGCTTGCAGTCCAAGTAGTGTTTTGACAATATTAGCTCCAAAGTTTGCAATACTTTCTTTTGAAGATGGTTTATTAGGATTTAAATATCAATTCCAGTAAGGAAAAACCATAGAGGGGCAGGAAAAGCAGACATTCAAGCTTCTTGGGCTCCTCTAATTGCTGAGAAGACACCTGGAGAAAAAGAGGTGACAGAAGAAATGGCCAAAAACAATAAATGAGACTTTTAAAATCCTATTTAAGGTTTAATGATCATGGGTAATAACTCAAGTAAGGATTTATATGTGTAATTTTGAAACTGATGTCTGTAACTAACTAATGATTTTGCAGAACTTATATACTCTCTGATGAAAATGTAAGGTCTGCAAGTTTTGTGGTTGCAAGAAACTGCAGAGAGACAGGCTCCAGAAGTTAATTGCAAAGATTAAGGCAAGACTTGGGGTGTCCTTTGCCTGATAAAGCACTGAGTGTCTTTCTGATAAAGCACTGACTGCCATCACTTAAAACTCAACTACTCAAACTACTGGCATGCATGTAATTAAGGCATACAATAGGTCAAAATAACAAACAATGTTTGAACACATCCAACCAAATTCTGCCTAATTTCTCTCTTTCAGTTACAAGATGTATGCATTCTTTCCTGAGTCAAAAGCTAAACATAACCGCCTCTAATTCGAGCAAAGGCAAATCTCCATAGCCTTCCAAAGCTATCCGAAAACAACCCTTCTCCATCTCCCCTTTTTTCTTTTTCTAGTAAAGCCACACTTTTGATTAACCTTTCAAAACATTCTTTGCATACATAGAAGCAAGCAAGGTAAAACTAACTATATAGCAAACACCAAAGTTTTGTAATGCAGCATGTCAAACAGACTGATGTAACCTACACATGACACAATGCTCAGGTTGTATGAATTAGCTCATTCTAACACAACTGGCATAATATATGGTTAAAGATAACAGAACTTCCAGCTCATTTCAGTAACAAGCTCACATTCCTTTCCAGTTATCTTACAAGGTCAGCACACAAACAGAACAGTTACTTCTTTCAGACAGAAAGTTTCATCCTACAGTTTTGAACTAATGTCTTTGTTACTTGCCTGATCTCTTAAAGGAGAACTTAGATCTTACTAGATCAATACCCACATTTCCCTTTTCTTATTAATAAAGAAGCATCAGTCAGCTACAATAAGAGATCACAGTGTGCATAAGATACCACTAAATGCCTATGGTCCAATATGTAAAGGACTGAGTGCCTTGCTCACAGGGCATTCAAGTGCTACCTTAGAAGGACTATTTGTACTGCCTGGTGTTATTGATTCTGATTTTGTAAGTCAAATACAAGCCTTTTTGAAATGGGAAAAAAATCCATAGTCTTCCAAAGCTATCCACATATTCTCCCACACATTTATCTTCTAAGCATCCCAGACTAAACTATGCACAATCCCACAAATCCCTCCACTATCCAAGTTTTGCCTTTTCCTACTAACCAGGTTTCATCACAGCCCAGCTGCCCTTGCTGTCACAGTATCACAGTATCACAGTATAACTAAGGTTGGAAGAGACCTCAAGGATCATCGAGTCCAACCTATCAACACAGACCTCATGACTAGACCATGGCACCAAGTGCCACGTCCAATCCCCTCTTGAACGCCTCCAGGGACGGTGACTCCACCACCTCCCTGGGCAGCACATTCCAATGACGAATTACTCGCTCGGTGAAGAACTTTCTCCTCACCTCAAGTCTAAACCTCCCCTGGTGCAGCTTGAGACTGTGTCCTCTTGTTCTGGTGCTGGTTGCCTGGGAGAAGAGACCAACCCCTTCCCTGCTACAACCACCCTTCAGGTAGTTGTAGACAGCAATGAGTTCACCCCCGAGCCTCCTCTTCTCCAGGCTAAACAATCCCAGCTCCCTCAGCCTCTCCTCATAGGTCTTGTGTTCAAGGCCTCTCACCAGCCTTGTTGCCCTTCTCTGGACATGTTCAAGTGTTTCGATGTCCTTCTTAAACTGAGGAGCTCAGAACTGGACACAGTACTCAAGGTGTGGCCTAACCAATGCAGATTACAGGGGCACAATGACTTCCCTGCTCCTGCTGGCCACACTAGTCCTAATGCAGGCCAGGATGCCATGATTGCACACAATTCCCTGGGCTTAAACATGGTACCAGGGCATGAATGATCTATTTAACCTGGTAAACATCAGTGATGTTGATACTGATGATAGAGGAGGAAAAGTTACCATTTTGGAAATGAGTTTACTGTAGCAAAGGGGAAATTCATTAAGAAACTACTCAATAGTGGGGTTTTTTTGGTGCATTACATTTTAAGACATAGTGTATTAATGAAGAGAAATTCATTAGCTAGAGAAGTCCCACAGGCTCCCAGCAAGGAGGCAACACTGGTATATTCTCCAGGAATTTGTAGAAAAATTATTGGGCAGATTAATCAACTTGCTAACAGGAGGTGAAGAGCATTAGCCTTCACAGTTGAACATGTGATGGTGACTTGTAAATTACAAGTTTTCCCTTTTTAAGGAAACAAGACTTCATGTATTCCTACTGAAGGGGCAAAACTCCTCCTAACAGATCTGGCACAAAGCCTACCAGAATCCTATGCAGGGCAGCAGTCTGAAAGAGCCCAGACCTTGTTTGCCCTTGGGCTCCTGTGATAACATGTGCCTGTTCAGTGAACAATTATTGGAAACTGAAGTGGAATGACTTAGAGTTTTCTGAGGGGTCAAGGTATGGAGGCATTTTTTTTCAGGTCAGCTGATACTGAAACTTTCTATTTTGGCATTTTTTAAAAGCTTTAGGATTGCCTAAGAAAAGATGAATGCAAGGGCAAGGGCAGCAGTTAGCTCACTTACTTCTACTTTACCAGCCAAACAAGCAGTTTTCCATAGTCTTATTCCCAAAAGCAGGTTAGTCAGAGGCCAAATTTTTCTTAAAATAGCTATACCTCTGGAGATTGACCATTTCTCTACATTATAAGAGGAGGTGTGAGAGTTAATGACTTTGACGAAGTAGAGGAGTAGAAAAACATCCTTTCATCTTGGAGGTTGTCTGAGTAATAAATTACTCACTCTATCCCCTACTTCCCTACATCCAAGTACAGATTCTTTGCACCTTCCCCACCAGACTGCTAAAGATCTGCAGCACATCTTCAAAGGCCAGATTGTGACTGTACAATTTGTCAAAAGAAAAAAGATACTTCAAAATGAAAAGTCTTTCAAAGTGTTGGGTTGCAACATTTGAGTTCTTTAGTCTTTTTTTCCCTCCTCCTTGCTCAAATACCTTGCAGAGTGTGATTGTAAGTAACTTCCACAACATTTTAGTCCAGTTATCATGGAATAATCTCTTAATTTTCTACATTTCCCCAGTTCTGCTAAAGTGTTTTTGGTCATCAGTTACTCTCCCCCACTATGTTAAAGCACAGCAGCAACATGAAGAGAAGAAAGTAGGAAGATCGGCAGAGGGACCTTGACAGGCTGGACAGATGGGCAGAGTCCAGATTTAACACTTCTAAGTGCCAGGTTCTGCACATTGGCCACAACAACCCCATGCAGTGCTACAGGCTGGGGTTGGAGTGGCTGGAGAGCAGCCAGGCAGAAAGGGACCTGGGAGTACTGATTAACAGATGGCTGAACATGAGCCAGCAGTGTGCCCAGGTGGACAAGAAGGCCAACGGCATCCTGGCCTGCATCAGGAATAGTGTGGCCAGCAGAAGCAGGGAAGTCATTGTGTCCTTGTACTCAGCAGTGGTTAGGCCACACCTTGAGTTCCGTGTCCAGTTCTGAGCCCCTCAGTTTAGGAAAGATGTTGAGTTGCTGGAAGGTATCCAGAGAAGAGCAACAAAGCTGGGGAGGGGTTTGGAGCACAATTCCTATGTAGAGAGGCTGAGGGAGCTGGGGCTGCTTAGACTGGAGAAAAGAAGGCTCAGGGCAGACCTTCCTGCTGTCTACAACTACCTGAAGGGAGGTTGTAGCCAGGTGGGGGTTGGTCTCTTCTCCCAGGCAACAACCAACAGAACAAGAGGACACAGTCTCAAGCTGCACCAGGGAAGGTTTAGGCTGGATGTTAGGAAGAAGTTCTTCACAGAAAGAGTGATTGGCCATTGGAATGTGCTGCCCAGGGAGATGGTGGAGTCACTATCACTGGACCTGTTTAAGAAGAGACTTGATGGGGCACTTGGTGCCATGGGATAGTTGCGTGATAGGTTGGACTTGATGATGTCAAAGGTCTTTTCCAACCTGGTCTATTCTATTCTATTCTATTCTATTCTATTCTATTCTATTCTATTCTATTCTATTCTATTCTATTCATCTGTGCTGTATACTTGAGGTGATTTATGATTCTAGTCAAGAGAAGACATTAACTCTGGTCTATGTTTAAAGACAAGTATTTTAAGAGCAGTTTTGAACAGTGGTTATTATTACAACAAGCCAGAAAAATGGGTGAGGATATCCTCTGTGGGCTGACTGTAATCAGGAGGAATGCCAGTATCTGGCACTGTAGATAAGTATAATTTGCAGGAGGGCAGAGAATTGGGTCTGGAGTTACTCTGACAGCCACTGCATGCGGTGTCCCAGCTAGGAGCTAATGGCTGAAATCTGGTTACTATCCTTTAATACGGATCTACTTTAATATAAGGTTGCAAAGCCATCATTTTCTCTCTCAATGTTTTGCCATTTGTTGGTGTTTCACAGTGTGGTTAAGGTCATCTGGTTTAGTTCTGCCCTTCTCAACCTGAAGCCAACTATGCAGACTGCCTAGAACCATATACTGATGGATTTTGAACAACTTCAGAGACGGACACTTCAACCCTTAAAATAATGTGGTCAGCAGGTGCAGTGAAGCCATTGTGCCCTTGTACTCAGCACTGGTTAGGCCCACACCTTGAGTGTCCAGTTCTGGGCCCCTCAATTTAATAAGGACATTGAGACTCTTGAATGTGTCCAGAGAAGGGCAACAAAGCTGGTAAGAGGCCTCAAGCACAAGGCCTATGAAGAGAGGCTAAGGGAGCTGGGACTGCTTAGCCTGGAGAAGAGGAGGCTCAGGGGAGACCTTCTTCCTGTCTACAACTACCTGAAGGGAGGTTGTAGACAGGAAGGTATTGGTCTCTTCTCCCAGGCAACCAGCACCAGAACAAGAGGACACAGTCTCAAGCTGTGCCAGGGGAAGTTTAGGCTTGAGGTGAGGAGAAAGTTCTTCATAGAAAGAGTGATTGACCATTGGAATGTGCTGCCCAGGGAGGTGGTGGAGTCACTGTCCCTGGAAGTGTTCAAAAAAAGGATTGCACTTGAAGCTTGAAGCCATGCTTTATTAATCATGAGGTGTTGGGTGACAGGTTGGACCTGATGATCTCTGATGCCCTTTCCAACCTTATTGATTCTATGATTCTGTGATTCTACTAGTGGTCATCATCCTCTCAGTCAAAAATATGTTTTCTGATGTTCAGATGGAGCCTCCTGTGTTTCAGTGTCTGCGCATTGCTTCTTGTCCTGTCCCTGAGCACCACTAAAAAGAGCTAGACTATTTTGTTTATTCTGCTCTGTCTTCAATAGCAAAAATTAAACATGATGCTCCATAAAGTAAGTTATGCAAGATATAAGCTATCAAGGGGCTCAGTGGGGCTTGTTTTAAAATCCCTTGTCAAAGATGGGATATTTCCTCTACATGACAAGGAATCAGAGGGAAGTTTTCACTGAGTTACTTCAGTACCTTTCACTTGTATAAGCATTAAAATATAGAGATTATGATTTCTTTAAAAGAATACTACTAAGAAATGCAATATTATTGTCTGCATTCTTGGAGATGTTTTCTAATGAGCTTCTAATTTTGTATCAGTGTTACCTGTTCACAGCAAACATTGGATGTCAACGCCTTTTTGAAAAGACATTTGCTTGCTCTCACAGTGACCTAATTGCATTTCTTTGTGTTCTAAATATGTACTTTGAGGTTTGAAACACTTTGCTTTGCCAGAACTGGCCACGGACTGGATTCTGCTTGGCTTTTGCTTCTGCTGTGATGCAGAGCCTCAGTTCTCTCCAATTCTTGGCAGGCTTGGACCTGGCATTTCTCATCACTGTCCTATGCTTGGTGTTTGTGCCAGGCAAGTCCTGTGTGATATCAAATTTACTCTTCACTGTTAGCCACAGTGAACTGTCAAGGTCTAACCCTTCGTCATTCCACATACTTCATCTCATGTGTAATCCTTTTCTTGAAATAACATTATCACACTGATTAAGGGGTTATACAATGCTCATAAATCTTCCACTTCTCACTTTGCACTTGATAAATTGGTCTTGACCATAGCTGGAGAGGCAAGTGACTGCCAAGTGCAAAATACCCATCCTGAAGCAGCATCTTGGGCATGTATTTGAAGGTGGCCAAAATTTAATTCACGCAAAATCTTCTTGTATTGTCCAGCTCTTGCAGCCACAGCTCTTGTAGCTAACTCCTGCAATACTGACAATTTGTTAAGCGGTAAGTAGCAATACATATCTCACTAAATCAAGCTCCAGTCAGGGAAGCCTACTGGGGGCTGGAGAAAACCTCTAATGAAACTTTTTGTCTGGCAGCCTTCTGAGCATCCCAGCCAAGCTCACATGATTACTGTTCTATATATGCACAACAAATAATGTGTTCTGTTACACTTGCAAGGAAAGTATCCTATCCGTGTATTCTCCTTTTTTATCCATAGTGAGCATGACCCCAGGCACAGCAAGCAACTCCACTGTTTTTCTCAAAAGCAGCCAATGAGAAGATGACAGAATATTGGGAGGGACATGAAGATTTTTATAACTTTCTCATGAATTACAAGGGCCCTGATTATTTAGTAGGTATAAGAAATATGAACTTATTTTTAGTCTCTTTCTGGAACTCTAATTAATATAAGTTAAAGTGACATGTTTTTCATGAAGTAGCTTTCCTTTCTTTCCCTTTGCCATATTATAGGGGGGAGACCAGACACCCTACTAAATGCCTCAGGCCAATTAAACACAGCAGGGGAGGAATTCTCAGCCCTGCCCCCATCTGAGCTCTTAAATCCCAGTCAAATCACAATAATTGGATTGAGTTGGGGGGCAGATTTTAGGATCAAAAGGTATATTAAATCATTGTTATAGCATAATATACCAGAATGTTTGTCAGCACCTTGCTAGACTATACAGCTATATATGAAGGCACAAGCCAAACATCTCTCTGGTGATGTTTGGAAATACTACTATGTTCCAGATATTTGACTGTGACAGTTAGAATAGAATAGAATTAACCAGGTTGGAAAAGACCTTGGAGATCATGAAGTCCAACCTGTCCCCCAACACTATCTAATCAACTAAACCATGGCAACAAGCACCCCATCCAGTGTCTTCCTAAACACCTCCAGGAATGGTGACTCAACCACCTCCCAGGACAAACCATTCCAATGGCCAATCACTCTTTCAGGGAAGAATTTCTTCCTAACATTCATCTTAAACCTCCCCTGGCACAGCTTGAGACTGTGTCCTCTTGTTCTGGTGCTGCTTGCCTGGGAGAAGAAACCAACCCCCACCTGTCTACAACCTCCCTTCAGGTAGTTGTAGACAGCAATAAGGTCACCTCTGAGCCTCCTCTTCTCCAGGCTAAACAACCCCAGCTCCCTCAGCCTCTCCTCATAAGACTTGTGCTCCAAACCCCTCCCCAGCTTTGTTGCCCTCCTCAACATCTTTCCTAAACTGAGGGGCCCAGAACTGGACACTGCTTCAGTCTATATTAATCCACACAGTCTTCTTGTGTAGGGAAATCCACCATTCCTTTTATTTGGCAGATATTTGGGTATTTCCTCACTTTGCCCAGTACTCTAATGATGGATCTGTAGAGATGTGCTTTAATTTTTCAGTTTAAGTGGGAAGAACTAATAGGCAAACCTGAGAGATTGTGCACAGTACTCCCACTGGTGCTCCACTCTTGTTTCTCTAACTCTGAAAGACCACTGGTGTGTCATTCCACCGTTTCTAATAGACTTGCACAATATCTGAATTTGCTTGTTCAAACTCTTGCATAAATCTTAAACTGTAAGATGGCTGTACTTCATGAGGGATCATCCTGGTCGAGCTCCATAGCACTGTGTCCTCACCTTTAGAGTCAGGTTGAGCCCTGGCTTTTGCTGTTGGCAAAATCAGAAAAGGAAGAGCTGAGCGATACTTGAAAAGCAGAAAATCCTGGACACATTGACTCGTGAGTTGCAATAGCTAAGAGATGGTCAATTTAAGCAGGTGAATATGAGCAAGCAGTGCACCCAGGTGACCAAGAAAGCCAGTGACATCCTGGCTTGTATTAGAAATGCTGTGTCCAGCAGGAGTAGGGAGGTGACTGTCCCCTTGTACTCAGCTCTGGTGAGGCCACACCTCAAGTACTGTGATGGGTTTTGGACATCTCAATACAAGAGAGATGTGGAGGTACTGGAGCAAGTGCAGAACAGGACAACAAATCTGGTGAAGGGCCTAGAGAATGAATCTTATGAAGAGCTGGGGCTGTTCAGTTTGAAAAGTGGTGGCTGAGGGGAGACCTTATGGCTCTCTACAGCTACCTGAGGGAATGTTGTGGAGAGGTTCATGCTGGTCTTGTCTTGCAGGTGATAGAACAAGAAGGAACAGCCTCAAGCTGCAACAGGGTAGGTTTAGACTGGTCATTAGGAAGAAACATTTCACAGAAAGAGTGGTCAGGCATTGGAGTGGGCTGCCCAGGGAGGTAGCTGAGTCACCAACCCTGGATGTATTTAAAGCTTGTTTGAACGTGGTGCCTGGGAATATGGTTTAATGGTGAACCCTGAAGAGTAGGGTTATCAGTTGGACTTGGTGACGCCCAGGGTCTTTTTCAACCTGAGCATTTCTGTGATTCTGTGATCTTTAACAAGTGAAAGGATCATACACACTTACATTCTTCTAAACTCCTTCAGTAAACCAAAGTGCAAAAGCTCATCAAGTTGAAAATAGCATCATTCTTCCAGAAGAGAACTTAAGAACAAAGCACAATTTCATAACAAGGAAAGTGCTGTGCTTCTGCCTTTGTTTAGGCTTGCTTATTGTCAGGGGCTTGTGATGAGAGCAAAGGAAGAATCAGTGCGTGCTGTTCTGGGTTGGCTTGCAGTGTGCAAGTGACAAATGTCTGTTGTCATATATTCCCACAAGGAATAATATCCTGGGCAGTGAACTTTGAGAAAGTTGCAGGATGTCTTTGGCACTCTTGTTCAAACAGTTTGGAATTTGCTGTACTCCTCCACTCCTAAATTGCATTTCTCCCCAGCCGGAAAGTAAAATGAGCCAGAATGTCTGTTTCCAGGCCTGTACTTTGTCCTCAAGTACTATCACTTTACTGAGATCTGAGATTGCTTTTTAACACATCTGTCATCAATATTCAGCTGAAATTTGTTTTAACTGTATCTACTCAAAGCAGATACAGAGTGGATCAAATCTCCAAGCATGTTATAGAATAAGTAGTGTTCTCCCCTCAGTCCACACAGGTTGCTCTGTAAATTGTGAGCTAGAAAATTTCTGCACTTTCCTCCTCAGAAATTTAAACCCCATTTTATCACACAATCATCAATTTCCCCCCACATTAGCACAGATTATGTGTGTGAGGGTACCTTCTAATTCAGATATGTTTCATAGCTCTGTGATACACTCCCTTTCTCAACAGGATCTGGCAGCCCTCCATATCAGTGCCCTTTCTGTCATTGCTAGCATCTTTACTATATAAAACTATTGCCTCAGGCTTTGGGCATTGGTCAGATGCAGGGGATGCTGAACAAGCAGTTGGACTTGTTTTCCCTTATTTTACCTCTGTGGTTCCTAACAAAGCTAGCTGATCCACAGAAGAGAATGTGCTCAAGGAAGGTTTGCAAGGCGGATTAATTAATAGAATCATAAAATGCATTGGATTGGAAAGGATCTTCAAAGGTCATCTTGTTCAACCTCCCTGTAGTGAGCAGGGACTTCTTTAACTAGATCATGAGGATGAGCCTTGCCTCAGTGCAAGGCTTTTCCTTTCTTCCTTTAGTGACCCTTAAAGAGATTTCCTAAGCCCTTGAAATCTACCTGTCATATTAAGTTTAATTTATTATTGTTCGTTATTCCAGATTGTTAACATTTTCTTTTTTATTCCAGAGGTTCATTTGTAAACTCAGTATGAGGATAGGACAGCCCCTCACCTTTGGTTTTGAAACAAAATTACCTTGTAGCAGTTTTCTGATGCTTACACCTTAACATCACAAAGCTTAAGTGAGCCCATAGTTGTGCTCGGGTCTGCTGGGATAGACACAGAACAGAGATGGATGATTATTCTATCAAAAAGAGTGAAATCGTGGTGATTCACTGTTGTTGTACTCCTTTGTAAGAATGAGAGTGTTGGGAATAAATTTAGGGTATAATACTAAGATATAATTTCAAACAAATTAATCTCATCTTGTTTGCAAGACCTTCTTATTAAATTCAGCTGGAGAAAAACTTCCCTCTTTTCTCCCAGAGGAGCTGTTTCAAAACATTTATATAGCCTTGTAACATTTACACAGTGCTCTGCACTGATGACATACTTCTTACCTGGGTGAATGGAGACAAAAGGAGTACATGGATGATGAGCCATTACTGATGAAAAGGAAGAAGAGAAATGAAGCAGAAGGATTAAGGACAAGCAGAGGAGCATTGGGCTATGAGCGAACCAGGGCTAAATCTGAAGTTATTGTAGAACTTAAGAGGAAAGTTCAATTATTTGTGTGTGCCAATACATTGAAAAGGAATGAGAAAGCAGATCAACAAAGCTGTGTAAACAGGGGGGAAAAGCAGATGTCTAATTAACCTAATACTACTTTTTTTAGAGCAAAGTCATTCCTAAATGTCCCTGCAGAAGTATGAGCCATTTGCCAGGAAGCACTGCTAGTTAAATTAATGTAGCAGTGACACTATGTTTAGAGACAATAGAGGCCCAGTTTTCTTCTCACATACACCCACCTAAATCAGCTGAAATTAGAATTACATGCTATGGCAAAAACTGTGCAAGGAAGAAAAGCAAAGTCTAGCTCTGTGCTGCTTAGGAATTATTTCCACTGTGCAAAGAGAAAGAATGTAGCTTCTGCTGTATGAAGTCTCCCCCATCTTATAACCTATCTGTTACACCTGAAACAACAAAAGTATTTTAAGGCCCAAAATAAGAAGCCTTGTTTAGTCACAGGTAAGGCTGTATCTCATAAAGTGAGAAATTCCTAGAGAGCATTTTATGTATATAGCTTCACAGATTTTCAATATATGGTGGTGGAGTCACCATCCCTGGAGGTGTTCAAGAGGGGATTGGACGTGGCACTTGGTGCCATGGTCTAGTAGTCATGAGGTGTTGGGTGACAAGTTGGACTTGATAACCTTTGAGGTCTTTTCCAACTTTGTTGATTCTATGATTCTATATAGCATAATTTGGAAATGCTGATGTATGTTCTCTGTCCATTTCAGATAGAAAATTCAAACAACCTCCTGAACACTGGTTTACATTATGGGCTATGTAAGTATCAGATAATATTGCCAGCTAAGAAGGGCTTAAGAATGCAATCAAATCTGTGTTAAAGGTAGACTGCAAAAGATGAGGTGTTTGCGCCACAGGTCTGTATGAGTAACACTCACAGTTTGTTATATTCATGCAGTTGTCTGGTTGACATTTGTGAATTCAGTTTTGTGGGTTGATCGTCATGATTGTTTCTAGCATCAAGCCTCTTCTGCTCTATGGACTTCTTTGCCACTGAAATCAGTGAGGTTAGTAAAACCCAGGGAATGAGACTGCCTCTCTGTGGGAAAAGGAAATTTAATCTCCATCTGTAGCACCATGGGGATTTCAGGCAATCTGTATGTGATGATACATCAGGATCTGTGGAAAGTTGAAGCATTCTGGTTTTGCTCCCTTCAAGGTGATTGTCTCCAGGGGCTACTTTCTCATGTTTTGCACGCTTCCAAAAATGTTAGAAGTATCTTTTGTATTTTATTACCTTGGCTCAGAGAGTCTACATAGAGGAAGTGAAAAATAAATAGTTAAATTATGGAAGTGAATGTGTGCTTTGGTTAGAGACCAGGGGGAAAAATGCTTTGTGTACATAACTGTAGCTCTTCCCCTTCCCACATATGGCTATAGTATAACCAGAAAGCTATTATCTGAAGATCTGGGACAGATCTATTACTGGAGGTAGTGAGGTAGTCCCAAGGTGCATTTATGATTCCTGATTCTAGTATAGAAAACAGTTATATTGGTGAACTTATCTTTAATAAATCTTCAGTTCCTTAAAGCCCTATGGACCCAGACTCAAGAGTTTTGAAGAGGGACATTGCCTGTATGAACATGTCCTCTTTAAGAATTGGAAGATGGCATCAAGTGCATAGTGCTGTCCTTGATATAAAATACTCACATTTTTTTAAAAAATCCAACATCCATTTGAAACGGTTTATTCTTTCCTATAACATCTTGAAAGGTCCTGCCTCACAAAGAGGTGAAGGCTAGAATAGAATAGAATAGAGTAGAATAGAATAGAATAGAATAGAATAGAATAGAATAGAATAGAATAGAATAGAATAGAATAGAATTAACCATGTTGGAAAAGACCTTTGAGATCATCAAGTCCAACCTATCACCCAACACCATCTAATCGACTAAACCATGGCACCAAGCACCCCATCCAGTCTCTTCCTAAACACCTCCAGTGATGCTGACTCCACCACTTCCCTGGGCAGCACATTCCAATGGCCATTCACTCCTTCTGTGAAAAATTTCTTCCTAACATCCAGCCTAATCCTCCTCTGGCACAGTTTGAGACTGTTTCCTCTCAATGTCTAAATGTCTGGATGGGGTGTTGTCTGGGTTAGATTATTCAAGACCAGGGACATTTGGAAACATAGGATATTCAAGGACAAAACTCTCCTTGCAAATTTGGTTGAGAGACATGACAACATCATGTGTGACCATTCACACACATGTATACATACACAGGACTTAATTCCCTGCTTTCCCTTGCTGAAGCAAGTGTGGGTTTACGGGAGTTGCCATGTAAAATACCTGCTCAGGAGGTGCCACACTCCTTTGCTTATTGTCATGAGGTAAAGCATATGGTGCAAATAATAACTGATGAAGGTGAACATCTGTATTTATAAAAGGTAAATCTTGTGTAAAAGGTGTTGCTCTTTTCAACTCTGAACAATGAAGGGGATGGGAAGGAACCACTTTTCCCTATAAAGTTCAGGAAGACCATGGTTTAGTTGATTAGATGGTGTTGGATGATAGGTTGGACTTTATGATCTCAAAGGTCTTTTCCAACCTGGTTAAATCTATTCTATTCTATTCTATTCTATTCTATTCTATTCTATTCTATTCTATTCTATTCTATTCTATTCTATTCCATTCCATTCCATTCCATTCCATTCCATTCCATTCTATTCTATTCTATTCTATTCTATTCTATTCTATTCTAAGACAAGACTTTTCTCTATAAAGTTCAGTTCATTGTACCTATCCAGAGCAAGGACAGATGTGACTTGGCATTGTAATTCCCAAAACCGTTAGGTAATCCTTTACTTTCCCTGGTCAAGCCCACATCTTACTTGTCAGCTTGCTTTCTGAGTCACACTAAACAATGTGTGAAATGAAACTCATTATCTTACCTGACTGCCTCTCTATCTAAGGGGTTCCAATGAAAGGCCTTCATACCAGGATCCATAATGGACTGAGGGTGTGAAGCTACAGAAAGAGTATCTGCCTCATTAGGGTTGATTAATGTGAAAGAAGAGCATGTTTATCTGTAAAGCCACTGGCATCTTGACCAAAAGTGCATTAATATCCTTTCTACATGGTAGCTCATGAGTAAATGAAGGTACTTAATGAAACTGAACACTGAATGGCTTAGGCAAAGGAATTTGAATAATGAGGAGAGGCTGAGGAGCTGGGGTTGCTTAGCCTGAAGAAGAGGAGGCTCAGAGGAGATTTGATTGCTGTCTACAACTACCTGAAGGGAGGTTGTAGCCAGGTGGGGGGCTGGTCTCTTCTCCCAGGCAACCAGCACCAGAACACAAGGACACAGTCTCAAGCTGTGCTAGGGAAGGTTTAGGCTAGAGGTGAGGAAGAAGTTCTTCACAGAAAGAGAGATTGGCCATTGGAATATGCTGCCCAGGGAGGTGGTGGAGTCACCATCACTGGAGGTGTTTAGGAAGAGACTGGATGGGGTGCTTGGTGCCACGGTTTAGTTGATTAGATGGTGTTGGGTGATACGTTGGACTCAATGATCTTGAAGGTCTTTTCCAACCTGGTTAATTCCCTTCCCTTCCCTTCCCTTCCCTTCCCTTCCCTTCCCTTCCCTTCCCTTCCCTTCCCTTCCCTCCCTTCCCTTCCCTTCCCTTCCCTTCCCTTCCCTTCCCTTCCCTTCCCTTCCCTTCCCTTCCCTTCCCTTCCCTTCCCTTCCCTTCCCTTCCCTTCCCTTCCCTTCCTTCCCTTCCCTTCCCTTCCCTTCCCTTCCCTTCCCTTCCCTTCCCCTCCCCTCCCCTCCCCTCCCCTCCCCCTCCCCTCCCCTCTCCTCCCCTCTCCTCTCCTCTCCTCGAGTCTCCTCTCCTCTCCTCTCCTCGAGTCTCCTCTCCTCGAGGTCTCCTCTCCTCGAGTCTCCTCTCCTCTCCTCGAGTCTCCTCTCCTCTCCTCTCCTCGAGTCTCCTCTCCTCGAGTCTCTCTCCTCTCCTCGAGTCTCCTCTCCTCTCCTCGAGTCTCCTCTCCTCTCCTCTCCTCTCCTCGAGTCTCCTCTCCTCGAGTCTCCTCTCCTCTCCTCGAGTCTCCTCTCCTCTCCTCGAGTCTCCTCTCCTCTCTTCGCTTCCTCTTCTCTTCTCTTCTCTTCTCTTCTCTTCTCTTCTCTTCTCTCTTCTCTTCTCTTCTCTTCTCTTCTCTTCTCTTCTCTTCTCTTCTCTTCTCTTCTCTTCTCTTCTCTTCTCTTCTCTTCTCTTCTCTCTCTTCTCTTCTCTTCTCTTCTCTTCTCTTCTCTTCTCTTCTCTTCTCTTCTCTTCTCTTCTCTTCTCTTCTCTTCTCTTCTCTTCTCTTCTCTTCTCTTCTCTTCTCTTCTCTTCATTTTTTTCACTTTTCAAAGGAGCATAGAACCCAACTGCATTAATATGGTGAAAACACTCTTATATTGAGTGATATATAACTGAAATGAGTCAAATGTCAGTCAGCATTGTCTTGGGTGGTTGTAAACCTCATCACTCATTCATTCCTTGGGAAGTTTTTGACACAAGCATAGTTTTGATTAAATGCTCAAATTTCCAGAGGCAATTCAAGCAGACAGCATAAGAAAAGTCAATGAATCTAGTGAGGTCCCTCCAGAAATGAATCTGATCTTACTGGTTCATGTAGGGTTTATGGAAAAAAAAAAAAAAAAAAAAGTCAGGATTGCTATGTGGAGACAAATGTTGTTGTTGCTGCTATGTAAAACTTTTACTAGTGCCTTCCATGCATTACAGTCTATTATCTGGAAGAGATTAAAAAAGTTGACTTGAAAAGAGACTTGAGAGAAGCATTTTGCAGTGAAAAATACACTCACTGAGGGGAAATTAAATATAACTATTTCAAAATAAAGTGTAAAAAAAATATGTTAATTATAAACCCCCTTCCCACTATGCAAACATCTAAAACATGAAGTGTTTTACTGGGAAACATATTATGAAGTAGTCTTAATCTTCAAATATAGGACTTAAATGCTTGTCTTGTTCAGTTTGGGATCTCCATAAGATTGCAGTGCAGGTAGAGCAATCCTATAGCTGACAGGACTGGTAGAACAGAGAGAGAAGTTGAAGAGACTCAAGGTTGACAGGGCAAATGCAAATTCTGCCTGAGCAGCTCAGAAGTAACTGTCTGGGGCCAAAACCTTTCAAGTGGTTGTAAATTTGTCTGAATAGGTCAGGTAAATGCTAAGTTTAGAGGCAGCCTTCTGAAGCACAATATGTGACAGGTAATAGGAATAGTATGATAGAGCTATCACTTGTAATTTTATCATTTGTTCCTGAAGACTGGTTTTTATCATGATTAATCTTTTGGCTGGACACTGGGGGTGTCTTAGAGATGAAGCTAAAAGTGTCCCTTGCTTTTGGTATGCTTCTGCAGAGCTTTGGGACTGAGGCTGGGAGTATTTTGTGCTGGAACAGAGAAGCATCCACTTGTTGTGAGGAGCCACGTGGCAGGAGGTGACACATTTTACAGAAGACACTAGCAGAAAAGAACACTGAAGGGTTGGACCTTCCCTGATATTTGTCTACATTTGCTTAATTTCAGACTACTGCTTCTATAACGGCATGAGCTTTCATGGGCATCTGCCATAGTTAATTAAATCCTATTTCTAATTCTGGAGAAGATATATTGGAGTGAGTGCAGTGATGGGAGCATTGGTACCCAGCCCCTGAGGCTGACATTCTTTTGTGTGTTTTGTCTGCAGCTTTAGAGATGAATCTTGATGATCCACTCTGTCTCCTGCATGCAAGACTTGATAGCTATATTTTTCACCTCTGCATGTAGGCTTCCACTCAATCTCTCTCCTTGCACTACTTTTCCTTTTGTATAGACAGCCAGGAATGATGAAGGGGACAGGCAGAGAGTGATCTGTGGGGCAGAGGAATCAGAGCAGAGATGACTGTAAGCTGCAGCATAAAGAAAAGTAAAATCTTGCCATTTATACTTCAGGACAGACATAGTAGAGGCTGGTGTTCAGCACACACATTCCCAGATCCAGTGTAGGTGGTGCTGGTAAAATTCAGGAACCTGGTGGTTTGAGGAGTGTTTTGAAAGCAAAATCCATATTTACTGCATGATGCATATGTCTCAAAGATCAATTTATAACAGATTGTAGCTGTTGGCTGGGTTCTGACCCCTTCTGTTTCTCAGACAATGTCTTCAGTTATAAAGAGCTTCCCCTTTCTGGGAGATTTCATAGTGTCTGCACCTTTGTCTGGAGGGCACTAGAAAAGTTCTGCTTCCACTTCACTCACAGTTTCTAATTAACTGTCAGTGATGTGACTGTTCAGTCACAGGCAGCTGTGTCCAGGGCCTTCCAGATACATTGACCTGCCAAATATTTCCCATGGATGTGTAAACTGTTCTGCACAGGCAACTATTGGTGTAAAGGAAAATAACATCGAGGTGCAAGCAAGAGACGACAGACCTTGTAGTTCAATAAAATATTGCTTATACTGCAGCACTCCACAAGCTTCTAAACTCACATTGAAAGACTTTTGTTGTTTGCTCTGTTCTTTCCATTTAGTTGCAGCATTTCAGTAAGTGGAGTGTGGCAACGAGAAGAAGAGGAGGCTCAGGAGAGACCTTCTTGCTGTCTACAACAACCTGAAGAGAGGTTGTAGCCAGGTGGGGGTTGGTCTCTTCTCCCAGGCAACCAGCAGCAGAACAAGAGGACACAGTCTCAAGGTGTGCCAGGGGAGGTTTAAGCTGGAGGTTAGGAAGAAATTCTACACAGAGCGAGTGATTTGCCATTGGAATGGGCTGCCCAGGGAGGTGGTGGAGTCACCATCACTGGAGGTGTTTAGGAGGAGACTTGATAGGATGCTTGGTTCCACAGTTTAGTTGATTAGAGAGTGCAGTTAGCTCAGTCAGGGAGCACAGTTAGCTCAGTTGGTAGAGCATGGGATTCTTAGTCTCAGGGTCATGGGTTCAAGTCTGCAGTGAGCAGCAGTGTCCTTTATAGGTGGGTTGGATTAGTTGATAGGTTGGACGTGTGATGATCTTGTTGAAGGTCTCTTCCAACCTGGTTTATTCTATTCTACCCTCTCTGACACAGAGCAGCACCTGGAATTTTTGGGAGTTTCCAGAAACCATGGACATAGAATCACAGAATCGATAAGGTTGGAAGACACCTCAAAGATCATCAAGTCCAATCTGTCACCCAACACCTTATGACTACTAAACCATGCCAGCAAGTGTCCCATCTAGGCTCTTTCTAAATACCTCCAGCGATGGTGACTTCACCACCTCCCTGAGCAGCACATTCCAATGGCCAATCACTCTTTCTATGAAGAACTTTCTCCTCATCTCAAGCCTAAACCTCCCCTGGTGCATCTTGAGACTGTATCCTCTTGTTCTGGTACTGGTTGCCTGGGAGAAGAGACCAACCCCCACCTGGCTACAACCTCCCTTCAGGTAGTTGTAGACAGCAATAAGGTCTTCCCTGAGCCTCCTCTTCTCCTGACTAAACAACTCCAGCCTCCCTCAGCCTCTCTTCATAGGCCTTGTGCTCAAGGCCTCTTCCCAGCCTTGTTGTCCTTCTCTGGCCATGTGCAAGTGTCTCAATATCCTTCTTAAATTGAGGGACCTAGAACTGGACACAGGACTCAAGGTGTGGCCTAACCAGTGCTGAGTACAGGGACAGGGGCACAATGATTTCCCTCCTCCTGCTGGCCACAATATTCCTGAAGTAGGCCAGGATACCTTTGGCCTTCTTGGCCACCTGGGCACACTGCTGGCTCATGTGCATCTGACTGTCCACCAGTAACCCCAGTTTCCTTTCTGTCTGGCTGTTCTCCAGCCACTCTTACCCCAGCATACAGCTCTGCATGGGGTTGTTGTGACCAAAGAGCAGCACCTGGCACTTGGTCCTGTTGAATGCCATTATGATATGTGATATTATCTTGCACTTCCTATAGTCTCCTGACCTTTCAAAAAAAACCCAATTTAAGCCTGAAAGCAACAGATTGTATCCTTTGCAATTGGCTTTCTGTTCTTCCTTTCAGTACCACCTTTTAAAAGCAGCTGATGTAATTCTAGATGGTTTTGTTATACATAATTTCCCCTTTTGAATCCAGTCAGAATATTGGCATGTTGGCAACGAGTTCCCCAACCTGATTTCACACTTGATGAACAATGTTTCTTTTTCCACATTTCAGCTTCCTTTGTTATCACACTGCAAGAGAGGGTGATTGGATGCTCTCAGCCCATTTTCTTCAGACTATGCACTATTCTATAAATGCTTTCCTTTTTTCACTTGTTTATTTCCCAGCCCAAGTCTCATCTATGTTTTCATCGGATGATAGCTTTTTCCTAAGCAATTGCTCATTTTTATCACTGTTCTGAGTCTTTTCTAGTTAAGAGATGTCTTATTTAGATGGCATGGCCATCACACACTACTCCAGGGAAGGCTGTGCTGTTAGTTGCTGCTCTAAATTCCTCATCTAAAGGAGATTTAATAATCTATAGAAGACAAACAAAGGAGATTAGAATTGGATGTGACCCAGAAAGCTGGATCTAAGCATCTTTAAGCTTCAGGGAAACCTGGAACCAGATCAGAGGGGTTTTGACTCATCTTTGGAGTGTAGTCAGCAATTATTTCCATGACTGCTGAACTCAAGCAAAAATTTAGGAGAGGGTTATGTATGACTCCTTTAATCTGTCTTGGAAAACTGCCCATTTCTATGCTAGTCAAAGACTGAGAAATTGGAAAGATGACCTAAAACCACCTCTGTCTCCTTATCTATTGCAGAGAAGACAACTTGCTGCACGGAAAGAGCTAACCATTTGCTTCTCATGTGCATGCTTACATCTCATAATGCCTGCAGGTCCTGCTTTGTAACAATCCCCTTGTTTTCTAAGTTCTGCTGGGAAGTTAAAGACCACTGGAGTATCTGTGTCCAGCCTCCTGTGAAGAATTGGGATTGTTTATCTTGGAGAAGAGGAGGCTCAGAGGAGACCTTATTGCTGTCTACAACTATCTGAAAGGTGTTTGTGGCCAGGAGGGGGTTGGTCTCTTCTCCCTGGCAACCAGCACCAGAATAAGAGGACACAGTCTCAAGCTGCACCAGGGGAAGTTTAGCCTCAAGGTGAGGAGAAAGTTCTTCACAGAGAGAGTTGTTGGTCATTAGAATGTGCTGCTCAGGGAGGTGGTGGAGTCACCATCCCTAGAGGTGTTCAAGAGGGGACTGGACATGGCAGTTGGTTCCATGGTTTAGTAGTTATGAGGTCTTGGATGACAGGTTGGTCTTGATGATCTTTGAGGTCTCTTCCAACCTTATTGATTCTATGATTCTAAGTACCTTCTTTCTGAACTTTTGTGCTACCATGCATATGTAAGAAAAATGGTCGAGAGAAGTTAGTGTGCAGATCTGGAGATACCTTGTTTTCCTCATAAATAAAATTATCTAGGAGCATGAATAACCTCCCAACTGGAACTGCTAATCCTCCAGAAATAGGATGTTGTAAAGGAAATGGTAAGGTTGGACTGGCTGAAATACATGATGTCAAAAATGAAAGCTCAAACATTAAAGTAGTTTTTATTAAATTTTTCAATTTAAACTGTACAGCTCAGGATGAGCGGAGGTGGTGGTGAGATGACCCTGCTTTGATCCTGTGATCCAACAACACCTGCTTTTCACCTTTGACTCTGTAATATTGGCAGGAATTTGCTTTTGACTCCTCTCCCCCCATTTTTTTGGGTCCTCTTTGAAAAACGTGTCCCCTGTTGATCAGTTGTAGTTACTTGCAGGATGCCCATATTCATATTGCTGTCACTTCTCATATAAGCAAGAACAAAGCATTGGCCTTACAGCTGAGGCTTTAATTATTGTGACAGACTTTTTGCCCCTAGAATTTCAATCAGAAAATTGTAATGTGATTGCAAGAGTGTGGTAAAGAAGTAAGGGCTGTTAGTAAATGAAATAGAAATTGTTCCCAGAAAACAGAATCATAAAATCATTTTGCTTGGAAAAGACTTTCAATATCAGGCTGAGGGAGCTGGAGTTGTTCAGCCAGGAGAAAGGAAGGCTCTGGGGAAACCTAACAGTGGCCTTCCTGTACCTGAAGAGGACCTACAAGAAAGCTGGAGGACTATTGACAAAGGCTTGTAGTGATAGGATGAGTGATAGTGGTTTGACATTAGAGAAGAGTAGGGTTTGATTGGATGTTAGGAACAAGTTCTTTACCATGTAGGTGGTGGAACACTGAAACGGATTTCCAAGGGAGGTCGTTGAGGCTCCATCCTCAGATACATTCAAGGTCAGGCTCGACAAGGCTCTGAGCAGCCTGATCTAATTGAGGATGCCCCTGCTTACTGCAGAGGGGGTTGGACTAGATGACCTTTGGAGGTCCCTTCCAGCCCAAACCATGTTATGATTCTCTGATCCTTCAGTCCAACCACTGTCTAACTCTGCCAAGCGTGGTGCTAAACCATGTCTCTTAATACAGCTCTTAAACAGCTCCAGGGATGTTGACTCAACCATTCCTCTAGGGAGGCTGTTCCAGTTTTTTAAGGCCCCTTCAGTGAAATTTCTTCTAATACTGAATGCAAATCTCCCCTGGTGCAACCTGAGGCCATTTTCCCTCATCCAATCACTTGCTACTAGGGAGAACTGACCTGTACCCACCTAGCTACAACCTCTTTTTAGGTTTCAGAGCAATAAGGTCTCACCTCATCCTCCTTTTCTCTAGACCAAATAACACAAATTCCCTCAGCTGCTCCTCATAAGACCTGTTTTCTCCAGTTTTCTTCCCCTTCTCTGGACTGGCTCCATCAGTTCAATGTCTTTCTTGTAGTGGAGGCCTCAAAACTAATGTATGTGATCTTAAGCACAGGACTATTTCTAAAGGTAGTACTATTCTGTCTAATTCTGGGGAAAATGGTAAACTAAAATTTCTAAACTTATAAGGCTTGGATATTAGAATAATGTAAGGAAGACATAAGAAAACAGTGGAAGGCAAGATGTACACAGAGTAGAGGTACACAGAGTATTTAGGTGGATGGAACATGGATGGACACAGGAAAAAAAGAGGTTAAAAGTGAAAAAAACAAATAAAAAATTGCTGCTAATTTTTTTTTTTTTTTTCTTTTTTTTTTAATGCAATAAACCTCAGACTTAATCAAGGACAAAGTAAAAGAACAAAGTTTATCACCCTCCTAACGTTTCCTGAGTTTATTATCAAAGCCTCCTCTCCAACTTATTGCTTGGTACAGATTGATCTTCCATTCTACAGAAACATCCTTTCTAGTCAATCTTTTGCATGAGACATGCCCTGGACTCCTGCCCTTCATCACAATCTTCTGACTGCTTTCCAAAAGTTCACATAATCCACGTTAAAATTATTTGGGCTCAGACTGAATCCCCTCCCAGTTGCCTCTCTCAAGTAAACAACTTAGCTGGGTTCACTTTATTCTGTTGTTCTTGATTCCAAGGGGTTGAATACCCAGTCTTTTTATTGCAAGGGGAATACTTCTTCCATGATTTTGTTCTCAGTAGAAGCTGAGGTTGCCTATGTGGTGAAAAAATTTGCAGTCTTGATGAAGCTGAAGAGATGGCTAAAGATGACTTGAAGAAGTGGTAGCACCTGTGAAGTCTGTCATTGTTAGTAAGGCATAAGCTTACTCTGTTATCTGGTTAGGCCACACCCTGAGTCCTGTGTCCAGTTCTGGGCCCCTCAGTTTAGGAAAGATGTTGAGTTGCTGGAAGATGTCCAGAGAAGGGCAACAAAGCTGGGGAGGGGTTTGGGGCACAGCCCTGTGAGGAGAGGCTGAAGAAGCTGGGGTTGCTTAAACTGGAGAAGAGGAGGCTCAGGGGAGACCTTATTGCTGTCTACAACCACCAGAAGGGAGGTTGTAGCCAGGTGGGGGCAACCATCACCAGAACAAGAGGACACAGTCTCAAGATGCACCAGGGGAGGTTTAGGCTGGATGTTTGGAAGAAGTTCTTCGCAGAAAGAGTGATTGGCCATTGGAATGTGCTGCCCAGGGAGGTGGTGGAGTCACCATCACTGGAGGTGTTTAAGAAGAGACTAGATGGGGCACTTGGTGCCATGGTTTAGTTGATTAGGTCGTGTTGGCTGAAGGTTGGGTTTGATGATCTCAAAGGTCTCTTCCAACCTGGTCTGGTCTGGTCTGGTCTGGTCTGGTCTATTCTATTCTATTCTATTCTATTCTATTCTATTCTATTCTATTCTATTCTATTCTATTCTATTCTATTCTATTCTATTCTTCCCATCTACTAAATCATTCTGTGACTTGGAAAATTTCGGACCAGTTGAACTACATTTTTTTATTGCATAAATTTGCAGTAGACCCTTTTCTGCTGGAGGATCTCAAAGTGGCTCCCAAGCATAGCTACATTTATTTCCTTTTTTCACTTCTTGTAATAATTTTCAGGAGGAGATGCAAGCTTTGCAGAGGTTAGGGGAATTGCACAAGGTTATGGACTAAAATACCAATAGTCAGGAAAAGAACTAAAAAAGCCTACTTCTTTGTCCCTTGCAACCTTCCCCTTGAAATGTAATCTTGAACATAACTAGAAGTCAGGAGCAGTTTTATATTATTTTATTTTTATTCAATATAACTCAACAGAGAATTAAATCATAATACTTAAAGAACATAATTTCATACATGGTAAATATAAACTTTTTTCAGGTAGGTCACAGATACACTGTTCAGTTTTCAGTATGAGAAACCTTGTTCGCTGTCAGATGACCATAGAAAATAAAAGAAAATGCATTAGAAAGATTAAACGAGGAGACAGGATTTGTCATTTAGTTCAAGTACCTTGCCTTGTGGACTATTCACTGAATTATTAGTATGAAATCATACTTTCTGCAAGTGAATTCCACTTTTTACTTAGCCAAATTCCCAGTCTGCCACTGGTTCTATGTCAATATATAGACAGATAACACGTATGCAGATGTTTACCTACACAAGTATATAGACGGACAACATGTATGCAGATGTTTATCTACACAAGTCTTTGGATTAATGCTTTGGGACTTTTTTGCCTGTTAGGTATTATAGAATAGAATAGAATAGAATAGAATAGAATAGAATAGAATAGAATAGAATAGAATAGAATAGAATAGAATAGAATAGAATAGAATAGAATAGAATAGACCAGCTTGGAAGAGACCATTAAGATCGTTGAGTCCAACCCATCACCCAACACTCTCTAGTCAACTAAACCAAGCGCCCCATCCAGTCCCCTCCTAAACACCTCCAGTGATGGTGACTCCACCACCTCCCTGGGCAGCACATTCCAATGGCCAATCACTCTTTCTATGAAGAACTTCTTCCTAATATACAGCCTAAACCTTCCCTGGTGCATCTTGAGACTGTGTCCTCTTGTTCTGGTGCTGGTTGCCTGGGAGAAGAGACCAACACCCAGCTGACTACAACCTCCCTTCAGGTACTTGTAGACAGCAAGAAGGTCTCTCCTGAACCTTCTCTTCTCCAGGCTAAACAATCCCACCTCCCTCATAGGACTTGTGCTCAAGGCTTTCTTTGTTCTTTTGCTGGTTTTTGTTGGTTTTGTTTCTGCTTTTGTTCTTTTTAAACAGCACTTTGAGAGCTGAAATAATGTTTTGAAAACATTTTCTCCTGTTCGTTTTAGGGACATGTGAAATATATAGTTTTAGACAAATTCTCTTTCCTAATGTATACTTTTCAGTGGACAAACATTTATTTTTTAATTTTTTTTTTGTCCACAGCTGAGTACTTTTCATTGAGCACAGGAGGGACTGACTTGCTTGATTGTTACATTTGTATGAGTGAATTTGTTCTGAGTTAAATGTGTGTGGCCCAGGGAGGTGGTGGATTCACCATCACTGGAGGAGTTTAGGAGGAGGCTGGATGGGGTGCTTGGTTTAGTTGATTAGATGGTGTTGGATGATGGGTTGGATGTGATGATCTTGAAGGTCTCTTCCAACGTGGTCTGGTCTATTCTATTCTATTCTATTCTATTCTATTCTATTCTATTCAAAGATGATTTAAATTAATTCAGTTAAAAATATCTGTGGGTAGTTGTAATATCTCTTAGAGGAAACACAAAGCTTATGTCTGTCTACTGGTCTATAGCTCTGCATTGATTTTTCTTCCTCTGTCTAGTGGCAGTCTAAAAGAAAAAAAATTCTTCTGGTAAATATTATGAAAAAGATAAGAAAGATTATAAAAATATTACCAGGTTTTTACTTACTCTATAGGGGTTTTCCATAGCACTTGTTCAGAACTGATTCTCAGTTATTTGAAATAGCCTCCCTTAATTGGACAGCTGGGGATTCCATATCTTCACTGCCCATGCATCTTTGCCTTATAAATACAATGATAACTGAGGAGTCAGTTAAAGATGTAGGTTGTTCTTCACTATTACAGCTGACTGTTTTATAACATTCTTTTCTTTAAATGTCAATTTAATTTTTTTTTTTATCATTCTGAGGTAATGGCATAATTTCACATTTCTCTATCAGGAAATTTAGTAAGACCATGGGGACTTTAAATAGCTGTGATCAAAAGAGGTGTTGATCTGTTAGAAGGTAGGAGAGCTCTGCAGAGGGACTGTGACAGGCTGGAGAGATGGGCAGAATTCAAGGTCATGAGATTTAACACATTCAAGTGCCAGGTTCTACACATTGGCCACAACAACCCCATGCAGTGCTACAGGCTGGGGACAGAGTGGCTGGAGAGCAGCCAGGCAGAAAGGGACCTGGGGGTACTGGTCGATGGTAGGCTGAACATGAGCCAGCAGTGTGCCCAGGTGGACAAGAAGTCCAATGGCATCCAGGCCTGCATGAGGAATAGTGTGGCCAGCAGGACTAGGGAAGTCATTGTGCCCCTGTACTTAGCACTGGTTAGGCCACCCCTTGAGTTCTGTGTCCAGTTCTGGGCCCCTCAGTTTAGGAAAGATGTTGAGTTGCTGGAAGGTGTCCAGAGGAGGGCAACAAAGCTGGGGAGGGGTTTGGAGCACAAGCCCTATGAGGAGAGACTGAGGGAGCTGGTGTTCTTAGCCTGGAGAAGAGGAGGCTCAGAGGTGACCTTATTGCTGTCTACAACGCCCTTAAGGGAGGTTGCAGCCAGGTGGGAGTTGGTCTCCTTTGCAGGTCAATCAGTACCAGAACAAGAGGACACAGTCTCAAGCTGCACCAGGGGAGGTTTAGGCTCGAGGTGAGGAGAAAGTTCTTCACAGAAAGATTAATTGACCATTGGAATGAGCTGCCCAGGAAGGTGGTGGAGTCCCCATGTTCTGTTCTGTTCTGTTCTATTCTATTCTATTCTATTCTATTCTATTCTATTCTATTCTATTCTATTCTATTCTATTCTATTCTATTCTATTTTCCTGTCTCTAAAGTTCTTCCCTTATATAACCTCTCATGAGGAAAAAAAACAAGCACAAACAAAAAAACCTAAAACTCTTCATGTCTGTTTTGTTCCCCAGTGATCAAGATAATGTCTTACTTTTTCACCGCTCCTGCAGTATCCTATCAAAGTCTCTCATTTTCTCAGCCAGAACAAAATCATCCACCTGACTGGATTCTTCTACCTGCTCTTATGCCTCTGGAACTGATACTCTATTGACTTTAATGCATGCTCTTCTGGGTAAAGTGCATCAGTCCATTTGGTCCTGGGGGCACAATAATACCCTTGTCTCTAGACAGCAGAATTACCTGCTAGGTGCAATCAAAGGCCAGAGAACATCTTCATTCTCTTCAGCCAGGTGTGGCCTTCAACATTTATTCATTCCACACATTAGATGTCCATCAGACAGTTCACAAAGAAGTTCTCTTCAATGGTGTGGTGCTTCACCAAACATTTGCTTTGTCATGGGATGGAATTCAGAGCCACTTCTATTGTGGGGAAAAAATCCAGCTTAGATTATGCTGGCCAGTACAAACCTTGACAAGAACATCTTTTCCAGGGTTTTAGGTGCTGAATTAGGAACCAATGGGGAAAGGAAGCAGTTTGTTGGCTGAAGGTGTAGTTCCTTTTTAGCAGGAACAATTAATTCAGCCTCAGGAAAGCTCCAATTCTCTCCTAGGATGATGGCTTGCGTTAAGTTTAATACTACAGAGCATGGTATGTATTCACTGGAAGTGTGACTATATTACCTGCTAAGTGGAGTTTAAGTAGCTTTCCTACAGAGCAGTCAGGGAAGATAGTAGAATGGAGCTAAGCAACAGCACAGGGCTTATCCTTTGCAAACCAATAGCTTTTTATCTTGATGACCCTTCTGAAATACATCTACTCTCAGGCAGCTGTCAGTCCCCAAAAGCACTTTGCCGGCAATGTTTGGTAAGTAGATTAAGTGAAGCTATTTGAAGTCCTGTGAGGGGCAAGAAGGTCTCAGAGCCTTGCAGGGTTTCTTACTACTAAAGACAGTGCCTGACAGCTCAGTGCCCACCAGCTAATGCTAAACCCTGTGCAGTCAGGGAGATGGTAAGACTGTCAGGTGCCTTGTGCCACTTCTCTGTCAGTGGATCAGACACTGTGTGAGAAGAGATGTGACAGCTTGCTGTCAGAAGTAGGAGACCAAAGAGAATTGTTGGCTGCAATTGGCAAGCTCTCTCAGAGTTGCTAGCACCAAGAGAAGCACCTCAGTGTGAATTTCCCTTAATCTTCATGGGAATGTGGTTATGCTTAGGAAAACGGAGTAATGAAGGAAGCTAAAGGGTTTGATGTTATTGGGAAATGTGTAAAATGAGTAGCTCTTCAAGAAAAAGGAAGGGAGGCTGAGGACTGCTGGAGGAAGACAGAGACATGTGACCTCCTACCAAAGCAGCTAGAATTGGAAAACTTTAATTCTGCTGAGAAGCAATTAATAAAAAATAGGGCTAAAGTCCTCGGGAAAGAAAGCAGGTTTTGTAGGGTAAGTATTGAGGCTGTATGTCAAGGAGGAAGAATGGGTGTTGGGGTGAAAAAAGGTAAACCAAGACAAATTAAAAATCAAAAGAGTATGAAAAGAGCACTGGCCAGGGAGCAGCACAGTGGAATGAAAATATCTTGGCTCTGGTGAAGATTATGAACCTAAAAAACGGGAAATTGTAATTGTCTCTGACACCAAAACGGTGCTTGCTTCTATGCATTACTGCTGGGTAGTTGAGCATGAAGTTTTGACAGTCAGAGGCAAGTGACCCTAGCTTTGAATGATGGCTAGCTAGAGCTTACTGTGATTGGTCCAGGACTTCTTATGGCTCTGTGCTGACAATCTATGGGAGAGAAATAGGATGTGAATGAGCCACACATGAACTTGACCAGAGGTGAGCCCCTTGTGCCAGGAGGCCCTGCAGCACTCTCTCACTGCTGCTTGTCAGGCAGGTAAATTCACTGCTGGAGACCAAAGTCATTTATAGCACTCACTGCTTGGCTGAATTCAGTTTAATTCTTATTGCATTAATTTTAACTAGGAGCATATGGAGAGGCTGAAGTGTCTGGGAAGACTAGAGCCATTGGGGGTTGGCCAAGACTGCCAGTCAATGAGATTTCCTACAGAGATTGTGTAGCAGTGAAGGAAGCAATGTGAGGTAGCCTGACGAGTAAGATCAACACCTGCCTCAAAGGGAAAACAGTAACAGGTAAAAAAGACAAGAAGCAGAGCACAAAGCCAGGGCTAACAGGTTTAGTGTGATGGTGATCCACTCTTTGGAACAAGTCCAGATGTAGTCAGGGAAACCATGATACAGCAGCCATCATGGAAACCTGGTGGGATGACTCTCAGAACTGGAGTTCTGCAATTGATGGGTACCAACTGTTCAGAAGGGATAAGCAAAGAAAAAGAGGTGGTGGAGTGGCCCTCTATGGTAGGGAGATATATAGAATATGTAAAGGACAACTCTTTCTCCTCATCGCCTTGGTCTGTTCTTCCTGTACCTCCTCCATGGTAGAATAGAATAGACCAGGTTAGAAGAGACCTTCAAGATCATCGTGTCCAACCTATCAACCAATCCAACCCACCTAAACAACTAACCCATGGCACCAAGCACCCCATCAAGTCTCCTCCTGAACACCTCCAATGACGGCGACTCCACCACCTCCCCGGGCAGGCCATTCCAATGGGCAGTCACTCTTTCTGTATAGAACTTCTTCCTAACATCCAACCTAAACCTCCCCTGGTGCAGCCTGAGACTGTGTCCTCTTGTTCTGGTACTGGCTGCCTGGGAGAAGAGACCAACATCCGCCTGTCTACAACCTCCCTTCAGGTAGTTGTAGAGAGCAATAAGGTCACCCCTGAGTCTCCTCCTCTCCAGGCTAAGCAACCCCAGCTCCCTCAGTCTTTCCTCATAGGGCTTGTGTTCCAAATCCCTCACCAACTTCGTTGCCTTTCTCTGGACTCCTTCCAGCAAGTCAAGATCCTTCCTAAACTGAGGGGCCCAGAACTGGACACAGGACTCAAGATGCGGCCTAACCAGTGTAGTGTACAGGGGCAGAATGACCTCCCTGCTCCTGCTGGCCACACTGTTCCTGATGCAGGCCAGGATGCCATTGGCCCTCTTGGCTGCCTGGGCACACTGCAGGCTCATGTTCAGCCTACCATCGACCAGTACCCCCATGTCCCTCTCTGTCTGGCAGAATAGAATAGAATAGAATAGAATAGAATAGAATAGAATAGAATAGAATAGAATAGAATAGAATAGAATAGAATAGAATTAACCAGGTTAGAAAAGACCTTTGAGATCATCGAGTCTAACCTATCATCCAACACCATCTAATCAACTAAACCACGAGACCAAGCACCCCCTCTAGTCTCTTCCTAAACACCTCCAGTGATGGTGACTTCACCACCTCCTTGGGCAGCCCATTCCAATGGCCAATCTGTTTTTCTGTGAAGAACTTCTTCCTAACATCTAGCCCAAACTTCCCCTGGCACAGCTTGAGACTGTGTTCTCTTGTTCTGGTGCTGATTGCCTGGGAGAGGAGACCAATGCCCACCTGGCTACAACCTCCCTTCAGGTAGTTGTAGACATCAAGAAGGTCACCTCTGAGCCTCCTCTTCTCCAGGCTAAACAACCCCAGCTCCCTCAGCCTCTCCGCATAGGAATTGCGTTCCAGACCTCTCTCCAGCTTTGTTGCCCTTCTCTGGACACCTTCCAGCAACTCAACATCTTTCCTAAACAGAGGGGCCCAGAACTGGACACAGGACTGAAGGTGTGGCCTAACCGATGCTGAGTACAGGGGCACAATGACCTCCCTGCTCCTGCTGGCCACACTATTTCTGATGTAGCCTGGGATGCCATTGGCCTTCTGGGCCTCCTGGGCACACTGCTGGCTCATGTTCAGCCTACTATCCATCAGTACCCCCAGGTCCCTCTCTGCCGGGCTGCTCTCCAGCCACTCCGACCCCAGCCTGTAGCACTGCATGGGGTTGCTGTGGCCAATGTGTAGAACCTGGCACTTAGATATGTTCAATCTCATGCCCTTGGACTCTGCCCATCTGTCCAGCCTGTCAAGCTCCTTCTGCAGAGCTCTCCTACCCGATAACAGATCAAATCCTGCCCCCAGCTTGGTATCATCTGCAAATTTACTGATGATGGACTCAATGCCCTCATCCAGATCATCAATAAAGATATTAAAGAGCATGGGGACCAGCACTGATCCTTGGGGGACACCACTAGTGACTGACTGCCTGCTGGATGTGGTACCATTCACCACCATTCTCTGGGCTCAGCCCTCCAGCCAGTTCCTAAGCCAGCACAGAGTGCTTCTGTCCAAACCAGGGACTGATAGCTTGGCTAGGAGTTTGCTGTGAGGGATGGTGTCAAAGGCCTTGCTGAGGTCCAGGTAGACTACATCCACAGGCCTGTCCCACATCCACCAGGCAGTCACCTGATCATAGAAGGAGATCAGGTTTGTCAGGCAGGACCTGCCCTTTGTAAATCCATGCTGGCTGGGCCTGATCCCTTGGCCATCCTGTAAGTGCTGTGTGATTGCACTCAAGATGACCTGTTCAATAATCTTTCCTGGCACTGAGGTCAGGCTGACAGGCCTGTAATTTCCTGGCTCATCCAACTGGCCCTTCTTGTGGATTGGCACCATGTTGGCCAGCTTCCATTCTTTTGGGACCTCTCCAAATGGCATCGAACAGGTGAAAGCTGCAGGAATACTGTTTCACTTTCTGTTGGCTTTTGCAGCTTATTGCTGAGGGTTTATCTCCGAAGGCTTTATAGCTGAATGCTTCATAGAAAGAGATTGCTGATGAGGCTTGCAGGGCATGTCAGCTTTGTAGCTTTGCCTGTTTTGGAGAGGTTCTTCAGCTGAAATCTTCGCAGTGGTTCTTGTTGCTGCTTCCAATAAAATGAAGCTGTCTTGGGGTCTTGGCTCCTCCAGGGTTCATCCCTCAGCCCAGCAGGACACATCTGTCTGCTCCTGGGCTTTATAATGTGCTACTGTGAGGGCACCTGCAGTCTTTGTGGGTAAACTGCTTGGCTTCTTGGGCTTGCAGGGTTTAGGTTTGTGGCTTCTCCCAGATCTTGGACAAGGCAAGGCCAGTGACAACAAAGATTAAGAGATAGAAACCTGATGCAATCCTTTTTCTCCAGACATGGCCAAAGGCACACACACCTGACACACTTGGTCCCCAGGGCATGTTTAGACAAACCTGGGCAACGTGGGCATCCTCCTGAAAAAAAAGGCCACCTGGCTTCTGCTCCATTATCTGCTTCAGGGTATTTTTGAGGTTTTTGTCCCTTCAGGACAGTGTCTCATGAGGACTATAAAGATGTAGTTTTCTATGCAGGGAGAAAATTAGGAGAGCCAAAGCACAGCTAGAGCTTAACCTAGCTACAGACATTAAGGGCAATAAAAATGTTTCTATAAATTCATTAACAATAAAAGGAGGACTAGGGAAAATCTCCATCCTTTGTTGGATGCAGAGGGAAACATAGTGACTGTGGATGAGGAGAAAGCTTAGGTCCTCAATGACTACTTTGCCTCAGTTTTTAGCACTGGAACCAGCAGTTCCTTGGACACCCAGCCTCATGAACTAGCAGTCAGGGAGGGGAATCAGAATGAGGTCATCACAGTAAATGAGAAAGCAGTCAGTGATCTGCTATGCTGCTTAGACACACGCAAATCTATGGGGCCAGATGGGCAACACCTGAGGGTGCTAAGGGAGTTGGCAGATGTGCTCACCAAGCCTGGCTAGCTGGGGAGGTCCCAATGGACTGGAGGGTAGCAAATGTAACACCTATCCACAAGAAAGGAAGAAAGGAGGATCTGGGAAACTATAGACCTGTCAGTCTGACATTAATACCAGGGAAGGTCATGGAGCAGGTCATCTCAAGCACCATTACACAACATATAGAGGACAACCAGGGTATCAGGCCCAATCAGCATGGGTTTATGAAGGGCAGGTCCTGCCTGACCAACCTGATCTCCTTCTACAACAGGATGACCTCACTGTTGGATGAGGGAAAGGCTGTGGATATTGTCTACCCAGACTTTTTAAAAGCCTTTGACACTGTTTCCTCCAAAATTTTCATGGACAGACTGGGTGCTCATGGCCTGGATGAGCACACACTCTGCTGGATAAAGCACTGGCTGGGCAAATAGGCCCAAAGAGTGGTGGTCAATGGAGTTAAATCAAGTGGTATTCCTCAGGGCTCACTGTTGGGACCACTTCTGTTTAACATCTTTATTGATCTTGATGAAGACAGAGAGAGTGTCATCAGTAAGTTTGCAGATGGCACCAAGCTGGGTGTGAGTGTTGATCTTCATGAGGGTTGGGAAGCTCTACAGAGGGACTTGGATAGATTGGATCAATGGGCCAATGTTAACAGGATGAGCTTCAATAAGGTCAAATTCCAGGTCCTGCACTTGGGTCACAACAACCCCAAGCAACACCACAGGCTTGGGGAAGTGTGGCTGGAAAGCTGTCTGGCAGAAAGGGACCTGGGGGTTCTAGGAGACAAGCAACTGAATATGAACAAACAGTGCAGACAGGTGGCCAAGAAAGCCAATGGCATCCTGGCTTGTATCAGAAATGTTGTGTCCAGCAGGAGTAGGGAGGTGATTGTCCCCTTGTACTCAGCGCTGGTGAGGCCACACCTTGGGTACTGTGTCCAGTTTTGGGCACCTCAATACAAGAGAGATATGGAAGTGCTGGAGCAAGTGTAGAGCAGGACAACGAAGCTGTGAAGGGCCTGGAGAATAAACCTTATGAAGAACAACTGAAGGAGCTGGGGCTGTTTAGTATGGAAAGGAGAAGGCTGAGGGAAGACCTCATTGCTCTGTACAACTACCTGGAAGGACTCTGTGGAGGGCCTAGTTCTGGTCTCTTGACACAGGTAATTAGTGATAAAACAAGAGGGAATGTTGTCAAGCTGTGACTGGGTAGGTTTAGACTGGACATTAGGAAAACTTTTTTCACTTAAAGAGTGGTCAGGCATTGGAATATGCTGCCCAGGGAGGTGGTTGAGTCACCAACCCTGGATGTGTTTAAAGGTCGTTTGGATGTGGTGCTTGGGGATATGGTTTAGGGGTGAACGTTGTAGAGTAGGGTTATCAGTTGGACTTGGTGATCCTGGGGGTCTTTACCTACCTAATGTTTCTGTGATTCTGTAAATGTGTAAATGAGCATAGACAAGATGGGCTGGTTTAAAAGGTTGAATGGCTTTTGTCTCTGAAAGGTGATTGATTTTTATTAAACCAGAAGCTCTAGCTAAGGAAGAAAAAAAATGTCAAACCAAAAAAAACCTCTCCACAAACCCCACTGCTTATACCATCAGAAGTACAAAAATACTGCTAAGTGCCCATTTCTTTCTGTCAGCAGACAAAACCTGGAACACACTGATACATGAGCAATGCAGTGACCGTTGACAGGTGCATCTGTTGCATATTTACACTTCTTTCAGCAATAACTGCTTGAATGATCCTAAATCATGCTGTCAGACAAGGGCCACAGCAGCTTCAGAGAGCTGTCTCTTCAAAGGAAAAAGGGTATTTCAGCATCATCAAAATAAATTCTATTCCCACATACATTGTCATTAATAATCTGAATTATTTCATTCAAGGAAAGGAGAAAATGTGGGCTCAATCAAATGTAATTGAGGATGATCTGTAGCCTACCCACAGATACACTGCGTATGTTAAACCAGATTGTTTCTTCTATGATGGTATTGTAACTGCCTCCTTATGGTCAGTACTGTAACTGCCTCCTTATGGTCAGTAAGCTGCTAGACACCATACCTATAGTAACCAGGTATCCAAATATGCCATATAATACTCTACCAGAACAAAATTAAATTATAGAATAGAATAGAATAGAATAGAATAGAATAGAATAGAATAGAATAGAATAGAATAGAATAGAATAGCCCAGATTGGAAAAGACCTTTGAGATCATCAAGTCCAACCTATCATCCAACACCATCTAATCAACTAAACCATGGCATCAAGCATCCCACCCAGTCTCTTCCTAAACATCTACCAGAAGATGAGCCGCCGGAGCAGACAGCCAGCCTGAATGGGCAATGAACTTCTAATAGAACTAAGGGGAAAAAATGAGGGTGTACCATCTTTGGAAGAAAGGTGAGGCAACCCATGGAATGATTAAGGATGTTGCTAAGTTATGAAGGAAGAAAATTAGGGAGGCAAAAGCCCATTTAAAGCTTAGACTGGCCTCTTCTGTGAAGGACAACAAAAAGTCCTTCTATAAATATATTAATAGCAGGAGGAAGGGCAAGGGCAACCTCCACTCTTTAGTGGACACGGAGGGGAATGTTGTAACAAAAGGTGAGGAAAAGACAGAGGTACTTAACACCTTCTTTGACTCAATTTTTACTAGCAAGACAGAATGTCTTCCAGACAGTGAGCCTGCAGAGCTGGCAGAAGGAGCCAGGGAGCAACATAGTTGTCGTCTGTTCCAGGAGGAGGTAGTTAGAGATCTCCTCAGCAGTTTGGATCCCCACAAGTCCATGGGACCAGACGGGATCCATCCTAGAGTACCGTTTCAGCAGTAAGCTCCATCAGGAACACACATCGAGACCAGAAGCCTCGGAAAAGCACGGACTGCTGCTTTTTTTGACCTGAAGGACACACAGAGAGTCTCTGCGCTCAGCAGGAATCGGCTCTCACTGATTCTCCATGTGTTCGGGATCATTTGGGCTCCCCTGCATGCCACGACAGTTTAAAAGCCCACGGCAGCTCGCAGCAGCTTCCATTTCAGCCCATGGCTTCTCTCTTGGATGCGCGCGCTGCCACGATTTTTAAAAAAAAACAAAACTTTCTCCAGTAGGTTCCTTGGGCAGGGCTAGCCATGGTGGTAACTCGCCGCAATAACTCCTTTAAAAAGTCAGTCTCGACTCAGACTGAGGGGGAATATAAGCAGATAGGTAGGTGTCATAATCAGGAGGTAGGTGTCCAGGTATCTAGCTGCAGACAGTGCTGGAACCTGGCACTTGAGATGCAGGGTAGAGGGGACGGCTCCTGCATTAGGTGTGAGCAGATCGACTGTCTGCTTAGCCTGGTGGCTGGACTGAAGGACAAGGTTGCTAGATTTAGAGATGTATGCAATTGCAGAAGGGTGACAAACCTGAGTAAGCAGGCTCTGCAGGCCCCCCCAGCAGAGGCCAGTTATCCAAAAAGCAGAGGGGAATGGATGCAGGTTCCTCTCAAAAGATGCAAGGTTAAACCTCCTTGCCCCCCCTCACCCCCTCCACTGCCCTTGGTAAACAAGTACGGGGCATTGGAGGTTGAGGTTGAGGTGATTCTGATGTCGGAGGACACACCATCTGAGGTTTTCCCTGTGGCAAAACAGCCTAAGGTGAAACAACCTAAGGTGAAACGACCTAAGGTGAAACAGCCTAAGGTTAAAGAGCCTTCCCCCGGCATCAGGACTTGCTCCCTTAAAAAAAAGAGGAGGGTAATTGTTATTTGCGATTCTCTCCTGAGGGGAACAGAGGGCCCCATATGACGGCCAGACCCTACTCACAGGGAGGTTTGTTGCCTTCCAGGAGCTATGGTTGGAGATGTTACCAGAAGACTGCCTGGTATGGTGCAGCCCTCTGACTATTATCCCTTGATAGTTATGCAGTTAGGGAATGATGATGTTGCAACCAGAACTCCCAGGGCTATCAAAGATGACTTCAGGGCCCTGGGAGATCTGGTTAAGGGGTCAGGTGCACACATGATTTTTTCGTCTATACCCTTAGTTGCAGGTGGGAATACCATAAGGAACAGGTCAGCAGCTGCAGTCAACAAGTGGCTTAGAGGCTGGTGCAGGCAAAAGAATTTTGGGTTTTTCAATCTTGAAAAACTTTCTGCTGCACCAGGCCAGCTGGCAACAGATGGAGCACATCTGTCCCAGAGGAGGGGTAAGATCAGAGTGTACGAGAATGGCCTATCCCTCAAAGGGAAAAAGATTCTGGCGAGGGAATTGGCAGGTCTCATAGATAGGGCTTTAAACTAGTTTCGAAGGGGGAAGGGGTTGAAACCAGTCCCCCCAGGCTGGGGTCTGGGGGTGATAAGCCAGAGCCAGAGGTGAAACCAGCAGCCCGGATGAAGTGCATGTCCACTAATGCACAAAGCATGGGCAACAAAAAATAGGAGCTGGAAGCCTTGCTGCAGCAGGAAAGTTATGATGTAGTTTCATAGTTTCGTAGTTTCATAGTTTCATTCAGGGTTGGAAGGGACCACACGGATCATCTGGTTCCAACCCCCCTGCCATGGGCAGGGACACCCCACACTAGATCAGGCTGGACAGAGCCTCATCCAGCCTGCTCTTAAACACCCCCAGGGACGGGGCCTCGACCACCTCCCTGGACAACCCATTCCAGGGTTTCACTACTCTCATGGTGAAGAACCTCCTCCTCTCATCTAGCCTGAATCTCCCCACCTCCAGCTTCATTCCATTCCCCCTAGTCCTGTCACTACCTGAGATCCTGAGAAGTCCTTCCCCAGCCTTCCTGTAGGCCCCTTTCAGATACTGGAAGGCCACAATTAGGTCACCTCGGAGCCTTCTCTTCTGCAGACTGAACAGCCCCAACTCCTTCAGTCTGTCCTCATAGGAGAGGTGCTCCAGCCCTCTGATCATCCTTGTGGCCCTTCTCTGGACACGTTCCAGCACCTCCACATCCCTCTTGTAATAGGGGCTGGACACAGTACTCCAGGTGGGGTCTCACCAGGGCTGAGTAGAGGGGGAGGATCACCTCCCTCGACCTGCTAGCCACACTTCTCCTGATGCAGCCCAGGATCTGATTGGCTTTGCGGGCTGCCAAGTGCACACTGAGAGCTCATGTTGAGCTTTTTGTCCACCAGCACCCCCAAGTCTCTCTCCTCAGGGCTACTTTCCAGCCAGTCACTGCCCAGCCTGTATTTGTGCCTGGGATTGCCTCGACCCAGATGCAGGACCCTGCACTTGCTCTTATTGAACTTCATGAGGTTGGCTTGTGCCCACCTCTCCAGCCTGTCAAGGTCCCTCTGGATGGCCTCCCTTCCCTCCAGCGTGTCTGCTGCACCACACAGCTTGGTGCCATCAGCAAACTTGCTGAGGGTGCACTCAATGCCACTGTCCATGTCACCCACAAAGATGTTGAATAAGACAGGTCCCAGGACAGATCCCTGAGGGACTCCGCTTGTCACTGGCCTCCACTGGGACATGGAGCCATTGACAGCCACTCTTTGGGTGCGGCCATCAAGCCAGTTCCTTATCCATCTAGTGGTCCACCCATCAAACCCATGTGTCACCAGTTTGGAGACCAGGATGTGGTGCAGGACAGTGTCGAAGGCTTTGCTCAGGTCCAGGTAAATGACATCAGTTGCTTGCCCCTCATCTATTAATTTTGTCACCTGCTCATAGAAGGCCACCAGGTTGGTCAGGCAGGATTTGCCCTTGGCAAAGCCATGCTGACTGTTCCCAATCACCTCTTCACTATTCTTTTGAGCGAGTAGTGACTCCAGGAGGATCTGCTCCATGATCTTTCCAGGCACAGAGGTGAGACTGACTGGCCTGTAGTTCCCTGGTTCCTCCTTCTTACCCTTTTTGAAGATGGGGGCAATGTTTCCCCTTTTCCAGTCTGTGGGGACTTCACCAGATTGCCATGACTTTTGAAATAAAATAGAGAGGGGTTTAGTAACCTCATCTGCCAGTTCTCTCAGTACCCGTGGGTGTATCCCATCGGGTCCCATGGACTTGAACACTTTCAGGTTCTTCAGATGATCACGAACCTGATCTGCACTTACAATGGGCAGTTCTTCCTCCCCGTCCCTGTTGCCATCACAGAGACGTGGTGGGACGACTCACATGACTGGAGCGCTGCAATTGATGGCTACAGGTTCTTCAGGAGAGACAGGCAAGGAAGAAGGGGTGGAGGGGTGGCCCTGTACATCAGGGAGGCACTAGATGCCATTGAGACGGAGATTAGGGATGGTCGGGTTGAGTGCCTGTGGGTAAGAATTAGAGGGAAGGCCAACAGGGCTGACATCCTGGTTGGAATCTGTTATAGACCACCCAACCAGGAAGAGGATGTTGATGAGTCATTCTATAAGCAGCTTAAGGCTGTCTCAGGATCGCCTGACCTTGTTCTCATGGGAGACTTCAACTTGCCTGATATCTGCTGGGATCTTAACATAGCAGAGAAGAGGCAATCTAGGAGGTTCTTAGAATGCATGGAGGACAGCTTCTTATCCCAGGTGCTGCGAGAGCCTACCAGGGGCAAGGCTATGCTTGACCTCCTCTTCACCAATAGGGAAGGGTTGGTGGGTGATGTGGTGGTCGGAGGGTGTTTGGGGTCCAGTGACCACGAGATAATTGAATTCTCGGTTTTTGGTCAAGCTAAGAGGGGTGGCAAGAAGACCTCCACTCTGGATTTCCGGAGGGCGGACTTCAGGCTACTCAAGGAACTAATTCAGAGGGTTCCTTGGGATAAAGCCCTTAAAAACAAAGGGGTCCAGGAGAGCTGGTCCTACTTCAAGGAAGAATTATTGAAGGCTCAGGGACAGGCTGTGCCAATGTGCCGGAAGATGAGCCGCCGGGGCAGACGGCCAGCCTGGATGGTTCATGAACTTTTAATGGAACTAAGGGAAAAAAAGAGGGTGTATCACCTTTGGAAGAGAGGGGAGGCAACCCGTGAAAAATTTAAGGATGTTGCTAGGTCTTGCAGGAAGAAAATTAGGGAGGCAAAAGTGCATTTGGAGCTTAGTCTGGCCTCTGCTGTGAAGGACAACAAAAAGTCTTTCTATAAATACATTAATAGCAAGAGGAAGGGCAGAGACAACCTCCACTCCTTGGTGGACACGGAGGGGATCGTTGTGATAAGGGATGAGGAAAAGGCAGAGATACTTAACACCTTCTTTGCCTCAATTTTTACTAGCAGGACAGAATGTCTTCCAGACAGCTGGCCTCCAGAGCTGGCAGAAGGAGCCAGGGGGCAGCATAGTTTTCCACTGTTCCAAAATGGGGTAGTTGGTGATCTGCTCAGCTGCCTGGATCCCCAAAGTCCATGGGACCAGATGGGATCCATCCTAGGGTGCTGAGAGAGCTGTCAGAGGAACTGGCCAAGCCGCTCTCCATCATTTTTCAGCAGTCCTGGCTCACTGGAGATGTCCCAGAGGACTGGAAGCTGGCCAACGTGGTGCCCATCCACAAGAAGGGCCGGTTGGATGAGCCAGGGAATTATAGGCCTGTCAGCCTGACCTCAGTGCCAGGCAAGATCATGGAACAGGTCATCCTGAGTGCATTAACACAGCACTTAGAGGATGGCCAAGGGATCAGGCTCAGCCAACATGGATTTAGGAAGGGCAGGTCCTGCCTGACCAAAATGATCTCCTTCTAGGAGCAGGTGACCCGCCTGGTGGATGTGGGGAGGCCTGTGGATGTAGTTTACCTGGACTTCAGCAAGGCCTTTGACACCATCCCCCATAGCAAACTCCTGGCCAAGCTGTCAGCACATGGCTTGGACAGCAGCACTCTGAGCTGGGTTAGGAACTGGCTGGAGGGCCGAACCCAGAGAGTGGTGGTGAATGGTGTCACATCCAGCTGGTGGCCAGTCAGTAGTGGAATCCCCCAGGGATCTGTGCTGGGCCCCATCCTCTTTAACATCTTTATTGATGATCTGGATGAGGGCATTGAGTCTATCATCAGTAAATTTGCTGATGACACCAAGCTGGGGACAGGAGTTGATCTGCTAGAGGGTAGAGAGGCTCTGCACAGAGACCTCGACAGGCTGGACAGATGGGCAGAATCCAACGGCATGAGATTGAACACATCCAAGCACAGGGTTCTGCATATTGGCCACAGCAACCCCTTGCAGTGCTACAGGCTGGGGTCAGGGTGGCTGGAGAGTGGCCAGGCAGAGAGGGACCTGGGGGTACTGGTTGATCATAGGCTGAACATGAGCCAGCACTGTGCCCAGGCAGCCAAGAGGGCCAATGGCATCCTGGCCTTCATCAGGAACAGTGTGGCCAACAGGAGCAGGGAGGTCATTCTGCCCCTGTACACTGCACTGGTTAGGCCACACCTTGAGTCCTGTGTCTAGTTCTGGGCCCGTCAGTTTAGGAAGGATCTTGACTTGCTGGATCATGTCCAGAGAAGGGCAACAAAGCTGGGGAGGGGTTTGGAACACAAGCCTTATGCGGAGAGGCTGAAGGAGCTGGGGTTGCTTATTACATTTTAGAAATCCTAAACATTGGATTGTTAAGTCCTTCTGGAAAATCTTGTACTGATCATAGACCCTAGGTATCTTGACTGCCATTTGGGTCTTGAACCCACAGAGAAAGCGAGATCCTGCTAACAATGCTTTCTGAAAGGCTACTGAAGTTTTAGTTGGATGTGGATGGCTGGAGTTGTGTGTATGTGACTGAACTGTGTATTAAGAAAACATCTCACAGAACTGTGTTTTATTAAGTTACTGTTATCTCATGTAGCTTTCAGGAACATTGTAGGAAGCTTTTATGTGCTCAGATGCTGCATAATGAGTCATGACAGTTAGCATTCTGTAATCCTTCTTCATGTAGCACTGTGGTAATAAATTGTAGAGGGTTCCTGTGGATCATCTGAGGCATTGGCAGATTATGGTCTTGTCAGGCTGGAAGCAATAGTCAAATTGCCTTTTCTTGTAGTAGCTTGATAATTCCGATTCTGGAGATGACTAGAGTACACAAAGGAACTAAGTGAAACAGGAAAATACAATAAAGAGCTCCTATGTTTGGGTGCAAGACTATGTCTACCTGGCAGTTCCCTGCCTGCTAATCTCAATGCAACCCTCACTAGAAGCATGTGCAGTAACTGAGGAAATATGGACATGGATGCTTACTCTTGCCTCTCACAAGAATGTTTGAAATAACCTTAGTAGCTTTTTTTAATACAGGAAATAAAAAAAAAAAAGGCAAGCTGATGTTGAGACCTTGGGGACTGCCTGTTTTGTTCATTTTTCTCTGAGCTCTACCTAGATCCAGAAACCACTAGGTATCCTCAACTGCTCTTGGAATTTAGAGGCTGTATTTTTTGGTGTGGTTAGGCCACACCTTGAGTCCTGTGTCCAGTTCTGTGCCTCTCAGTTTAGGAAAGATGGTGACTTGCTGGAATTCATCCAGAGAAGGGCAACAAAGTTGGTGAGGGGTTTGGAACACAAGCCCTATGAGGAGAGGCTGAGGGAGCTGGGGTTGCTTAGCCTGGAGAAGAGGATGATCAGGGGAGACCTTATTGCTATCTACAACTACCTGAAGGGAGGTTGTAGCCAGGTGGGGGTTGGTCTCTTCTCCCAGGCAACCAGCACCAGAACAAGAGGACATAGTCTCAAGCTGCACCAAGGGAGGTTTAGACTGGATGTTAGGAAGAAATTCTTCATAGAGAGAGTGATTGCCCATTGGAATGGGCTGCCCAGGGAGGTGGGGGAGTGACTATCATTGGAGGTGTTTAGGAGGAGACCGAATGGGGTGCTTGGTTGCACGGTTTAATTGATTAGATGGTGTTGGATGATAGGTTGGATGCGATGATCTTGAAGGTCTCTTCCAACCTGGTTTATTCTATTTTATTCTAGGGATCTTGAATTTGGAGCTAGTCAAGAAATCCTGTATTCTAAGTCTGGCTAGTCAAGCAAATTTGTCTCCTACTTTATAGCTTTAGCATCTCCAAATGGCTTTAAATTTAAGTAATGCCCAAGTTGGAGGTGGTTTCTACAAGCTGCATTTTGGTTACATATATCTCATCAACTGATTTTATTTGTATATACTTTGCCTTGCTGTGTATGTGTTACCACTTACAAGCTTGATTGCCACAATAATGAGTGATGAAGACTGAGCTGATTGGTTTCAGTTATGATGTGGTCATTCCGTGTCTGAGTCTTTTTTCTTTCTCTTATCTGTTCTCTGGGGAAGAGTGGCTGGGAAGCTGCCTGCCAGAAAATGATCTGGGGATGCTGGTGGACAGCCAGCTGACCATGAGCCAGCAATGTCGCCAGGAAGGCCAACAGCATCTTAGCCTTTATCAGAAATAGTGTGGCCAGCAGGAGTAGGGAAGCGATTGTGCTGATGTTCTTGGCACTGGTGAGGCTGCAGCTTGAGTACTGTGTTCAGTTTGGGGCACAGCAGCATAACAGAGACATTGAGGTGCTGGAGCGGGTCCAGAGAAGGATAACCAAGCTGGTGAGGGGCCTGGAGAACAAGACTTATGAGAAACAGCTGAGGGATCTAGGATTGTTTAGTCTGGAGAAAAGGAGGCTGAGGGGAGGCCTTACTGCTTTCTAACTGAAAGGAGCTGTAATGGGTTAACACCAATCCTGGAAGCAGGGGGGGAGGGCTTGTAAGAGCATTGCCCTCCCTGCAGGGCATTTTCCCCCTGGGAAACAGTTAATCTGTTACACTCTCCCCTCCCTGCTCAGCAAGGCTATAAGAAGGAGGATATTGTAGCAATTATTGCTTTTGGGCCTTGCCTTTGCTTGGAGGAGAAATGCTGGTGGCTCCCTGCTTCTCTGCCATGTGGTCACGCCTGATCCTTCTCCCTGCTCCCTCCATGGCCCTTCAGAGAGACTGGTTTTGTATTCTTGGTTGGTTTTTTTTCCCTCCCATCCATCCTTCCTCCTTGCTCTTGTGAACCTTACCCTTATTGTTACATATATATACATATATTGTTTAAAGAAAATTCTTTACCTCTCTATTTCCAAGCCGACTCCAAATTATTTCTTAGTGGATTTGCTCCTTCCCTTTCTTTTTCCTTACTGTTGGGAAGGAGGAGGGGGGAATGGGGGAGAGATTCTCAGCCTTGCCCCCATCTGAGCTCTTAAGTCCCAGTTAAGGCTTAAACCACCACAGGAGGTTGTAGCAAGGTGGGTGTTGGTCTCTTCTTTCAAGTAACTAGTAATAGGACAAGAGAAAACTTCCTCTATTTGCACCAGGATAGATTTAGATAGGGTAACTTTCTTCACTGAAAAAGTGATCAGGCATTGGAACAAGCTGCCCAGGTAGGTGGTGGAGTCTCTATGTCTAGAGGTGTTCAAAAAGTGCAGAAGTGGCATTTTGGGACATGGTTTAGTGGTCATGGTAGTGTTGGGCTGATGGGTGAGCTCAGAGGTCTTTTCCAATCTTAATGATGCTCCAGTTCTATTTTAGGGGGATACTATGGCTAATATAGAATTGACCTCTCAGTAGCCATCTATCAGGTGGATCATCTGCTGCAGCTTAAAAGCTGGACCCTTTTTTTAGATAAGTACAAAGCAGATAAAAATACAGGGAGGACCTGAGATAGTAAGCATAAACATAAGGTGATTTCTAATACTGCATGTCGTTACAAAGCATCATTGCGCTTACTAATAAGCATCACCAGTGCAGGCTTGAAGTGCTTCTTCTAAGCTGGCCAGATACACACAAATAATTTTTAACACTTAACAACACACTATTTTTTCCTTCCATGTTTTACCCTTATCTTCTAGTATCTGCTTCATTACAGAAAACTACTCACAGCTTATGTTTGCCTAGGTGACAAAGAACTAGGATTGAACTGAGACTCTTGCACTGAGGCCAGTGTAAATTGCTTCTACATCAGTGATATTTCTCTCAAGACAAAATGGGTCCACTGTATTAGGATAAGCTTTGCTTGTAGACAGTTGCAACCTCAAGACAATTGCTAAAGGCAGAAGTCAGTATGTGATAATGAGTTGCTGGCTTCTGTTCAAGAAATATTTTGCTTCTGCCTCTGAGTGGTTAACAGCAGAATTGGAGCCAGGTGTCATGTGCACAGCATCAACAAAGTTTTTTGTTGATTCACCATCACCCAGCAGTGTTCCCAGGTGGCCAAGAAGGCAAATGGCATCCTGGCCTGCATCAGGAATAGTGTGGCCAGCAGGAGCAGGGAAGTCATTGTGTCCCTGTACTCAGCACTAGTTAGGCGACACTTTGAGTCCTACGTCCAGTTCTGGGCCCCTCAGTTTAGGAAAGATGTTGAGTTGCTGGAACATGTCCAGAGAAGGGCAACAAAGCTGAGGAGGGGTTTGGAGCATAAGTCCTTGAAGGAGAGGCTGACAGAGCTGGGATTGTTTAGCCTGGAGAAGAGAAGGCTTAGGGGAGATCTTATTGCTGTCTACAGCTATCTGAAGGGTGGTTGTGGCCAGGTGGGGTTGGTCTCTTCTAGGCAACCAGCACCAGAAGAAGAGGACACGGTCTCAAGCTGTGCCAGAGGAAGTTTAGGCTTGATGCAAGGAAAAAGTTTTTCCCAGAAAGAGTAATTGGCCATTGGAATGTGCTGCCCAGGGAGGTGGTGGAGTCACCATCCCTGGAGGTGCTCAAGAGGGGATTGGATGTGGCACTTGGAGCCATGATTTAGTCATGAGGTGTTGGGTGACAGGTTGGACTTGATGATCTCTGAGGTCTTTTCCAACCTTATTGATTCTATGATTCTATGAAATTGTTGATTTTTTTTTTTTATTTTTTTTTTTTAAGGCTACCAAAATAACCAGACAGGTCAGCCAAGTCTGAATTTCAGAAACAAAAACTTTGGAAGGGGACTGTAGAAGAACATTACTCTTGAGATGTCATCTATCGATTACATTCACTAATTTCCTATACTTTTATCTACCCTTCACTGCATATCTGCCTCTAGACATCTCTTGTTTACCTTGATTTATATGTTCTACACAGAGGTAGAAATCCCCAAAGAGATCAGCAGTAATTATAACTGTTACTATCCCTGGAGGGTCAGTAGCAACTAAACAATGATGCTTGATTTGGCTGACATCCAAGCCATTTTCCTTTTGTAAACCCTTCTGCACCAAGTGAATTGCTAGCTTTACAACACATGGAAATTTTGATCAGTTTTGATGGGGTCAAATTTCACTCCAATGATGGCTGGAATGTGCTGCCCAGGGAGGTGGTAGAGTCACCGTCCCTCGAGGTATTCAAGAGGGGATTGGACGTGACACCTGGTGCCATGGTTTAGTTATGAGGTGTTGGGTGACAGGTTGGACTTGATGATCTTTGGGGTCTCTTCCAACCTTATTGATTCTATGCTTCTATAAATCTATGATTGAAATGGTTTAGGAAATAGCATTGAAAGGGTTCTGAATGTCCTTTAAAACTTTAGAGTCAGCAAACAAGATGTTAACATGGCTGGATGGACAGAATCGTAACAGGGGAAAATGTTTTGTTTTGCTGCTTTGTTCCCTTCTTTATTCCTCAAAAATAGTTGAGTTACTGCAAATCACAGAACACAGGCTATTACACCACAGAATCACCCAGTGATTTTTATCATATGACCTATACTTATTAATGGTAGACTATTGATTGATACAGTCAATTACACCTGTAATATGTGCTTTAAAAGCTAATTATTCTCCACACTGTCCTTGTCAAGCAGGTAATGAAAACCTCTTATGTGTGAGGGAACTGGGATTGTTTAGCCTAGAGAAGAGAAGGCTCAGGGGAGACCTTATTGCTGTCTACAACTACCGGAAGGGAAGTTGTAACCAGGAGGGTGTTGGTCTCTTCTCCCAGGCAACCAGCACCAGAACAAGAGGACACAGTCTCAAGCTGCACCAGGGGAAGTTTAGGTTGGAGGTGAGGAGAAAGTTCTTCACAGAGAGAGTTGTTGGCCATTGGAATGTGCTGCCCAGGGAGGTGGTGGAGTCACCATCCCTGGAGGTGTTCAAGAGGAGACTGGACGTGGCACTTGGTGCCATAGTTTAGTCATGAGGTCTGGGGTGACAGGTTGGAGTTGATGATCTTTGAGGTCTCTTCCAACCTTGATGATCCTGGGAGGTTCTACAGAGGGACTTGGATAGTTTGGATCAGTTGGCCAACGTTAACAGAATGAGTTTCAACAAGGCCAAATGCCAGGTCCTGCACTTTAGGTTACAACAACCCCAAGAAATGCTACAGGCCTGGGGAAGTGTGGGTGGAAAGCTGTCTGGCAGAAAGGGACCTGGAGGTTCTAATTGACAAGCAACTAGTATAAATTACTTGACTTTGGAAAGGCAAACCTTTGCAGGCTGAGAAAATTGCAACAGTGGAAAAGGGAATGGACATACAATGGCAAATAAGAGAACTGTTGTCTAGCATGTAAAGATGTCATTAAGATGCTTTAGTGAAGTCAGGAAAGTAATTCTTGTCATACAAGAGACCACAAAATAACACAGCTGTTCTTGTTGGTGCTGTGTTTGAGTTGTTTGGGTTTTTTTATTCCATATGACTCCATAGTTACTGAAAAGCTATAGAGAAAAGAGTGTTTGGCTTCGTTTCAAGGGCAGGTTCTATATAAGTTAATGCTGCAGTAAAGAACTAAGCATTGTTTCAGGATTTGTTACCTGCTTTGCAAACTAGATATTGGAAATGGTGTTTATTTTGTTCTGCAAGCTGCTTGTGTGTTTCAGTAAAAAATGGGAAATACTGCCTTGTGTCAAAGGGGGGTTTACTTCTAAGAAATCTGCTCTTTGAAAGCAATGCTTGGGAGTCTAGTTCTTATAGTTCAAGAATATGATGGTTAGATGGCTAAAACAACTAAAATGGTCAGTGAATACAGAGACACAAAGATGAGGAAGCTGGTCAGCTCAGGGAAAAACACTTGGGGCAAACCTAGCAAGGGTTCTTTGCATGTAAAGGCTTCTTATTTTCTGAATCCAATGCAACAAAACTACCCTTTCTCTTGAATCAGTGACACAGATAATTCAAGGAAAGGTAATTCTTTTCTCTTGCCAGTATAGTTGGCAAGAACTGTGGCTAAATCATAACACAAGCAAGTATACAATACAGTAAATAAAATATATGCTTGCAAAGTATTGATTTTGATAAAGCTGATGGGAGTTCTGAGTTTTTATGTGATTTTGTTGCACAAAGACATTTTCTTTCATTGTATTTCAGCCCTATGAAAAAAGGTAAATCAAGGTCTTGGTTGATTTGTCTCTTTTCATAGACAGAAATGTAGTGTGATATTTTAAATGTGCACAGGGAAACTTACCAACTCGTTCAGTTTCTATGCGAAACGATTGCCTAATCATCATTTGTACCTTTGACATATACATTTGAGTGTTGAAAACTTTTGCTGACTTTTCCAAAGCAAAGCAAGCGCTTGTAGAGGCAAGGACAAGAGACCTTCTTAAATGCTCTTTCCCACAGTAGGGGCTTTGGAACTAGATGAGCTAGGGTAGTTTAGCCTGGAAAAGAGGAGGCTCAGGGGAGACCTTATTGTGGTCTACAACTACCTGAAGGGAGGTTGCAGCCAGGTGAGGGTTGGTCTCTGGTAGCACCAGATCAAGAGGACACAGTCTCAAGCTGCACCATGGGAGATTTAGGCTGGATGTTAAGAAGTTCTTCACAGAAAGAGTGATTGGCCATTGGGATGGGCTGCCCAGGGAGGTGGTGGAGTCACCATCACTGGAGGTGTTTAGGAAGAGACTGGATGGGGTGTTTGGTGCCATGGTTTAGTTGATTAGATGGTGTTGGATGATAGGTTGGACTCAATGATCTCAAAGTTCTTTTCCAACTTGGTCTGGTCTATTCTATTCTATTCTTTTCTATTCTATTTTATTCTATTCTAGTGCCTTCCAACTCAAAACATTCTATGATGATCCTTCTGTTAGTTGTTGGGTACTGTGAACTTTTCTCCATGGTATTGTTCTCTAGTTGGGAATAGTTTAAGTGTCAAACAGTACTATCAAATAATTTTCTTTCCATATGTAAATGCACTGAACCCTGAACAAGCTTCAGTTAAAGATGCTCTTCTTAGCATCTCTGATTGCTAACAGGCACAGCCAATTCACATAGATGGTTGTAGATACCAGTGTCCTCAGTCATGCTGCTGTTCACCACCCTTCACAAAACATATCTACTAGAATGGGGAATCAAGGTAGCTGGTTTGCAATATCTCTTTTGCTCACACACCTCCTGGTTTGCTTCATGCAATCAGATCCTCATACTTGCTTTTGGTCTAACAGCTGCCAAACTTCTTTTCACTGTTCTCACTCTCCAGCAGCTGCAGGGAGCACTTTCAAGGCACAAAAGGTTAAATAGGGAAATGCTAAACCTGTCTCATGTAACAAAGATGTAGCATCACGCCCTAATCAATCTTCTGTGGCTGATTAGACCTGCAATAAGGCTGAAGTCTGATAAAAACAACTTGACAGTTCTAACCCCCCATTAAATTTCCAATTTTCATTTTAGGTCTTTTCAGAGGCTTTGAAACTTTCTCCTTGTTAGAATGCTCAAGCAAGTACTGTTGACTTTGAGCAATAAAACTCCAGTTTGCTACCTTTTCCTAAAAAGAAAATCCAGGTAATAAATAGGGTCAAAGGAAGAACTCAGAAAAATTGCAGTAAAGTGGAGTTCCAGCTAATAGGCAAGAGCATAAGTGTGCGTAGTGTTGGACAGGAATAAACTCTCTTAAAGACATGGTTGTGATTTTCTTCTTCAGGATAAAGAGTGCTTCATTCCATGAATAATTTAATAGAAGTATACAGGAGATAGGATCACTGATAGGCTATCACAAATGATGGGTGGAGAGGGGAAAGAGCTATAAATATGCCTAAAATTCTGTTCTGCTCTGGGCTTGCATTTTAGTAATGATAAACTATTAGTGTCCCCCAGGAACCAGTTTTGGGACCCATCCTGTTCAATATCTTTCTTGATGATCTGGATGAGGGGATTGAGTCCATCATCAGTAAATTTGCAGATGACACCAAGTTGGGAGCAGGTGTTGATCTGTCAGAGGGTAGGAGATCTCTGCAGAGGGATCTTGACAGGCTGGAGAGATGGGCAGAGTCCATCATGATGGCATTCAACAAGTCCAAGTGCCAGGTGCTGGACTTTGGTCACAACAACCCCATGCAGAGCTGCATCCTGGGGTAAGAGTGGCTGGAGAGCAGCCCGGCAGAAAGGGACCTGGGGGTACTGGTTGACAGCTGCCTAAACATGAGCCAGCAGTATGCCAAGGCAGCCAAGGTGGCCAATGGCATCCTGGCCTGCATTTGAAATAGTGTGGCCAGCAGGAGCAGGGAATTCATTGTGGCCCTGTACTCAGCACTGGTTAGGCCACACCTTGAGTCTTGTGTCCAGTTCTGAGCTCCTCAGTTTAAGAAGGACATTGAGACACTTGAATGTGTCCAGAGAAGGGCAATGAGGCTGGGGAGAGGCATTGAGCACAAGGCCTATGAGGAGAGGCTGCAGAAGCTGGGGTTGTTTAGCCTGAAGAAGAGGAGGCTAAGGGGAGACCTTCATGCTGTGTACAACTACCTGAAGGGATGTTGTAGCCACGAAAGGGTTGGTTTCTTCTCCCAGGCATCCAGCACCAGAACAAGAGGACACAGTCTCAAGCTGCACCAGGGGAAGTTTAGGCTGGAGGTGAGAAGAAAGTTCTCCACAGAGAGAGTTGCTGGCCATTGGAATGTGCTGCCCAGGGAGGTGGTGGAGTCACCGTCCTTGGAGGTGTTCAAACTGTGTTTGGACATGGCACTTGGTGCCATGGTTTAGTAGTCTTGAGGTGTTGGGTGAGAGGTTGGACTTGATGATCTTTGTGCTCTTTTCCAACCTTATTGATTCTATGATTCTATGATTTAAACATGCTCTATTATCTGAGGAGTGGACATGTAACAAAATAATATGATGTTTTTTAAGTGTGTATCTGACCTAACAGATGGTTATTTTCCCTATGTAAAAGTCAGGACTGCTATTCTAGCAGGACGTATGGGAAAGAATTGCCATGGATTTTATGTAGAGAGGGAATTGCTTAATCACATATTTGAGTTGTCAGAACAAGTCAAAGATGTGGATGATCTGGTCAGCCGTGACTTCACGTGGGCTGAATAACAGTCAAGCTTTGCAGTTGAGAGAAGCTTCCAAGGTCTTTCCACCAGGGTCTGTGCTTGGACCAGTGCTGCCTAACAAATTTGTAAGCTGTCTCCACAAAGAAATGAGCAAGTATATGATAACATTTGCTAATGATACAGGACTTTTCAGATTTGGTGGTGTTTTGTTTTTTTTTTTTTTATAATTAAAGCAATAAAGGTTGATTACAAAAGAGTCATCTGATATTAAGCAGGTGGAAGAGAAATCAGCAGCCTAAATTCAGTGCTGGTATTTGCAAACAAAAATGTGAGTGGGAAGACAGCATGGAGGAAATCCCAACTACAACATTAGGAAAGACAGGAGCTTTTGCAAGAAGTTGGGTATGAATCATAGAATCTATAAGACTGGAAGAGATCTCAAAGATCATCAAGTCCAGCCTGTCACCCAACACTTCATGACTACTAAACCATGGCACTAAGTACCACATCCAATCCCCTCTTGAACACCTCCAGGGATGGTGACTCCACCACCTCCCTGGGCCGCAGTGACAAGCGGAGTCCCTCAGGGATCAGTCCTGGGACCTGTCTTATTCAACATCTTTGTGGGTGACATGGACAGTGGCATTGAGTGCACCCTCAGCAAGTTTGCTGATGACACCAAGCTGTGTGGTGCAGCAGACACGCTGGAGGGAAGGGAGGCCATCCAGAGGGACCTTGACAGGCTGGAGAGGTGGGCACAAGCCAACCTCATGAAGTTCAATAAGAGCAAGTGCAGGGTCCTGCATCTGGGTCGAGGCAATCCCAGGCACAAATACAGGCTGGGCAGTGACTGGCTGGAAAGTAGCCCTGAGGAGAGAGACTTGGGGGTGCTGGTGGACAAAAAGCTCAACATGAGCTCTCAGTGTGCGCTTGCAGCCCGCAAAGCCAATCAGATCCTGGGCTGCATCAGGAGAAGTGTGGCCAGCAGGTCGAGGGAGGTGATCCTCCCCCTCTACTCAGCCCTGGTGAGACCCCACCTGGAGTACTGTGTCCAGTTCTGGAGCCCCTATTACAGGAGGGATGTGGAGGTGCTGGAACGTGTCCAGAGAAGGGCCACAAGGATGATCAGAGGGCTGGAGCACCTCTCCTATGAGGACAGACTGAAGGAGTTGGGGCTGTTCAGTCTGCAGAAGAGAAGGCTCCGAGGTGACCTAATTGTGGCCTTCCAGTATCTGAAAGGGGCCTACAGGAAGGCTGGGGAAGGACTTCTCAGGCTATCAGGTAGTGATAGGACTAGGGGGAATGGAATGAAGCTGGAGGTGGGGAGATTCAGGCTGGATGTGAGGAGGAGGTTCTTCACCATGAGAGTGGTGAAACCCTGGAATGGGTTGTCCAGGGAGGTGGTCGAGGCCCCATCCCTGGGGGTGTTTAAGACCAGGCTGGACGAGGCTCTGTCCAGCCTGATCTAGTGTGGGGTGTTCCTGCCCATGGCAGGGGGGTTGGAACTAGATGATCCTTGTGGTCCCTTCCAACCCTGAATGAAACTATGAAACTATGAAACATTCCAATGGCTAACAACTCTCTCTGTGGAGAACTTTCTCCTCACCTCCAACCTAAACTTCCCCTGGTGCAGCCTGAGACTTAAAACTCTAAGCCAGTTGAAAATGCAAGTAGACAGATGGGAGTGATCAGGGTGGGATTAGAGAACAAACTAGAATACATTCCAAAATACATTCCAGGTCCATTATTCCATTATTCTATAGCTCCCTCCTATCATTTGAATACTGCATAGCCTTATTCAGGTTGGAAACAAATGCTTTAGTTCTCAAATTATTAGGATTTAGGCCTACATAATCATAAATGACAGGGAAAATATGAGTAAATAATGAGTTAAAATTCCAAACTGACAGCAGAAGAAGCAGGGAAAACCTGACAGAAAGAGTTTGCTATGGTGTTCTGCGAGCACTGACCTGGAAGGTTATTAAATTTTAAGAAATAATTCAGTCCAGCAGTTGTACTTAAGACTGTTAGCCATTCATTTTGTACAGAATTTGGACACTATTTAGGGCAGACTCTTCGTTTGAAGTAGGCCTTCCATAACAAGAGTATTTTTTTCTTTTCTCTTGTGAACCTTTGGAGAATACCAAAAGACAAAGAAATAGCAGGAGATTACTACATGACTGCTGGTGATATGCTCAGGGAATTGATACTCAGACACTTGCATGCTAGTTTAACAGCTTGTCATATCCCTGAACTAAGTCTCATGGAATTTAAACTATTCACATTTTTTTTAACCTTTTTTTCTTCCCACCCCTCCTCCCCATCCTTCCTTCCCCCCACTATCCCCCCTTTCTGGTTATGATATGCCTGTGGAGCAATACTCTGAGGAAGGTATCTCATGGAACAGTCCTCCATGTATTCTTCTTTGTCTCTTTTGTTATTTTTCTTTCTAGTGTGGTAAGTACTTCTATATTGTCAGAGAGCTGACCTCATCTTGAGAGTCTTCAGATGTGAGACAAAGGGACCAGGCTCTTTATCTGAGGTGCAATAGTCTCATATTCCTTGTCAGGCCTGCATGCATCCAAATCTTGTGCCTAATAGAGGCAGAGTAAAGCTCCACCTCATTTCCTTATTTATGTAGTTTGTTTCAACACCTGTTAGATGGAAAGGCAACTTTGTCTCTTTCTTCCTTATGAGCCTGCAACCTTGAGTGCTGTGTCCAGTTATAGGGCACTCAGTTTAGGAAGGATGTTGACTTGCTGGAACATGTCCAGAGAAGGGCAACAAAGTTGGTGAGGGGTTTGGAACACAAGCCCTATGAGGAGAGGCTGAGGGAGCTGGGATTGCTTAGCCTGGAGAACAGGAGGCTCAGGGGAGACCTTCTTGCTCTCTACAACTACCTGAAGTGAGGTTGTACACAGGCGGGAGCTGGTCTCTTCTCTCAGGCAACTAGCACCAGAACAGGAGGACACGGTCTCAAGCTGCACCAGGGGAGGATTAGGCTGGAGGTTAGGAAGAAATTCTACATAGAGAGAGTGATTGTCCATTTGAATGGGCTGCCCGGGGAGGTGGTGGAGTCACCATCATTGGAAGTGTTTAGGAGGAAACTTGTTAGGGTGCTTGGTTGCATGGTTTAGTTGATTAGCTGGTGTTGGATGACAGGTTGGACGCGATGATCTTGAAGGTCTCTTCCAACTTGGTCTATTCTATTCTATTCTATTCTATTCTATTCTATTCTATTCTATTCTATTCTATTCTATTCTATTCTATTCTACTTGTGATATCCCTGAATGAAGTCTCATGGAATTTAAACTATTCACATTTTTTTTTACCTTTTATTTCTTCCCCCTCCCCCCTCCCCCCCCCCCAATCCTTCTCTCTGCCCCCTTCACCCCTTTCTAGTTATGGTATGCCTGTGGAGCAATACTCTGAGGAAGGTACCTCATGGAACAGTCCTCCATGTATTCTTCTTTGTCTCTTTTGTTATTTTTCTTTCTAGTGTGGTAAGTACTTCTATATTGTCAGAGAGCTGACCTCATCTTGAGAGTCTTCAGATGTGAGACAAAGGGACCAGGCTCTTTATCTGAGGTGCAATAGTCTCATATTCCTTGTCAGGCCTGCATGCATCCAAATCTTTTGCCTAATAGAGGCAGAGTAAAGCTGCAGCTCATTTCCATATTTACGTAGTTTGTTTCAACACCTGTTAGATGGAAAGGCAACTTTGTCTCTTTCTTCCTTATCTCTGTTTGAAGCTATACGGAAAATCCTTTCAGGCAGAACAGCCATCTGCAGAACAATGGCTGAGTTTTTAAGGACACATTCCAAAACCCGAAAAGTTCAAAATAATTTTGTATTTCATTAGTACTTCTCATTAAAATGAGTGTAAAATTCTCTTTAGTTTGAAAGGAGAGGTACAGGTTGACAGCTACTTAGATTCTCTTCCTTGTTAGTATGCTCAAGCAAGTACTGTTGACTTTGAGCAATAAAAGTCTAGTTTGCTACCTTTTCCTAAAAAGAAATGCCAGGTAATAAATAGGGTCAAAGGAAGAACTCAGAAAAATTGCAGTAAAGTGGAGTTCCTGCTAATAGGCAAGAGCATAAATGTGCGTAGTGTTGGACAGAAATAAACTCTCTTAAAGACATGGTTGATTTTCTTCTTCAGGATAAAGAGTGCTTTATTCCATGAATAATTTAATAGAAGTAAACAGGAGATAGGATCACTGATAGGCTATCACAAATGATGGGGGGAGAGGGGAAAGAGCTATAAATATGCCTAAAATTCTGTTCTGCTCTGGGCTTGCATTTTAGTAATGATAAACTATTAGTGTCCCCCAGGAACCAGTTTTGGGACCCATCCTGTTCAATATCTTTCTTGATGATCTGGATGAGGGGATTGAGTCCATCATCAGTAAATTTGCAGATGACACCAAGTTGGGAGCAGGTGTTGATCTGTCAGAGGGTAGGAGATCTCTGCAGAGAGATCTTGACAGGCTGGAGAGATGGGCAGAGTCCATCATGATGGCATTCAACAAGTCCAAGTGCCAGGTGCTGGACTTTGGTCACAACAACCCCATGCAGAGCTGCATCCTGGGGTAAGAGTGGCTGGAGAGCAGCCCGGCAGAAAGGGACCTGGGGGTACTGATTGACAGCTGGCTGAACATGAGCTATCAGTGTGTCAAGGCAGCCAAGGTGGCCAATGACATCCTGGCCTGTATCAGAAATAGTGTGGCCAGCAGGAGCAGAGAGGTCATTGTGGCCCCGTACTCAGCATTGGTTAGGCCACACCTTGAGTCCTGTGTCGAGTTCTGGGCCCCTCAACTTAAGAAGGACATTGAGACTCTTGAATGTGTCCTGAGAAGGGCAACAGGGCTGGGGAGAGGCCTCGAGCACAGCTCTGTGAGGAGAGGCTAAGGGAGCTGTGGTTGTCTTGTCTCTCCCCAGATATTTCATTATTTGCATGCTGAACTTGTTGGCAGATAATAATAGTCAGCAAGAGAATAGATGTATACTGTGGCTATTCTTACCATAGCTCCTACAGATAATTGAAAGTCCCGACTACTTTAACTTGGTGCCTTTCAAGTATGCTGGGTTTACCTGAAGATTTTAACTAGTACGACAGAATAGATAGATTTATGGTAGCTCACATGTAGTCTTGTTTGGTACCTGTGTCAAAATACATTTATTGACCAAATAACTGAAAATACATGGATTTATTTCTTTCATTGTACTCTATCCTATTTCTTACTGCTTTGCTGCAAGTGCACAGAAGGACCAAAGCAAAAACCCACCCTGATCAGTCTGAGCATGAAATGCACTGTAAGGCCACAGTATAAACTTGTATAAATAGAAAAATCTTTGACATCATAAAGCATTATAGACTATCACAGGCCAAAAGATGATTTAGCTCAACTCTTCTTGCTATGTAGACCTCGATGTTTACAATATCCTTCACCTTTTATGGGACTATTATTGTACCACTGTAACATCCACTCAGCAGCAATACTAGAATAGTGTCCACAATTTCCCAGGTGAGCATGAACAGGTTTTCTTTAAGTGTCCTTGTACCATGAGGACAACTGAATTCTCATTGTCAATGAAGTCCTGCAGCCTGTGAGTTTGCTTTTTTAAGGTAGTTATGGGAAATGAATATAGTGGGTGGCTTCAGTATCTAACAGCTGAACTCTGAAATGAGTAAAAGTGAGCGTCAGGTGCTATGGATGGAGCAGTATTGAGTGAGATTTGGGAAGGCCCTTGCATGGAAGAAGGTCCTGGACAGGGCATAGTCAGATCTTCTAAAGAGGTGGCTTTGTTTCTTTTCCTTGTTGTTTTGGAGGTAAAGCACTTCTGCCTATTTGAATATCCACGGTGTGAAAAGTCTGGAAAGTTATTTCACAGCATTAAATTGTCCCTATCCTTCTTAAAAACACAGAGACAAGATGAGGGTCTGGTGTTTACCTTTCTTATCACTAACTGGTGAGGCTTTTTGCCAAGGAAGCAGGGGAGTCTGGCACAATATTTATTTTATCTTGAGATCATTCTAAGCTCCTTTGTGTGTGCTAACCACTATGCTTAGTTTTCAGAGACTCACTCCAATTCTTCTTGCTCATTATGCTTCATTGATTATCACAGAATCACATAATGTTCTCATAGTGCATGAAGTCTGGCAACTGCTAGTGGTCTGTAGAGGAAGTTCAAGCTCTGCTCTGGTCCCTGCTCCCATAATTGCTAAGTTATGCTGACATTTTGTGAGATAAAACCTAGAAACTATTCTGCACACAGGGCTCAGAAAAGAGGCAGTAATTGCAGCTGAATCATTTTCACAGAGACTACTTTAAGAAAAGGAAAATGGCCATCTTATCAAAGTTGCCATCATTAACCTTTTCTACTTTTGAGGATTGAGGGGGAAGAAAGAAGAGCTGAATCACAGTGAAGAACAGTTTCTGAAATGATACTTGCACAGCCAAGTAAAAATACTTTTAGGTACTGCAGGCTGGATTAAACCCTTCTGAAACTTATTATATGTCCCACTCATGAAAGAGAAAATCAGAAGCAGTAGTGTTGTACATAGCAAACAAAATCAGATTTACCTTATAATTGAGGTAGCTGGAATGAGCTGCCCAGAGAGGTTGTGGAGTCTCCTTCTCTGGAGACTTTCCAAACCCACCTGGATGCATTCATGTGCAGACTACCCTAGGTGAGCCTGCTTTTGGCAGGGGGTTGGACTCAATGATCTCTGGAGGTCCCTGCCAACATCTAACATTCTGTGATTCTGTGATATTCAAAATATTGAACAACATCATTACTGAGTTTCACGTTTGCAAGCAGTGATATGATGGAAACAAAGCAACAATCATACACTGTGGGATGTTTGGAAACTGTGCTCCTGCCCTGTGGCAGATAAAGTTTGAAGTATGTTCTAGTGTACTAGTAGTCACATGATGGGATTTTTCAGTTATGTTTGCAAGATAGTGATTGAGATGAGTGGGTTATCTGCTCAAAGGTTCCAAATGATGTTAGTTGTGGGAAAAGGGCTGTTTTCAGATAGCTTTGGAAGGCTATGAAGATTTGCCCCTGATCGAATTAGAGAGGGCTATGTTTTGTCTTTGACTCTGAGTGGAATGTAAACACCTTGTAACTGAAGGAGAGAAACTAGGCAGAATTTGGTTGGATGTGTTAAAATATCGTTTTGTTATTTTGACTTATTTTATGCCTTAATTACATGTATGCCAGTAGAACATGAGCAATTGAGATGTTGCACACGTGCCTTCTAATGGACTGTAGAACTTATAGTCTATCAGACTGCATAATGTAATAAACGTCTTCGCCTGCTTACATCTGATCCTGAAAGCATTGCACGAGGCAAATCCAACATCTATAAAACATCTATATTACAACAAATGGTAGTTTTCTCAGAACCTGGTTTTTCTCTCCACAAATAAATTCCTTCAGAAGTTCTATCTAAAGCCTGCACATAAAGATGGATTTTGTGGTTTATACCCAAAAATCTTAACTATCAAAAAAAAAAGAGGCACATCAGTATGAAAATGACTTCACCCTTAATGGAAAAAAAAAAAAAAAAAATAGAATATCCCATCTGCATTTTTTATGACCATTGATTAAAATCTGTTACATGACCATGACTCTATATTCCTTGTGGCAGTTTAGGCTGGGTGCCTCCTGTCCCTGCCACATAAGTTGCACCTCGGGTCTCCTGAGTGTCCAACCTAGTAAGGTGGTCACAGGAAACAGAAAATTTCTACCCATAAATCCTGTGTCTTTTAAATCCATCTGCAAAGTCCTTCTCTTCCTCTTTCTTCCCTCTCTGTTCCTGTGGGAGATGCTCCCTGTCAGGTAACACTGGGGGAGTATCTCAAAAACTCTTAGGCCTGGCTTGGCCTAATGCCAGGATGAGAAGAGTGGGCTACTCTCAGACCTGACCAGCCTGAGCCTAGCCTAGCAGTGTTGGGGGAAGAAAGAGCCCTGGGGGTTTTTGGGTAGACCTTCAGGTGGGGAGAATGGAAGTGCTGGGGGGGCCTTTGGGTGTGGTGTGAGTGACTCTCTACACCTTGGGATTCTTTGCCACTATGTTTTGTAGTTTCTGTATACCACTAATTGCTTTTCCATTTAAACTTCCCATCACTATCCAATCCATTTGTGCGAGTGTCATTTTTTTTGTCCCTCTCAGGGCGATGAAGGATCTGTCTGCCTCTAAACCAGGACATTCCTATACAATGTTTATCTGTTTTTTTTCTCTGGCACATAGACTACCATTTTGCTCTCCTCAGCCCTTGCAAATAAGAGTTCAAAAAACCAACAGTTTTACTCCTACTTTGTATTGCAAGCTTCAGTGATCGCTGAAATCTCTCTCTGCCTTCATTCTTAATCATGTGTTTGCATATTCTACTTCTAAGTTTTGGTGTAGCCTATTTAGATTGCACACTCTTGAAACAACAAAGCTGTCACTATAAGATTTTTGTTGCCTGGAGCAGCATGATCAGCAAAACTAGATCTTTAATTATTCATGAGATTAAAGATTGTTGTATTTGGTATATACAATGTATTTAAAGCACTGCTATATATTTTGTTATGTGGAAATTAAAAAATACATAGCATAGGAGCCATGTTTTACAAGTTCTGGTTCCAATCATTATGTAGATAGTGTCTTAGTGATTAAAATTCCCTTCTGAATGACTGCATGTATCCTCAGAGATCAGGTAGCAGAAGTAAAGCTGCAGGTGTGTTTGACCTTAATTGTAAGACAGAAGCCTTCTCCATGTTGATCTGTAAGTACATGAACCTGTTATTACTTTGAAACAAACATTTTCTGGTTTTTGAGCTCTTCATTTAACAGAAGCTCCAGCCCATTGTCCCTCATTAGTATGTATTGTACATGATAAAGTTAAATCATAACCCTGGTGACAATATTTGCTTTCTAAATCATCTGGCATGCCTTGCCAAATGTTATTTTAGTAGAACCTTTTAAAATCTTCTGCTGTCAATGATCTGAATTACAGACGCACTCATCCAGAACTATACTTTGCAGTGCTTAACATGTCATTAAATAAAAAACAGTCAACAAATCACTTGTGCTTTACATTAAATAGAGAAATGTCTCAGCTCTTTAGTTTTGCCCAGCTTGGTGTTGACCTGCACAGCAACTTGCTACCTCAGAAAAGTTTCTGTGCTGTTCTTGAAGTGCAGTGCTCTCAGCTGGAGACTAAATGCAAGGAAAGCTCTTCTGTTATCACCTCTCCTGTACACACATTCCATCATCCCCAGGGTCAGGACCTGGCAATTTAGGGGCACAGTATGAGCATAGCAGAAGTGCTTTAATGGAAACCACTCTGGGTGAGTCTGGGATTTGGCCAAAGCGCAGCTGTAGGCTCTGTTCATCCTCTGGATGAGGAAACCAGTCTTGATCTTCCTATGGTCTCTTGATGCTGAGCTTTCTAAAGCACAGAAAAGCCCCTATGGCAACCTGCACACCAGATCCATTTGTCTCTGTTTTCCACATTGCATCACATTTTAATTCTGTGCCTGAATCTTTTTATCATCTTGTTATGGCAGACATCAGTTTTTGTGGGTTACTGGTTTTTATAGGAAAATTGATCTGCCTTCTTTGCGTACGTCTTTACTCCTAAGACTGAACTCCCCTATGAATTCCAGACCCTTGGTGAAAGAGAAGACGACTGGAGGAGGTAGGACTTTCCACTAGTCATTGAAGACTGGGTTAGGGATCAGTTACATACACTGAATATTCACAGGTCCATGGGGTTGATGAGATTCACCCAAGAGTCTTGAGAGAGCTGGCTGATGCTGTCACTCCACCACTCTCCATCATTTTTGCCAGGAAGAGACTGGATGGGGTGCTTGTTGCCATGGTTTAGCTGATTAGATGTGTTGGATGATAGGTTGGACTTGATGATCTCAAAGGTCTTTTCCAACCTGGTCTGGTCTGGTCTGGTCTGGTCTATTCTATTCTATTCTATTCTATTCTATTCTATTCTATTCTATTCTATTCTTTCTATTCTATTCTAATACTTAGACATTGGCCAAGTACCAACAGTCACACAGTCTGCTCAGTGATGTCAGACCCAGCCCCACCTTGTGAGACCATCCAGCTGAGCCTATGACAGCCACAACATGGCAAAAAATATTGATAACCTTTTTTGATAACATATTAATATGAAAAATTGCCAAAATGTATTAAAAAGGCTTGATGTACAGTTAGAATATATATTTACAACTTAAACAGTTTTATGCAAACTGGTAGGAATATCAGAAAGAGAGAATCCCCAGGAGCAAAATGGTGTCAACCATGTGGGGGGAGACTCGACAAGAACTGTTATGCCAAAGAGGCGATGAATTAATTACTCACAGATGGTTCCACCCAAGTAGGGAGTTTGGCTGCTACTAGCTGTTGAGGCTTTGGGGTGCCCTCATGCCCCAACTTGTTGGTTGCTGGCAATCAGGCCACACGGTGTCTGGGCTGATTTGGCTTCAGTGGACAGCAGACAGTTTTTGATGCGTTCTTTGTGACAGGCACTTGCTTTGTCCTGGGTAAACTGAGGCACTGCAGAGCCTCAGGCTTGGTTCTGAGTCCTAAGCTCATGGATTCTCTCATAGCTTGCAGTGTGTAGGCTCGTGGCTTCAGCCCAGGCTCTGGACTGGGCACTTGAGGCAATGCAACTCAATGCAACTTCAAACCAGATAGGCCCAAGCAGGTTCAAGCAAGGCAAGGCTTAAGCAAGGCAAAGTGACTAGAGAGAAGCCTGTATGTATATCCTGCCCAGCATCCAACTGTGCCAATAGGGCAACTGAAGCCAGCACATAGTTACCCGATGAAGAGGTTTTCTGCCAGGCTGTGGCCATAAAAAGCAGAAGCAGAGGCCTGGTCAGGCAGGAGCAGTGGCCAGTACACATGGCTCTTACCCCAGAAGGAGAGTGGTTTACCAGACATGCATGGTCCTGTCCCCTTTGTTCCCTTTCCAGCATTACCCTGACTTTCTGCAGGAAGGAGGGGAGAGAGTGGGACCATGTCTAGACATATGAGGCTCTGTCTGGGTTTCTGCTGGGGCTTGCTTGGCCCTACCATGACATCCTTGCAAGCGTATGCAAGACAAACCAGAACTTTAGGAAGAGACTTAATGGGGTGCTTGGTGCCCTGGTTTAGTTGATTAGATGGTGTTGGATGATAGGTTGGACTCGATGATCTCAAAGGTCTTTTCCAACCTATTCTATTCTATTCTATTCTATTCTATTCTATTCTATTCTATTCTATTCTATTCTATTCTATTCTATGTCAAAGCTGTCACTGTGACTGTAGTGAGAATCTGATGATACAGATGTAAGTTTTATTTCCATTTTTTGGTTTGTCAAAGGACAGGTTCTAAGGACAAGTTTTACTATGAATTAAATCTGTTAACACGTAAACAGTTAAGTAGAAAACAGCATTAAGGGGTGATGAAAATTTACTTCAGTTTCTGATTTCCTGCACCCTGTTGAGTGCTACTTCAATTTCACAGACTTCAGGAAATCTTACAGGTTTATATCAATTCATGGTATGAGGAGAGGCAGATTCCTATGATACTGGAAGCTACACATGAACAATTTTGCTTGGCTGAAGCTTACCTTCGAGGATGGTACTGTGGCGTCTGACAGATTGATCCAGGCCACAGATCGCAGCAGGTGTTTAAACAGAGGGACCAATTTGCAGATCAGATGTCCTGGCAAACACAGAAATTCTGGAAATGTGGAACTGATTTGTAAGACCTGAGCCATCCTGCTTTACATCTGGAGCAAAAATGAAAATTAGGGAATAATATAAGAATCATTGTGATGGCAACAGGTTTGATCTTGACCCCATGATACTGCTACTGCTGGCTTCCTTTTTGAAGAATCAGATACTGAGAATCTTAACCATCCTAACTGAGGTTGTCTGTCCTCCTACTGAGATGATGTGGTCCATTATTATTCATCAGCAAATCATGCAACAGCAAGTCTAGGGAAGTCTTTCCTCTTTTCTTTTTTATCTTCTCTCTCTCCTTTTTTCCACACACTCCCACACCCCCTTCTTTATTTCCTCCTCTGAACATTGTCATGGATCCCAGCTTTGTTCTTGCAGTCTTTGCCACATTTATATTGGATTGCTATAGCATACTTGAAAAGATGTCCTTCAGGTACATTGCAAAGGCAGTATGTTTGCCTAGGCATTTGAAAGCTGGGGAATGGGGAGGAGGAGGGGAGGTCACATTAACAGTTCTATTTGTAGTGTATTTTTCAAAACAATATTTTTTTCAAAACAGTTTTCATTATTTCATAACAGCCATGCTAATGTGCTTCATACATCTGAAAATAACATTGACTCAGATGAAAAAAAAGACTTAGGTATCTAAAATCAGCATATTGATTCAGAAAACTCCTGTTTAACATCTATCTGCCTGTAGGACTAAGGCCTCTAAAATACCAAGTCCTTTCACATGCATCTGTTTTGATGGATCTGAATCACTCAGTTTGTATCTTCTGCTGAAGCCATTTGAGATCAAGAAACAAGATGTTCCTCTGGTCATGTCCCTGAAGGGCCTGATATGCCCTACCTGCAGTCATGAGGTCTGTGGTGACAGGTTGGACTTGATGATCTTTGAGGTCTTTTCCAACCTTATTGATTCTATGATTCTGTGATTCTTGATTCTATGATTCTATGATGAATCATATTCATCACAGTGAACATTCTACAAATCACAGTAGTCACAACTGCTTTCACTAAATAAGCAAGAACACGAAGGTCTGACTTTATGAAGAATCTAGGGTTCATAGCAAAAATGGGAATGTGGATGAGGACTGTGAAGAGAAAGGATCTCTTGAGGGAGAAGAGGTCAATGGAAATGTGAGACTAGTAGGTTTTTGTTAAACTGATGTGGATTCTTCATTGCTTCCAGATGGCATTAGAAATTTTTTTGAGGAGATAATGATCAATTCACAGGAACTTTGATAGCTAAACTGTTAAAGAGGATAAATAAAGTCTGAATGAAGAATTAGCAGAGAGTGAGGAAAGGGGTTGGTCTCATCTTCTGCTCCTCAGCCCAATGTCTGGTTGGATAGTGATAGCTTTGTAATCACTTCTGCCAGTCAAATGGGCAGGTCTTTCTTGCCATCGGTTCCTACTTTTTTCTCTGCCCTCCCTCCCCGGGTAAACTGCTAAATTCTAATTTCCTGTTTAAACAAGTGCTCAAGGAGTGCTGGGACCAAACAGCGCTGCAGTTCAGACACCTTTCACAAGCAATCGAATCAGAAAATGTCAAGAAGGCAGACATGAGCCAAAAGTTAAATGTATTTGTGCTCTAGGCCCAAAGGACCAAATCTGAAAGTCTTTTGGACATATCTCCTTGTTCTCTGCACATGAGATAAGGTTAATTCCCCGCAGATAAAGTCAAACCCTATGTACTCACTGTTCAGACAGTAAAAAAGTTCACTGTCACTTTAAAGGAGGTGGAATCCATCCTGTTCTTTGACAGCAAAAGTAATTTAGCAGACTCATTGCCATCTCATTCAGAAAGCAGATGAGGTGTGAATCAACTTCTTTGACAGATGAACACCCTAGAGATGATTTCAGTTTGTCACTGTATGCGTGGCTTCTTTACAATTACCACTGAGCTATAAGAGTGCAAAAGGCTGGCTCGTAAGTGCCAGCCTTTCTGCTTTCTGTAATTCCCAAAATACAAACCTCTCTGTTTCCTTATTTTAGACATGAAAAACATAATTAGATATCAAATCCTTCCCTGGGAAAATAAACCTTCTTTCTTATGCTGCTTTAAAGTCAGACAGGGAAAACAGAAAAAAGAAACCACAAAATGGAAGGAAGCTGGTTTGTTGTATTTTTTTTCCCTTCTTTCCTCAAACTATGAATGAGATGAGCTTGAAGGAGAGACTTGATGTGCCTGCTCCCTTCCTGCACAGTTCAGTGCACTGAATAACTCTGTACCAGTGCTCTCCTTAAACAATTGCTATGAGGATGGTTTAGGGTGTCAAGGGCACCAGATGTTTGGAATAGAATAATGGAATCAATAAGGTTGGAAAAGACCTCAAAGATGATGAAGTCCAACCTGTCACGGAACACCTCATGACTACTAAGCCATGGCACCAAGTGTCATGTCCAATCCCCTCTTGAACACCTCTAGGGACAGTGAAATGCAGGAGTGATGTGTCTCCTCATGTGGCACATGTTCACCTGTCTTCCTCCTTCAGCTCTTCTTTAATTCTTCTTTAATGCTGGATTCAGGTTTGGAGCTAAAACCTTTGGAGGGGAAATGCCTGATTTCCTGGGCAATCATAATGATTCTGCTGCAGCATTCACATTCCAGCCCTCTCAGAATTCTGCTGGGCTTCATCTTAAAGTTTTATAGATTCCTACTTTACTATTTTCATTCTAAAACTATCCCATACTTTCTCATCTTCTTACAACTCTACCTTTGTTATACGATACAAGAGGCAAAATAAATACTGGGCAGTTTTTATGTGGAAATCAAGATAAGGGAAATGATGAGTCATGTCTTTACCCATCTACCTTATGAACGTTTTTTCATCTCATTTCCTCTTTCACAGAATCATATAACAGAATAAATAAGGTTGGAAAAGACCTCAAAGATCATCAAGTGCAACCTGTCACCCAACACCTCATGACTACTAAACCATGGCATCAAGTGTCACATCCAATCCCCTCTTGAACACCTCCAGGGGTGGTGACTCCACCACCTCCCTGGGCAGCATATTCCAATGGCTAACAACTCTCTCTGGGAAGAACTTTTTTCTCACCTCCAGCCTAAACTTCCCCTGGCACAGCTTGAGACTGTGTCCTCTTGTTCTGGTGCTGGGTGCCTGGGAGAAGAGAACAACCTCCACCTGGCTACAACCTCCCTTCAGGGTTTAGCCATGAATCAACTATTAGGTTACTCCAAATGGTGCCTTTGAGACACAGTTATCGGTGAGCTGCCCACCAGTGGAGAACTGGGATCTGTTCTGCATCTTTCACATTGCAAAACATCTGCTTGACCCCTGCTCACCTTGTGCTGGCAAAGCAGTGGTGGCTTGCATCAACATATTCACAGCTACAACACCGCATGTGTAATATTTCTGAGAATTCAAACTTAAATGTCAGTGATTTTAAGTTGAATGTTTGCCACACATAATTCATAGGTATCTAGTATTTGTAAAAGGATGAATCTTTCCCACTTTCTGCTAATGTTCTTGTATCAGCTTAGGTCTCTATTTTTTCTGGCCCTGAATAACTTAATAAATGTCACACAGCAAAACCTAGTGGCCCCACATATTTTCAGTTTGCCAAACTGGCCTTCTGCACATCTTCAGAATCAGGCCTTAAGCGAAGAAGTGTTCCCTTCTTTCTGTCTGCAATGGTGAGCTAAGAAAGATTACTTCAATACTGCCTCTGACTCTGAGGTCATCTTTTGTGGTTTTTTTTCCAGACATTCATTAGATAACAAACACATGCAGTCTCTACAGTGCAGAAAGGAGCCCTGCAGACCTTCCTGGGAACTGGGTTAGCTGGTAGCTTCATTCTGCCACTATTTCAGTGCACCAAATTTTCTAATGCAAAGTAGAATCATTTCATAGGAGGATCTTAATGTCTCTACCAGATGAACCCATAGGTGAGTGATAAGGACATTACCATCTCCCTCTTGCTCTGGAGGAATTTCCAAAACAAGCAACACAGTATAACAAAGTATTCAATAAAGGGGATTATTGCTCATTTCTCTTGAGAAGATGCTCTAAAATAATGTAGTGCTTTATAATATTGTTGGGACCCATGACTTGTTTCTGGAAAAGATTACGTGAAAACTTAGCTTACCTAGGTAAGCTTTTAGGCTGGATGTTAGGAAGAAATTCTTCACAGAAAGAGTGATTGGCCATTGGAATGTGCTGCCCAGGGAGGTGGTGGAGTCACCATCACTGGAGGTGTTTAAGAAGAGACTGGATGGGGTGCTTGGTGCCAGGGTTTAGTTGATTAGATGGTGTTGGATGATAGGTTGGACTCAATGATCTCAAAGGTCTTTTCCAACCTGGTCTATTCTATTCTATTCTATTCTATTCTATTCTATTCTATTCTATTCTATTCTATTCGTGAACTTGTTCTTGTATGTCCCCTTCTGTGGAGCATTATTTAGGGTTTGAGACTATAATTTCACAGGTGAATGGAAAGAACAAAAGATACATAGGTAGAAATTGGTCACTGTTAGGACACCTAACTGTCCCTGCGGATGTGCCTTCTGCTGCATAGCTGCAAGTGGTTCACACAAAGTGAACACAAGGTTGTAGCTGTGTTTGCTATTCCTAGTTTTAGAAGCTTTGTAGGCATAGTAAGAGAAATAGATTTGTTTCATTACATGTATATTTAATTCCTGCTTTATGGCTTCTTTTTGCCCATTTGGACTGATACTGTGAACACGGGCTGAAACTCAAAATAGTAACAGGATCAAGACATTAAAGAAGGAGGGGGAAAGAGAAAATAAGACTAAGAAATATTTATACTTCCTCCTGCTAATTATTTTGCACATGCAGTCTCACCAGCTGACCCTGTGACTCCTTTAAAATTGCATTGCTTATTAATCTCCTTACCTTTCATCCTTTGTGAATCTTTCATTGTCATTTACCCATCTGCATTTTCCTGCTCAATCCATCATGAAGATGAGTGCTATACTGGAGACAAGCACTGCTCTTTCCCTGTGTGCTTTCTCTAACGACTTTACCAACTTGCCTTCCCATTTTCCTGAATGTCACTTGCAAGTATTTCTCGCATGGTGCAGCTAGGGACATCTTCTGTCATGGAAGAAACTACCATGGCCATATTTGCTGGAAACAAATTGCACAGAGAGAGATCTGTGGAACAGAATTGTTGGGAATATTTCACTTCTCATCTGTGGAGAAATTCTACCAGCAACATTTGCTTTCTTTTTTTTAACCTTGATTGGACACACACAAAAAAATAATCAAATATCAAAGGATTTTTTTTTTGTTTATTTGCTTTTTTAATTCTGTGAAGAATGGAATGGAATGGAATGGAATGGAATGGAATGGAATGGAATGGAATAGTATAGACCAGGTTGGAAGAGACCTTGGAGATCATGAAGTCCAACCTGTCATCCAACACCATCTAATCAATTAAATCATGCAACCAAGCACCCCATTCAGTCTCCTCCTAAACACCTCCAATGATAGTCACTCCACCACCTCCCTGGGTAGCCCATTCCAATGGGCAATCACTCTTTCTGGGAAGAATTTCTTCCTAACATCCAGTCTAAACCTCCCTTGGTGCAGCTTGAGACTATGTCCTCTTGTTCTGGTGCTGCTTGCCTGGGAGAAGAGACCAACCCCCACCTGGCTACAACCTCCCTTCAGGTAGTTGTAGAGCACCATAAGGTCTCCCCTGATCCTCCTCTTCTGCAAGATAAGCAACCCCAGCTCCCAGTTCAGCTATAAACATAAATGAGACCTTTACTTTTCATCTTGCTCCTACATGATGCACATAATCCAAAAACCAAGAACATATCTTCTCTGTAAGCTGTCAAATTACTTAAAGTCTGAGACTAAGCTATTCATACCTTCATCCAGCCTGAAGGACCAGGTGTGGTTCATCTCCTGTATTGGAGATCATCAGCACAAGACTTTCTAAACCCATTATAGCAAGACCTATAGCAAGATGGTACAATCACTCTACCCTACCTGTTCTCTGTTATTATTATTATTATTATTATTATTATTATTATTATTATTATTATTATTATTGAATAATGAGGGAGGTTGGAGGAGCAGGGGGATAGGTGGAGTAGGGCAAAAGGTTTAAAAATCCATCTCATTAGGAAATTATTTCAGTATTTTCCAGTACTGTAAATTGTTGATTGGAAAATACTGCAAGTGTCATGAAATGCTAGTGGACAGCTGATGTCACACATTTTAACTATCATGTGGTGTCCCCATGAGCAGAAAGAAGCATTTTTTGTTCTCTTCCCACCACATCCTAAAGGTCCTACAGTATTTGATCATCTCTTCTTCCTCCCATAAGTTACCTGTGCTTTTCAGCGTGATCCAGCACAATCCTGGATAGAATATAAATAGAAATAGGAATAGAAATAGGAATAGGAATAGGAATAGGAATAGGAATAGGAATAGGAATAGGAATAGGAATAGGAATAGGAATAGGAATAGGAATAGGAATAGAATAGAATAGAATAGACCAGACCAGGTTGGAAAAGACCTTTGAGGTCATCAAGTCCAACCTCTCATCCAACACCATCTAATCAACTAAACCATGGCAACAAGCACCCCATCAAGTCTCCTCTGAAACACTTCCAGTGATGGTGACTCCACCACCTCCCTGGGCAGCACATTCCAATGGCCAATCACTCTTTCTGGGAAGAACTTCTTCCTAACATCCAGTCTAAACCTCCCCTGGTGCAGCTTGAGACTGTGTCCTCTTGTTCTGGTGTTGGAATGGACAGACATTGTTGAAAGAAACTAGAAAAGGAAGGAATTAAACAATGAAGAAATGAAAATATTTCAAATAATCTCCATATTGAAGAAGTTTGCATTAAAACCTGCACTTATATAAATGTGGAATTTCTGCTTTTTCGGTGATCGTTTCTTTCTTTTGGGCATAGTCTCATATGAGGCAGAGCAGAGATGCACAAGTTTTACTGGTGCTCCAGATCTTATTTTTAGTGAGCTTTTTTATAAAGGTTGATTAACTGGAATATAGGCAGAGTGCAGCAAAGAACCAGGAGGGGTAAACTGCTTTTTCAATTGTTTTTATTCTGGCTTGAGCTGGTAGAAGGTACTTACTGCTTTTACAACTAGATCCATGTGTATCCTTTTACATTTTGTGTACTGAAGCAAACCTTTGTTGAACACTTTTGCTCCTCAGTGCAGATGTTGGCATTTGATAGTGGTGGTGAAATGTAAAATATGTTGTGGAGGAAGAGGAGCAATTTTGTAGAGAACATTCTGGATGACAGTACCAGTTTTTATTACTTCATTTAGCCTTCCAAGCAATTTTGTTGTGAGTTATATTCTAGAAGGAACTTCCAGAGAACTGAACCTCTCCAATATCAAAGGAATTGAAAACAGTTATTCATTCATTCCATAAAACCTAACCCTGAAAAGCAAAACCAAAGGGTCATTGTTGTAGGTGACTCCCTGCTGAGGGGAGCAGAGGGCCTAATATGCAGACCAGACTCACTTCATAGAGAGTTCTGCTGTCTCTCTGGTGCCCAGGTAAAGAATGTGATAGGAAAATTTCCCACACTTGTGAGTCCTTCAGACTATTACCCACTTCTGGTTTTTCAGGTAGATAGTCATGATGTAGCAGTGAGAGGCTCACAATCAATAAAAAGAGACCTCAGGACCTTGGGGCAACTGCTAAAGGGATCAGGATCTCAAGTTGTGTTCTCCTCCCTCCCTCTGACATCAGGAAAATCCTGCCTGACAAAACCTAGTGGCCTTCTGTGAAAATGTCACAACATTAATAGATGAAGGCTGAGCAACTGACATCATTTACCTGGGCCTGAGCAAAGCCTTTGACACTATCCTACACCACGTCCTGGTCTCCAAGCTGGTGCAGTATGGGTTTGATGGATGGACCAATGAGTGGATAAAGAACTGGCTTGATAGCTGCACCCAAAGGGTGGCTGTCAATGGGTCCATGTCCAATTGGAGGCCAGTCACAAGTGAAGTCCCTCAGGGATCAGTCCTGGGACCAGTCTTGGTTAACATCTTCATCAGCAACATGGACAGTGGCATTGAGTGCACCCTCAGCAGGTTTGCTGATGGCACCAAGCTGTGTGGTGCAGCAGACACACTGGAAGGGAGGGATCCATCCAGAGGGACCTTGACAGGCTGGAGAGGTGGGCACAAGCTAACCACATGAGGTTCAACAAGACCAAGTGCTGGGTCCTGAATCTGGGTCAGGGCAATCCCAGGCACAAATCCAGGCTGGGCAGTGACTGGCTGGAAAGCAGCCCTGAAGAAAAGGGCTTGGGGGTGCTGGTGGATCAGAAGCTCAACATAAGCCGGCAGTGTGCAATTGCAGCCCAGAAAGCCAATCACATCCTGGGCTGCATCAAGAGAAGCACAGCCAGCAGGTTGAGGGAGGTGATCCTCCCCCTCTACTCCGCTCTGGTGAGACCTCACCTGGAGTACTGCATCGAGTTCTGGAGCCCCTCTTATAAGAAGGATCTGGAGGTGCTGGAACATGTCCAGAGAAGGGCCACAAAGATGATTAGAAGGCTGGAGCACCTCTCCTATGAGGACAGACTGAGGGAGTTGGGGCTGTTCGGTCTGGAGAAGAGAAGGCTCCAAGGTGACCTAATTGTGGCCTTCCAGTATCTGAAGGGGGCCTACAGGAATTCTGGGGAGGGACTTCTTAGAATCTCAGGTAGTGATAGGACTAGGGGGAATGGAATAAAAATAGGAATGGGTAGATTCAGATTGGATGTTAGGAAGAAGTTCTTCACCATGAGGGTGGTGAGACACTGGAAAGGTTGCCCAGGGAGGTGATGGAAGCCTCATCCCTGGAAGTTTTTAAGGCCAGGCTGGATGTGGCTCTGAGCAACCTGATCTAGTGTGAGGGGTGCCTGCCCATGGCAGGGGGGTTGGAACTAGGTGATCCTTGAGGTCCCTTCCAACCCTAACAATTCTATGATTCTATAACTCTATTTACAAATGTTTTACCTAGAAACAAACAAACAAACAAATTGTTGTTTGGGAAAGTTTATGGGCTATTCTGTATTGAATTCATGTTTAAAAAATAAATGTGCTTGTTAGAAGTGGGAATGCAGACAACACTAGCCTATAACATATGACAACTGCATATTTATTTAATGACTTATCTCATGAAATGTAAGTCAAGATTGTACAGCTTTCTAATGAAGATTAACATGCAAATGTTGCAGACTGAAAGTGTTGAGCTTTGCACAATATATGCCTATTTAATGATATCATAGAATCATAGAATCAATAAAGTTGGAAGAGACCTCAAATATCATCAAGTCCAACCTGTCACCCAATACCTTATGAATACTAAACCATGGCTTCAAGTGCCACATCCAATCCCCTCTCGAACACCTCCAGGGATGGTGACTCCACCACCTCCCTGGGCAGCACATTCCAATGGCTAACAACTCTCTCTGGGAAGAACTTTCTCCTCATCTCCAACCTAAACCTCCCCTGGTGCAGCTTGAGACTATGTCCTCTTGTTCTGGTGCTGGTTGCCTGGGAGAAGAGACCAACCCCCTCCTGGCTACAACCTGCCTTCAGGCAGTTGTAGAGAGCAATGAGGTCTCCCCTGAGCCTCTTCTTCTTCAGGCTAATCAACTACAGCTCCTGCAGCCTCTCTTCATAGGCTTTGTGCTCGAGGCCTCTCCCCAGCCTCGTTGCCCTTCTCAGGACATGTTCAAGAGTCTCAATGTCCTTCTTAAACTGAGGGTCCCAGAACTGGACACAGGAATCAAGGTGTGGCCTAACCAGTGCAGGGGCACAATAACTTCCCTGCTCCTGCTGGCCACACCATTTCTGATACAGGCCAGGATGCCATTGGCCTTCTTGGCCACCTGGGCACACTGCTGGCTCATGTTCAGCCTACAGTCAACCAGTACCCCCAGGTCCCTTTCTGTTTGGCTTCTCTCCAGCCACTCCAACCCCAGCCTGTAGTGCTGCATGGGGTTGCTGTGACTAAAGTGCAGCACCCGGCACTTGTTGAATGTCATCATGTTGGACTCTCCCCATCTCTCCAGCCTGTCAAGGTCCCTCTGGAGAGCCTTCCTGCCCTGTAACAGATCAACACCTGCTCCCAACTTGGTGCCATCTGCAAATTTACTGAGTGTGAAAAAAACCTTCTTTTCATTTATAAATTCCACCACTGTGGGTGCATTTTGAAATCCAAAATGCTCTGCCAGCAAATTGGTTTTCTTTCCAGTTTTCTCTCTTGATATATTGTTTTTATTCTTAGTGGACTTTTGTGTCCTATTTTCCTATTCCAAGCTTTTTTAGTTCTTTTTCCTGTACTTACTTTCATCTGAGCTCTGCCAAAATAGCGCTGTTCATCTCACACCGGTTAATTGCACCAAACCTTGACCCAGCTCAGCACCACCTTCTTTGCAAGGAATATTATTTTAAAACTTTTTTAAAGTTCACCTTTCTCACTAAAAGTGATCCTAAAAGTTTGGAATATCCATTATGATATTTTGTTTCTGGAGAAGTAATCTAGAATGATTGGACCTGACCTTATTGCTGTCTACAGCTACCTGAAGGGAAGTTGTATCCAGGTGGGGTTTGGTCTCTTCTCCCAGGCAACCAGCACCAGAACAAGAGGACACAGTCTCAAGCTGTGCCAGGGGAGGTTTAGGCTGAATGTTAGGAAGAAGTTCTTCCCAGAAAGAGTGATTGGCCATTGGAATGTGCTGCCCAGGGAGGTGGTGGAGTCACCATCCCTGGAGGTGTTTAGGAAAAGACTGGATGGGGTGCTTGGTACCATGGTTTAGTTGATTAGGTGGTGTTGGGTGATAGATTGGACTTGATGATCTCAAAGGTCTTTTCCAACCTGGTTAATACTATTCTATTCCATTCCATTCCATTCCATTCCATTCCATTCCATTCCATTCCATTCCATTCCATTCCATTCTATTCGTTACCATCAGAGCTACTAGTGACAGCTGAGCAGATGCAAGGCTATTTTTTCCTCCTTCTTTGGAGTTTATTAAAGAATTCTATCTCAATTCCATTTTCATGTTTGTGTTTTAAGGTTATTGTATGTTTTTATATTTTGCTTGATTTAATGTTCCTCTAAATTGACTGCTGCACAGGCAGCATAAAAGACAGCTTTCTTATGAATAGAATAGGGGAAAGTCAAACACTAGCATAAAGGGTGTAGAATGACATCAGCTATTGACACTAACTGCAAGAAATTAATGACTTTGTTGACAGAAAAACATAAATTGTGACTAAAGCCATTGCATAAAAGCTAAAGAGAAAACAGTTTTTATACAGAAATCTTATCAGTCGTAGGCTAAGCAATCAAATTTATTAACAGAGTGCAGGTTACTTGCCAAAAACAGGAAGGAAATGTATAAACAGGCTCTGCAACACAAAATGAAATCAACAAAGTAAAGTTCCTTTGAAAATGGCAGTGGGAAGGGGCTGGGAATATGGTCCCTACCAAGCCTCTGCAAATAGCTCCCCAACCCAAATCATATAGATCCTCTGATACATATATGTGTAGAGATAAGTAATATGTTTTTATTTTCTTTTCTTGTCTGTTTCAATCATTTTTCTTAACTATCTTGTTAAGCCTCATGATTTGTATAATTTAGCACTTGTGACAGTTTGCAACTAAACTGAGCAATGCTGTGCTGCTGAAATGCCCTGTGGACATGGTAGTACCAGACACTGCACTGTCTCACTCTGTGTCTCTGGGACCTTATTCCTCATTAGATTGTCATTCTGTGAAGCATCATCAGATCTTCTTGCGCCTGAAGAGCTTTAGTGAACCCTGGGATTGTGGGAAGAACACTACTGCAACATCCAAGAATAGCAAACAGGCTACAATATCAGAATTATAGAATCATAGAATCAACAAGGTTGGAAAAGACCTGAAAGATCATCAAGTCCAGCCTGTCACCCAACACCTCATGACTACTAAACCATGGTACCTAGTGCCATGTCCAATACCGTCTTGAGCACCTCCAGGGACAGCGACTCCACCACCTCCCTGGGCAGCACATTCCAATGGCTAACAACTCTCTATGTGAAGAACTTTCTCCTCACCTTGAGGCTAAACTTCCCCTGGTGCAGCTTGAGACTGTGTCCTCTTGTTCTGATACTGGTTGCCTGGTAGTTGTAGACAGCAATAAGGTCTCCCCTGAACCTACTCTTCTCCAGGCTAAGCAACCCCAGCTCCCTCAGCCTCTCCTCATAGGGCTTGTGCTCCAAACCTCTCCCCAGCTTTGTTACCCTTTTCTGGACATGTTCCAGCAACTCAACATCTTTCCTAAACTGAAGGGCCCAGAACTGGACACAGCACTCAAGGTGTGGCCTAACCAGTGCTGCGTACAGGGGCACAATGACTTCCCTGGTCCTGATGGCCACACTATTCCTGATGCAGGCCAGGACACCATTGGCCTTCTTGACCACATGGACACACTGCTGGCTCACATTCAGCTGGCTGTCTATCAGTTTTGTACCAATTCACAAAGAATATTTATTACAGTGTGTATTAATTCCCTTCTTGTGCCATAATTATAATTTTCTCTGATGAAGGAAATTGTTTTATTGGTTCCTTTGCTGATGGATTGGTTTCTTCTGTATTGCATAGGATGCGCAGAATGCTTTAAAGGGCAATCATTAAGTGTCCTGCATAAGAGAGGTATGGGCGATGGCAGAGCTCAATTTCCATGATGACCTTTGTAATATTAAAACACATTATTGTGATCAGTTTCTAAGGCTATGATTTCTTCATAAAGACTTGCACTTGAAGTCTGCTCTTGATGCTGAAATCCAAAGAGGCCAACAGTTCTCAGGGTGGTTGTAGCCAGGAGGGGGTTGTTCTCTTCTCCCAGGCAACCAGCACCAGAACAAGAGGACACAGTCTCAAACTGTGCCAGGGGATGTTTAGGCTGGAAGTGAGGAGCAAGTTCTTCACAGAGAGAGTTGTTTGCCATTGGAATGTGCTGCCCAGGGAGGTGGTGGAGTCACCCTCCCTGGAGGTGTTCGAGAGGGGATTGGATGTGGCACTTGAAGCCATGGTTTAGTAGTCATGAGGTATTGGGTGACAGGTTGGACTTGATGATCTTTGAGGTCTCTTCCAACCTTATTGATTCTGTGATTCTATGATTCATAAATAACAGGAAAGCAAGAAGTATCACAGTGGTGTCTGCAGTGACTTCACTGCCCCTCAAAGGAAAATCCCATCCCTCCTGCAGATGTGGTACAGACACCCTGCTTCATCTATCTGTCAGCGTACTGAAATACTTTCGAGGTTGAAAATAGCTGTTCAGATGACAAAACCAAAGGACGGTATTTAGACAAACATTGTGGGGGCTTTGAGAGGAAACAGAAATACTCGTTCTCAGACTATCAGTTCTCAAGGCGTGCATTGTTTTTCTCAGAACTTTCACCTAGCACTTGTTGTAGTTAAATATTTAAAGGAAACAGGGATTTGCTGGTTAAAAATTCATTACTAATTGATGATTGTTTAATTTCTGCAGCATTTCCTTGCTAGGATTATCAAATCACATTTTATACACCATTTGCTTTAGTCTCTCAGCAGTCCCATGGCTCATGTACAAGAAGTTTCAGCACATCTGATCTGCCATGACACAAACTGTGTTTTTGTGATTCAGGTCAAATATCTAATTCCATGTAGGGTCCTGGAGATGGTGGGGTCACCATCCCTGGAGGTGTTCACGGGGGGACTGGATGTGGCACTTGGTGCCATGGTTTAGTAGACTTGATGATCTTTGAGGTATTTTCCAACCTTATTGATTCTATGATTCTAAGATCTTGAACAGATGCCTTTCATCTGCTTATCCTTTCATCTTTGCAATGCATAGATTCATTTTTCCTACTTAGAAGTCTTGTAATACAAAAATACATTACAGAAGGCAGAAACATAAAGCTTTCTTCTTGACTAGTGTGCACACCAGAGCCTTGTGTAGAGTGGAGGTGCGTAGAGATTGCTTGACTTAAGTTCCTGGAGAGGAACAACTTCCAGTTCATGCCTTTCTTATGATGGGGCATTTGTAAAGTTTACTCTTGGTGAGGTAGCACTGCATAACTTTCTCTCATTGAGGACAAAAATGATGGCTCTTCAACCCAGCTGTTCATTTTTTGTGTCATTTGTAGTTTCTTTGTAATTCTAATGTCTTCATCTGTCTGCTGAATTTAATTGACCAATCAGCTAAGCTATCTGGAGGAGAACAGAGAGAAGGAAAAGGTAGGGTAGAAATATTAGAGAGCATTATTTTTAAAACTCCCTTTCTTAAGATATTTCTTTCCCCTTATCCTCAAGATATTTTCCCTTATTCTTAAGATCATTTTTGTTCCTTTCTTTTTATGATTCAGATTACATGTTTCTTTCCTCTTTTGATTTTCTACTCTACCAATATGGGGTTTATATAATCTGAGGAAACATGAGGTCACTGTGTTGCACTGCCAGTTTTGTCTGTAAGGGATTGGGTTACTGTTTTAATTTTTCCCCCCTGCTTTCTTAAACATTAAGCTGCACGCTGCAAACTGCAGCCTTTTCAAGCTAGAAGGAATATAACGCAGGGCAGAGCACCTCTGGCACTGCTTGTCACTTTATAGTGGGAAGATAATTTCTGCAGACAAGGGTTTGGCTGCTCTTGGAAATAAGCCTGAACCTGATCTTAATTCATTTTAGGATTATTTCAGGGGTGGTCACAGTCCTAAACATCTGCTTATAGCTGTCTGCATGCCTTGAACCAATCACTTGAACAACCTAGTTTTAGAAAAGCTTTTGATCTCTCATCCTGGGCAGCATTGTCACTGTTAAAATGAATTAAATGGTCAGGCAGCTGTGCTGATATTTAGATGGACTGTAATGTACTACATTACTTGTATGGTACCAGCATATTTTGGAGAACAACACTGTCTCCCCTCTTCCTGTCCCATGGAAAGACAACTCCTGAATTGTCTCACAGAGTGGGGTTTAATCCACAATGAATATTGTCAGCTCCAGGTTAACTGAGCTCAAGGAAGGAAGGGGAAGGTGTGGATGCCCTCATTTCTCATCTTTGCCATGGTGCAGCTTAGACAAGTCTACTCATGGAAGTATGCTCTTGGAGGTGTGCTGGTGTCTTGTGCCCTGGCACAGACATCTTTTTTGGTAGAGGGCTCTCTCAGCTCTGTCCAGGCTGAAGATAGAATCATAGAATCAATCAGGTTGGAAGAGGCCTCCAAGATCATCCAGTACAGCCTATCACCCAGCCCTACCCAATCAGCTAGACTATGGCACTAAGGGCCTCATCCAGTTTTTTCTTGAAGATATGACCTCCCATGATGCCAATGCCAGCAGATATGGTGTGGCAAGGGTCACTGAGAGACCCTTGGAGAAAGGTGTGGATGTATTCTTTTCAATTAAATTTGCAGAAAGGGTAAAAAGAAAGAGCCTTATCAATGTGGAGTGGACAGTCCTGACCCCTCTATAGCCCATCCTGGATGCTGAGATTCTGGGTGTGTGTCACTGCCCACCACAGGGATCCCACATTTCCATCCATGAAAGCAAAGCAAATGAAGAGAGAAAAGCTACAGCAATCATCCCAGAGCACACACTGACATAAGCCCTGAGGATAGAGACTTGGGGGTGCTGGTGGACGAGAAGCTCAACAAGGACATATGTTTCTATCAGTTGTCGTGGTTTGGGAGACCAGTTCTCCCACCACAGGCAAAAGAAAAGGCTCAGACAAATGGATTGCAAAAAAATGGTAGAAAGTTTAAATGGGAAAACAATGAAAGTTTTACAGAAAACCACAAGCACCGTGGCAAAGAGAGAGAGATATCCCAAAACATACCCAAGAATTTCCCATCCCCACCTGGGGGTACACCCAAGCCCCGCCTCCCCAGGGCTCTTTCTTCCCCCCTAACCCAGGGGACAGGGGACAGGCCCAAGGGAGGCGGCTCATGCCATTTTACCTAGGCAGCAGCAGAGGATGAAATAGGAAGCGAAGACCCCATGCTGATGTATTATAGGGGAGCAGGGCATTATGGGAATGCAATACTTGGTTTCCTGTGACCACCCCATGGGCTAGGCCCACCCCTTGGGACATCCCCAGTGTGGCCTGTGCAGTGGCATCAGGGGGCTGGCACCCAGCCTAAACCACCACATCAATGCAATGGAGGTATATTGGAAATGACAGCAAAAATTGAATCGATGATCTAACAAATTGTATTCCCTAGGTCCCACTAAACTCTACAAGCTCCCAAACATGAAAACAAGCTTTAACTATGGCATTCTTTGCTTCTTAAACAATAGGAGAAGAGGATGTGTGAAATGTTTTGCTTGCTGGTTTGTTTGTTTGTTTTAATGAGGGAAACTAATTTTCAAATAAATTCTAGTTCCTCCACATAAGAACATGTGAAAATATTTGTAATTCAATTCACAAAATTGGCCAGAGCTGCGCAAGAGACAATTGCATGTTGGTAAATTCCCTGAGATGTGGCTTTTTCAAGCATGATATGCATGCCTTTGAAAAGAGGTAGCATGGGGTCACTGATTTGCTAAGCTATCAATAATAGGCATACAGAGTCGTTGTGCTTGTTCTCTACACAGAGGTGAATTGGATTTTTAGGGAATGAATGACTATTCTTTTTGTAACCCTGACCTGAGATATAGCTGCAACCGTCTACAGATACAGGCTGGCAGACCTGTGAACAAAATACAGATTTATTAACCTCCTTATAATCATCTCCACAGGCAGAGGATGTACATTTGACATGGCCTCTCCTATTGTTACCCACCCAAGTGTATGTGTAGTTTCTCACAAAATGAACAGAAGTGAGAAGGCACTGTGAGAGACTAAATCTTGTCTCTCTTGATGTGACTGAACAAAGATAAAATCACCTTTGCTGCTTGCCCAGACAATAGCTGATGTGTATTGGGCAGATACCACTGGATAACGACTCTCTGGAAGGTGCATAGATAAAGATTGCTCACCAGACTGCAGCTGCCATGGAAATAATGGGCAGCAGCCACTGCTATCTATGCTCTCTGGAATATACATGACTGAAAACTGTATAAAAGATCTGAGCAACTACTGGCTCAGGAGAAGGAAAAGACCTGGAACATGCTGCTCTGAAGGAAAACAAAGAAAATACATCACCATGTAGCCTGGAAGAAACAGACCAGGAGGAACCCTCTCCCCATGTCCTAAATTCCAACTGCTGCAACTCATGAAGCTGAAGAGTCTGCTCAGAGAAGGGCTTGGACTTGGACTTTGGGATCTCTCCCTCCCCTCCTCCACTGGAGGACAGCACAGCCAACAAGGATGACTTCTCCTCTATGTCAAAGCTGCAGCAACCTTCCTCCACAGACCCAAACTGTCTTGGAGGATGAGGGGTGTGGTAATATAATTCCTTTCCTCTTCTCCCTCCCTCTTTGCTCTCCTCTCTGTTTTCTCTCTCTGTCTCCTTCGGATCCATCCACTTTATTCTGTTAATAAATAGCCTCGCTGTTGATATTTTGGCCTTGTTTGTGCCTCTAGTTTCATAACATGAGAATATTCAGAAGAAATGAGTCTCCCTCTCTTGATCAAGACAGTCACTCACCACATGGTGAGCCAGAGAAGCTGTTTCACAGAAACTTCACTCCCATGGTGGCTTTACTGGAGTCTGTAGCTCACTTCTTGACAGAGGCAAGAAACCATACAGTGGAGGCCACAAAAACTTTACTACCTTTTGTTTTGCATCTTTTTGATGACTATTTGAGACTAAGGGAGCTGGGATTGTTCAGCCTGGAGAAGAGGAGGCTCAGGGGAGACCTTATTGCTCTCTACAACTAGCTGAAGGGAGGCTGTAGATGGGAGGGGGTAGGTCTCTTCTCCCAGGCAACCAGCACCAGAACAAGAGGACACAGTCTCAAATTGCACCAGGGGAGGTTTAGGCTGGAGGTTAGGAAGAAATTCTTCATAGAAAGAGTGATTGGCCATTGGAATGTGCTGCCCAGGGAGGTGGTGGAGTCACCATCACTGGAGGTGTTTAGGAGGAAACTGGCTGGGGTGCTTGTTGCCATGATTTAATTGATTAGATGGTGTTGGATGATAGGTTGGACTAGTTGATCTCAAAGGTCTTTTCCAACTTGGTTAATTCAATTCTATTCTATTCTAAAGTAGGAATGATCTTAGCATGTAAAGTCCCTCAGAGAACACTTTTCTTTATGTTCACCCAGGTTGGAGCTAAAAATGCTTCAAAGGCCTCGACTCTTCTCAAGTATACTTAGGCTGTCTGGACCTGAAATGTCACTGAAAATTCTGAAAAGCCTTGAGAGAGATTCGCATGAAAAATAGACCTCCTTTAAAAATACTACTTCTACTGGGTTTCAGATGAGTGTTATCAGTCTGGTATGGGTTTCCAACCACAATACTGTGTGCTTTTTTCAAGATGGATTATGTCACCAGGTGTACAAACTGTGAAAAAGAAATTGACCAAATGAAATTTCATTGAACTGTGCAATTGTCAATTCTAGTTTAGTACTACATCTAAAAGGCTAATCAAGCCTCAAAGTAACACTGAAACAATATCCCACCCAGGTGTACTGTAGTTCATCTCAAACGTGTGGCAGCTCTCTCGTTTCCTGTGGACTACTTCCCCTTGCCAACACAAAACTGCTCTCTCTGATGGTGGCAGAGAAATTTCATTGTGCAAATTATTTAAGAGAACAAGAAGTGCATGTGCCTGTTAACCAATTTCAGAGCATGAATGATGGAAGTTGATTGTTGGGTAGAAATGGAGGTGGAATTCAGCCTGTAAACACCACATTTTGTTAGTCATTGTCAAACAAATTGGATGAAAAAAAAAAATCAGAAAGGCTGGTAACAACATATTGATTAAGATTCAAGCTTATCCCTTCTGCTATTAACTCCAGCTACAGCCTGAGGTCCTGATCGAGAGTAACATCACCAATTGAAGGCTGTGAATGTGTGCACTCTAGAGCCTGACTGTGGTTTTCAGTGAAGATGTGTGACAGGAGCAGATTTGAGAAGCTTTATTTTTTGTAGAGAAAATGATACAGTACACATGCAACCTTTAAAAACCTTCAGTGAGTCCTCCTCCATGTTGCTCTTGACCAGCTCTATACCTGCTGCACTAATGCCACTGTTTCATACACTCTTAAGAAAAATAGGCAATTTGGAGAAATATAAGGTTGAATCTGAATTTACCATTTATAGGAGAAGACAGTCCCCAAAAGATGATGTATTCAGCTGAACATTGGATATGCAGATTGCAGAGTCAAATTGTCAGATTCTAGAGACTGCTGCACATCAAAAATTCCTGTAGAACCAAACACATGGTCTGTATCCAAGGCAGGAAAGGTGACATTGTTCAGCCCATGTTCCCCCTTTGTAATAGAGTAGCGTAGTGTAGCGTAGCGTAGTGTAGAGTAGAATTTACCAGGTTGGAAAAGACCTCTGACTTCCCTACTCCTGCTGGCCACACTATTCCTGATCCAGGCCAGGATGCCCTTGCCTTCTTGGCCACCTGGGCACACTGCTGGCTTTCCTCAGAGCTTGGTCTTACTTGCATAATTTTAAAAACTTAATCTGGTGAAACTACAGATCATGGTTAGAAAGAGGTGAGTGATGATCTTTGAAGTCTCTTCCAACCTTGGTGATTCTGAATTCTGCCTTACACTTGAATTTTAGATTAGGACTTTTTCAGGCTGGAAAACAGAAGGAAAAACTTACCAACTCCTTTTAAATAAATAACTGAGAGGTAAAAAGCACAGGTGTGGGGTTTTTTTTCCTGGAAAGCTTCTTGCAGCTCTAGCTGGTCTAGCTGCATAGTTTCAGCCTTTGTACTGCACCCGAGGAAAGCTGTAGTCTGCCTGAAGGTAGATAAATGACACTCACAGCAAACAGGCTGGTTTTCTGAACTGGTTAGCTTCCTGCACTAGGAGTGCTGTCCTGTTGCATAAAAATAATGTACTTATTAGTGTGCCTATTTGGCTAAATTATTAAAACGCACACCTCAAAGAGAAGGAAATTTGTCAGAGACCAAAGCAGATGGCCAACTTTATGTGTTCAGTATGGTCTGATCCAAAATCCCCTGCAGAATATGCAGTGCATCTCTGTATGATTTGAAGGGCTCTGGCCCATGAAATGTCAATGGTTTGACAACTCAGATCAAATTTCCATGGACATTTGCATGCCTGACAGTGCAAATGAGTGCTTATTGGGCTCATTTGCATAGCCTTAGCAGGTCTGGCCTGTTCCTGGCAGCAGTGGCAGTTAGCTACCTAATTCATCATCTTATCATTGGTGTTCCCTTTATGATGAAAAAGGATGTTAAATTTTTTGTCAAATAGTTTTGCTCTTGGCCTGCCTTGGCAAGAATCCAAATGCAATGACTATGCACCAGGGTAAACAACTGAATTTCCAATTATCAGCAACCTGACAGTCAAGAAATTATTGGGAGTCTTAATCATGTGAAACAGAGACTGAGATTCCTGTTCTGTGACTGTATTTTGTATGAAGTCATGGTATAGCTCTGCTTTCTGATCAACATGTTTCTGGATGCCATCTCTGGCTGAACCATGGTCCTTGTGTAAAGGAGTAGACCTTGCTCCTAGTCTGAGATTACTTGAAAGTGACACAGATGCTTTTTAGTATCTACCTGCATGCTATACAACAGCCAGTGATGGGAGCTGGTCCAGAGCTGGATCTTAGTGCTGAGTGCTACCTCTCCATTCTTTAGTGTCTGCCTCTTCTGTGCTCTCTCTGAGCAATGGCATGTTTGGTCAAAAGGAATGCACTGCCAAAATTGAAACATACACATATCTATGCCACTCACTTCTGCCTGCACACATAAGACAAAAGTACTTACACATGGAAACAGAAATGATTCGGTGTTTGATTGCACATCAGGCTTCCCAAATACATTCTCATCAGGCATTCAGGCAACACAGTTTTATTACCAAGGGAAAGGCCCACTGTCGTTATTTTTGTAGGGGAAGGTGCTCCAGATTCTATTAAATATGATGTAGCCTAAGAGACTGTTTGTTTTGAAACCTTTGGCATGAAAGAAATTAACATTTCCGTTTCGCAGCTTTCCTAATTGCTGCTCTGAAGCAGGGAGTTCTTGTAATGTTTATTTGTTTAGAAGCACCTACCTCAGGTTCAAGGCACTAATACACAGTCACAGGATAGCATTTAATAACTGAAATATTTGCAGCCTTCACTGATGTCTCACAATATTCTTTTCCTTGCCTGATGATGCAAACCCATTAATACATATTTAAGCTGCTTCCCAGAAAAGAAGGGAAAAGATGACCACAAATACCTTGTGTCCAGGTGGCATAAGAAGAAGGCCAATGCATCCTGGCCTGCATCAGGAATAGTGTGGCCAGCAGGAGCAGGGAAGTAATTCTGCCTCTGCTCCCTCTCAGGGGAGACCTTATATGCCATCTCCAAGTACCTGAAGGGAAGTTGTAGTCAGGTGGGGGTTGGTCTCTTCTCCCAGGCAACCAGCACCAGAACAAGAGGACACAGTCTCAAGCTGTGCCAAGGGAGGTTTAGGCTGGGTGTTAGGAAGAAGTTCTTCACAGAAAGAGTGATTTGCCATTGGAATGTGCTGCCCTGGGAGGTGGTGGAGTCACCATCACTGGAGGTATTTAGGAAGAGAGTGGATGGGGCACTTGGTGCCATGGTTTAGTTGATTAGATGGTGTTGGGTGATAGGTTGGTCTCGGTGATCTCAGAGGTATTTTCTAACCTGGTTAATTCTATTCTATTCTATTCTATTCTATTCTATTCTATTCTATTCTATTCTATTCTATTCTATTCTATTCTATTCTATATGGCGTAAGCAAATTGGCATCAAGTAAGAACATATGTACTAACTTCCTCCTTCCTTTTTTCCCTTCTGCTGTTATCAAACAGGAACAGAGGATGAGAGAAGAATTCTTATTGGTTGTTATCCTGACACTACTGCTCTGTGCAGCACTTCAAACGTTCCTCCTTTCTTTGTGTGTGCCCACCTGAGTTTTGCATGGTAGCAGAAACTTCTCATTTGTATACCCTGCAAAATCTTCCAAGGTTTCAGATAAGAGCCAAGAAGGAACTGTTGAGTCCTCCTTCATGAGACTCAAGAACAGGGAACAGGAAGGAAACTATCTTCACCCCAAGCCAGCGCCAAATATAACAAGCAGTGGTCATACACTGCCTTCTAGGCAGTGGCATTGTCTCTGAGCCTTTCATACCTTGTCTGTTTCCCCATTCTTCTCTGCATCAAAATTTCCTATATACTCCAGTGTCCAAGTCAGATCCCAAGTTCATGTTGCCTACTTGGAGAGTTTCCTACACTGATTATTGCTGCTTTTCTTCTTTTCCACTCAAAATAGTTTGTTCAAGTCATGGAAATCTTGTTTTAGTAAGACAAAACCCACTGTCTGTATCATGCTTAAGCTTCACTAAATAAAGCATCACCTTGTGGTTTTCCTTTTGCTCTGTGTACTGCAAACCTTGTGATAAAAATCTTAACTCCTTTCAGAGGTCTGAGAATCTTCCTATTAAGTGGATGCCCCTATCCTTGTCAAGCCTAATAGCTTGCAGATAATTGTGAACACAGAAGCTAAGAGCTGTGTGACTAGGCAGAATAGTCTTTCTTTCCTTCATTACACAACACAGATTATTGATGGATTCAACTGGTTGCCACCTTCACGCTACAGTGTGGGACTTGTCAGCAAACACTAACTTTAGTTGTGGTAATACATGTAGCTGTGATACAAAAATGAGGGTTCCTTCCAAAATGTCCTCACCTCCCCGGTATACTTGTATTCATTTACATACAAAATTGTAACCACTCCTTTCCATGCGTGAGATAAACAAACTTTAAAGTATCAGGATGATCATAAACAGCTTAAGCAGCTGACCTTGTCCTAGATATGGGCTCTCATCCGTTGTATGATAGAGTTTACTTGTCTTCTCACATGATTAGTGTAATACCAGTTTCACAACATTATCCCTGGCTTACAAATCCTGTCTAAGGGTTACCTGTCCCCAATCTCTTATTATTCTTTTCTCATTGGAGGTTAAAAACACTCTAACAACCTTCTCTCTCTGAAACAGTGACAATTAGAAAGCAAACCAAGATCTGTTTCATTTCTCAGAGCAACCAGAAAGATGGTTCCATTTATGTGGATGTAGGGTTGGTAGGGGAGACACTGAAGCAATCCCCAGCCAAGGCAATATAGGTCCTCATCTATCTTGCATTGCTCCTGCCTGTGGAACTGTAGGAGCAATCATCTTCAGGAGAGAAAATAAAAAAGTAGTGTATCCCTTATTCTATGCAACAAGATTCAAAATACAAAATGAAGGCTCTTATCCACACACTTTTTCCATGCCTTTATTACTCTGATTGCATTTGGAGCATCTGCAGCCCCCCTTAGATTTAGGTGGTGGCTAGAAACCTGAGGTGTAGATCCTCTCAGATGAGGTGCTACTCCCTGATGGGCAAGTAAGTAGGCATACTGTGAAAGCTAACCCTATATTTTCCATCAAAGAACTGGGAAAGCAATGCCAAGGCAGTCTCTTTATTCTAATGAAAGCTGTGCTGAAACAGATGGCCATTAAACAAGAAGTTTGTTTGTTGAGTAAATAGATTGCACTCAACTCAAATAGCACTCTTTAGCCCCCAGAGGAACAAATCCACTTATCTGGGAAAAACTTCTGCTAAACTTCATCTTGATTTTTTGCTTAAGAAATACCCATCTGTAATTCATAATCATCATTTTTGGCTTTTGAAAACATACCAAATCTTAGCAAAATGAGGTGAATACTTTTCTGGGAGGAGACCTTATTGCTGTCTACAACTACATGAAGTGTGGTTGTAGCCAGGAGGGGGTTAGTCTCTTCTCCCAGGCAACCAGCACCAGAACAAGAGGACACAGTCTCAAGCTGCACCAGGGGAAGTTTAGGCTTGAGGTGAGGAGGAAGTTCTTCACAGAGAGAGTTGTTAGCCATTGGAATGTGCTGCCCAGGGAGGTGGTGGAGTCACCATCCCTGGAGGTGTTCAAGAGGGGATTGGACGTGGCACTTGGTACCATGGTGTAGTTAGTCATGAGGTGTTAGGTGACAGGTTGCACTTGATGATCGCTGAGGTCTTTTCCAACCTTATTGATTCTATGATTTTTCACAATGCCTGCAACTATAAAGAATGAGGAATGAGCACTTCTTCACTTAAAATCTTTAAATCAAGAGTCTGTCTTTGTAAAATGTATTTTTAATATAATCCCTTTGAAAACCCCATTATTGAAAACCCCACCACTTTAACATGTTTTAAATAGATACATTGAAAAATTTAAAGGGAGTCACAGAACACTGTGAGCAAGGTCATACTCCACCCTCCTGATGTCAGATGAATGTGCTCCTTGTAATAGGAATGTGTAGGCATGGCAGAAGTACCTCACAGATAAAGCTGAAATTGCATCAGTTAAACAGGTTTGAATTCCAGTATGGGTCAGACAGAATTTCTTTCTTTGTTGGAATAAAGCAGCTTAATTACTACAAAAAGTCATAATTATTTTGCAGTTCATCTTAGCCATGGCACTTCAATCACCCTTCCTACTACAGGTAGACCCCAATATCTGCCTGTCTCAGAGCCCAGGACTTTTACTGAAGCTACTGAGCAAAATCCGTATCTGTCTCTTTTTCCCATACCCCAATAACAACTTACATTGAAACATTTTCAGAAAGTTTAAGTAATTGAATAGCTTAATTTATTAAAGCAACAGATACGTCAGTTTGGGGATTGCCAGTGATAAATGCACTAGCTACAAGATGATCTCTCAGAATTAATAGATCTCGGATAACATCTGACAAAGCTGGAGATGCAAACCTTTTCAACAGCTTCAGTATAAAATACAAATGCAACAAAAGTTAAGCTGTAGATTGAAGGTACAATCCTTGCCAAAAAAGGTGACCCTGTCTTGGGTGGAGGAAAAGGACCCCAGACTGTTGATTATTCTCCCTTCTTGCTTAACCTCTTAGCTGCTGATGCTGCTACACCTCTGCTTCTGAATCACTATGAAGCCCCACAGGTGCTTGGTGCCCCTGCACATTTGGGGATGTTCCTTTCATATGTTTTATACCCTAAATCCTGGATATTACTACCTTCTAGGCAAGGTTAAAGCATGATTTGCGGGGTGAGTTGAATAGCAAATCATGTTTAACTTGTATCCAGTTTGGCTCATCAATTAGGAAAAGGTCTCTGTTCAGGCTCTCTGGCCTTCATAATCTGTTTTGATGTTGGCCCTTTTTGTTATTTTAGCCTTACTTCATCACTTTCAGCCAAATCAGGGACATCTTACCTTCACAATATTCCATCCTTCCATTGTTGGTGGGACAGGTTTGTACATCTTTCCTTAACACAAATACCTGCTGCTTGTAGAATAGAATAAACCAGGCTGGAAGGAACCTTTGAGATCATCGAGTCCAACCTATTATCCAACACTATCTAATCAACTAAACCATGGCACCAAGCACCCCATCCAGTCTCTTCCTAAGCACCTCCAGTGATGATGGCTCCACCACCTCCCTGGGCAGCACATTCCAATGGGCAATCACTCTTTCTGGGAAGAACTTCTACCTAACATCCAGCTTAAACCTCCCCTGGCACAGCTTGAGACTGTGTCCTCTTGTTCTGGTGCTGGTTGCCTGGGAGAAGAGACCAAACCCCACCTGGCTACAACCTCCCTTCAGGTAGCTGTAGACAGCAATAAAATTACCTTCATCCCAGGGCATACTGAATCAACTTTCCTTCCTGTCCCACAGTAATGCTAAGCAGTTATCCCATATCACTCACCCACAGTCACTGAACAAAGAATGTCAAACAATGCCCATATAAGTATCGGTTTGGGGAGTATGCCTTATATTGTACTTCTCCTACTCAGATGCATTTCCAATTCTGTCCAGTTGGATACTATATGCACCTGATGGATCAATATTCATTAATAATTCATATTCTTAGCATAGACTTTTATAGATCACTCATATTCTTACAAGATAGTAAAGCACAAAGCTTAACTCACAATGACAGTTATTAGTAACTATTGCAACAAACTTCATAATCAATAATTTGGCCTCTACCACAGTAAAAATAAAAGTTATCTTGCTACTTCTGTCAGCTCAATAGGAAATTACTAGCCAGAAACAAAAATCCAGAGTACTTTCTACTACACATGCAGCCGAGCCTACAGTAGCCCTGAAACTCTTACATCAGACACCTTTACTTCTCAAAATACCTCTGCCCAGACAGTTCAGGCAGCTCAAAAGCTGCCAGCAGCTGAAAGAACTGGAGAGCTCTAACCCCAAATAAACCAGAAGCAAAAGCAGCTGTCTGATTAGACTCTGTGGATGATATATCCCAGGCCTTGCCCACTGCCCTTCCCACAAGCAACACCTGCTCTTTTGCTACAACTATAATTATTGGGTTAGCAATGTGACGGGACAGTAATCAAAAACATTTTGGAGCATTGCTAGAAAAAGAGAAATGATGTCCTAAATTATGTAGGAAATTCAGTAACAGTTTTATTATCAAAACACATGTGCTTTAGTTTCCTGTGCAAAATACAAATGTCTATGGGGTGGCACGTCTTGTCTAGCCCATTTGGTCTGGATAGGACCAAATGACAAAGTCAAATGTGCTCCTGTAAGAATCCCTTCTGAAAAATATCAATGAATGTGAAGTATAAATTATTTTTGGAGCACAAGCCCTATGAGGAGAGGCTGAGGGAGCTGGGGTTTCTTAGCCTGGAGAAGAGGAGGCTCAGGGGAGTCCTTATTGCTGTTGATAACTACTTGAAGGGAGGTTGTAGACAGGTGGAGGTTGGTCTCTTCTCCCAGACAACCAGCACCAGAACAAGAGGACACAGTCTCAAGCTGCACCAGGGGAGGTTTAGGCTGGATGTTAGGAAGAAATTCTTCTTAGAAAGAGTGATTGGCCATTGAAATGGGCTGCCCAGGGAGGTGGTGGAGTCACCATCACTGGAGGTGTTTAGGAGGAGACTGGCTGGGGTGCTTGGTGCCATGGTTTAGTTGATTAGATGGTGTTAGGTGATAGGTTGGTCTCAGTGATCTCAGAAGTATTTTCTAACCTGGTTTATTCTATTCTATTTTCTGTAAATCATTGACAATTCAGGATCACCTTGAAGGGTTTTCCAACTGGCTCCCTTAACAGAATGAGATGAGTCCTAAAGAACAGGAAGCATAAAAAAAAACCCTATGGAAATATATGAAATATATTCAGAACTGTATGCAACAGCACAATTAGCACCAAGGTAGCCAGAACAAAAATAAAGTGGAAAACACAAAACCATCACCATGTGAGGTGTGATGACAGCAATAGGCAAAGGCTATTGTTCCCCCTGCAGTACACCAGAGGAGACATGAGGAACCAATAACTGAGGTTATGCAGAAGGTCAAATGAGATGGCCGTGATGATCCACTCTGGCCTTGAACTAACAAAGAGCATTAAATTTCTCTCACTGAGATTGACATATGATTATACAACATAGAAGTAGAAGGACTTCCCTGCTTGTAAAGGAAGAACCTGGAAGGCATTATAACGTTGGATAAAACTATTATGCTGACTTTCTTTCAGAGCATCTATAAAGTTACAGTGGATCTTCTTAAGTTCAGCATAAGCATTCCTGTTATTTCAGCTGAGATGAATGCTTAGAACTGAGTAGAGTCCGAATGCACAACCAATTCTATGATGTGAAACAACTGTTTCTTGGTGTTTGAAAGCATTCCAATGCAAGATGGACAATGAAAGATTATTATGGAGTTCTTGAGGTACCTTACAGTTCATATTTCCTATGTAATATTGGTCTATGTTTCTTATAACAGGGAACTGCAAAATGGAGATACAGTTTTGCCTTGGTTTCACCAATAGCCTAAAGAATCCCTTTACTTCCACTGCACTGTGAAATGTCTGCTTTCTATTGGATGTCTGGATCTAGTAATTTGAGAATCAGATTTCCCCATGAGAAGGTGAAAGAAACAGAAGGAATACATATTCAGGTTTTCTGTTGGCTGGAACTGTTTTTAAAGCTGAGAGATGTGTGGGTGGAGGATGTGAGAAGGATATTCTGTACTGACATATGCATGTGTAAACAGCCATTCAGTGATGTGTAAAGAGCTGAGCTGAACAGCACCCATGAAATACACAAGTTTCCCCCAATGTTTGATACCTGGTTGGTTCAGCTCCCTATAACTGTTCTCATCAGTAAGGCCCCAGATGGAAAGGTTTTTAAACTGTCCTTCAATCAGTGTAATTGATTAAACAGTCATGTGGACCAGTGTTGACTACAGTGAAGACAGGTTGTAAGGAAGTGGACAGGAAATGGGAATGTCTGTATTTACATGCTAAATTGTATTTTCCATCAGATGGCCAAAGGCTTGAGTAGGTTGTCTGCTGGACTTGGAAAGGAGAATGATGTTTGAGGTTGGTAAAGTTGTCCTAGAGCTTGCAATGCATCTTAATTGGGTTTTTGTGAGGTCTCTGTTTGTTTGGGTATTTTTATTTCTTCTTGCTCTTCTACTTTAAACTTGGACTTTTCTGGTGGTGGGTACGATATAAGGGAAAAAGGTATATATGCAGTTGTAAGGCTTTATGAGATTTCTTCACACATAAATTATGCACTCTTTTGGGGCACTGAAATCACTGCATCACTGAAACATTCAGCTTCTCAGCAATGCAGCAGTTTCAGAGGTTCAGTGAGAATGGAGTTAATTATCTGTAGTCATCATCTCTCATGTATTTTCTAGGTCTAAGTCAGGAACAAGGCACTGAACCTAGACAGTTCTTTCCAGAGAACATGCTGTGGGCTGCGAGATGATCACTACCTAGGCAGAGCAAGATTTCTCCTGTGGCTCTTTGGGTGATGACAAGATTTCCCAGGAGGTGGAAATGAGAATGGATGTAGCCAAAGCAATCATGTTGGCTAGGTCTGAACTAAGGTGAGATTGGAGAAAGGGAAGGCCTGAGACAAAGAAAGGAATGGAAGTGCTAGCTCTCTTCCTACTAGAATGACCAAGAAAGAGAGGTTGATTCACTGAGAAACTCCTTATTTGGGAGAGAAGCAATATGTACCAGAGATGGTGAACAGAGAGAATAAAATATGGGATGAATGTCAGAGAACCCTGATTTAAGAATGAAGTACATCAAGGAAAGCTAAAAAGCACACTGGCCCAGAACAGTGGGAGTCCTCCACAGCACAGTCTCATGTAATTCCTTTTTGGACTAAGGTAAGATTGGAGAAAGGAGAAGCCTGAGACAAAGAAAGGATTGGAAGTGCTAGCTCTCTTCCTACTAGAATGACCAAGAAAGAAAGAGGTTGATTCACTGAGAAATTCCTTATTTGGGAGAGAAGCAATACTTACCAGAGATGGTGAACAGAGAGAATAAAATATGGGATGAATGTCGGAGAACCCTGATTTAAGAATGGAGTACATCAAGGAAAGCTAAAAAACACACTGGCCCAGAACAGTGGGAGCCCTCCACAGCACAGTCTCATGTAATTCCTTTTTGGCTGACTTTTTGCCAGAGCTGCATCATCTTTGCGTTTTCCTTGGGAATTGGCACTGTCACAGGTGTAGTTGGTGGAAGTTATTTGGAAGATGTTTGGAGTGTATTTATTTCCGCAAGCGATACTTCACATTCAGAACAGACTCTGGAATGCTAGTCCCAGAGACTATTCTTGATTACTGATGTCATTAAGAGATATCTTGTCTGTGATGCACTAACGTTTATTTTATAAGGCAGTGATATGATTACAGCTTCAATCTGATTTTCTAGTCAACATGTTTGGCCTAGGATTCCCAGGAGCTATCTTGGAAATTAGTTTCCTAAACTCATCTTTTAGTCATCTAGTAGATGAAGTTATCTTCAAAAAATTCTTAATCCCTAGTTCGGCAGTTACTAGCTTCTCAACACTTTATCTGACCAGGCAAAAGGTCCTGCAAAAAGGTGACAGGGAACAGTCGACTGAAGTGCATGCACACCAATGTGGGCAACATGGGAAACAAACAGGAGGAGATGAAAGACATTGTGCAGCAGGAAAGCTATGATACAGTTGTCATCATAGAAACGTGGTGGGACAATTTACATAACTGGAGTACTACCATGGATGGCTACAGGCTCTTCAGATGTGTTGGCCATATATTAGGGAGAGTTTTGATTGAGTCCGTCAGCAGTAAATTTGCAGACGACACCAAGTTGAGAGCAGGTGTTAATCTGTTAGAGGGTAGAAGGGCTCTCCAAGTTGGCAAACATGATGCCCATTTAAAACAAAGGCTGCAGGAAGTATCTGGGAAACTACAGACCTGTCAGCCTGACCTCAGTGCCAGGAAAGGCCATGGAGCAAATCATCTTGAGGGTCATCACATGGCACACCCAGGACAACTAGAAGATCATGGGCTCATGAAGGGCAGGTCCTACTTGACAAACTTGATCATCTTGAATCATTTCACATCAGTTTTTATTCAGTTAAACTCTCTGATGTGAGCAGACTCAAGGGGCCTCCAGGTAAAAATAATGTAATTAGCATAATATCATCTGGCTAAACAGCTCCTGCTCTACCACCACCATTACTGCACCCATCCCAGATCTAGGGGCAAGACCCTCACCAGCCAAGATACCACACAGAGGAGCTCAGCCCCAGTAAGGAGGCCCAGCCAGCACCCATGGAGGATATTGGAGGAGTCATCAATCATTGCCCTACCTAACCCAGGGGCCACCAGGCCCCCCCAGCCTTTGTTGTCACCATCACCCAGTGTATACCATAGGCACTCACCAGTGATGAGAGGAAGATTCCCCCAGCCCAGACGGGCTCAGTTTGGGGCTTCTGCCTCTCCTGGGGGGGGGGGGGGGGGGGGGGGTTGGGGGTGGGATTAAAAAGGGGAGTGGGTGGAGAAGGACCAAGTAGCCACACCTGGGGTAGGAGGAGACTCCAACAGAGCCCAGGTACCCTGGGTTTGAGGGGAAAAAGGGGTAAAATGGGGCAGGTGAGGGAATTTCAGAGTGTCAGGGAGTGATGGGACTGGAGGGAGTGGAAAAAAAAATGGAGGTGAGTGGATTCATATTGGATCTTGGTTGGATCTTGGAGATTGGTTCTTTCCCATGGGGGTGGTGAGACACTGGCCCAGGTTGCCCAGGGAGACAGTAGAGGCCTCATTCCTGGAGGTTTTTGGGGCTGGGCTGGATGTGGCTCTGGGCAACCTGATCTGGTGTGGAGTGTCCCTGCCCATGGCAGGGGGGTTGGAACTGGGTGGTCGTTGAGGTCCCCTCCAACCCCAACAATTCTATGATTCTAAAATAATTTTGCAGTTTAGGTTGGATGTTAGGAAGAAATTCTTTCAGAAAGAGAGAATACCAAGAAAGAGAGAATACCAAGAGAGAAAACCAAGGATAAGGAAAAGGCAGAGATACTTAACACCTTCTTTGCCTCAATTTTTACTAGAAGGGCAGAACATCTTCCTGACAGCTGGCCTGCAGAGCTAGCAGAAGGAGCCAGGGAGCTGCACAGTTTCCCTATGTTCCATGAGGTGGTAGTTGGAACTCTCCTTAGCAGCTTGGATCCCCACAAGTCCATGGGACCAGATGGGATTCATCCTAGGGTGCTGAGAGAGCTGGCAGATGAGCTGGCCAAGCCACTCTCCATAATTTTCCAGCAGTCCTGGCTCACTGGCGAGGTCCCAGAGGACTGGAAGCTGGCCAACGTGGTGCCCATCCATAAGAAGGGCCGGTTGGATGAGCCAGGGAATTACAGGCCTGTCAGCCTGACCTCAGTGCCAGGCAAGATCATGGAACAGGTCATCCTGAGTTCAATAACACAACACTTACAGGATGGCCAAGGGATCAGGCCTAGCCAGCATGGATTTAGGAAGGGCAGGTCCTGCCTGACCAACCTGATCTCCTTCTATGATCAGGTGACCCGCCTGGTGGATGTGGGGAGGCCTGTTGATGTAGTCTACCTGGACCTCAGCAAGGCCTTTGACACCGTCCCCCATAGCAAACTGCTGGCCAAGCTGTCAGCCCATGGCTTGGACGGGAGCACACTGCGATGGGTTAGGAACTGGCTGGAGGGCCGAGCCCAGAGAGTGGTGGTGAATGGTGCCACATCCAGCTGGCAGCCAGTCACTAGTGGTGTGCCCCAAGGATCAGTGCTGGGCCCTGTGCTCTTTAACATCTTTATTGATGATCTGGATGAGGGCATTGAGTCCATCATCAGTAAATTTGCTGACGACACCAAGCTGGGGGCAAGAGTTGATCTGCTGGAGGGTAGAGAGGCTCTGCAGAGAGACCTCGACAGGCTGGACAGATGGGCAGAATCCAACGGCATGAGATTTAACACATCCAAATGCCGGGTTCTGCACATTGGCCACAACAACCCCATGCAGTGCTACAGGCTGGGGTCAGAGTGGCTAGAGAGCAGCCAGGCAGAGAGGGACCTGGGGGTGCTGGTTGATGGTAGGCTTAACATGAGCCTGCAGTGTGCCCAGGCAGCCAAGAGGGCCAATGGCATCCTGGCCTGCATCAAGAACACTGTGGCCAGCAGGAGCAGGGAGGTCATTCTGCCCCTGTACACTGCACTGGTTAGGCCACACCTCGAGTACTGTGTCCAGTTCTGGGCCCCTCAGTTTAGGAAGGATGTTGACTTGCTGGAACGAGTCCAGAGAAGAGCAACAAAGTTGGTGAGGGGTTTGGAACACAAGCCCTATGAGGAGAGGCTGAGGGAGCTGGGGCTGCTTAGCCTGGAGAAGAGGAGACTTAGGGGTGACCTTATCACTCTCTACAACTACCTGAAGGGAGGTTGTAGACAGGCTGATGATGGTCTCTTCTCCCAGGCACCCAGTACCAGAACAAGAGGACACAGTCTCAAGCTGCGCCAGGGGAGGTTCAGGTTGGATGTTAGGAAGAAGTTCTATACAGAAAGAGTGATTGCGCTATGGAATGGGTTGCCCGGGGAGGTGGTGGAGTCGCCGTCATTGAAGGTGTTCAGAAGGAGACTTGACGGGGTGCTTGGTGCCATGGGTTAGCTGTTTGGGTGGGTTGGATTGGTTGATGGGTTGGACACGATGATCTTGAAGGTCTCTTCCAACCTGGTTTGGTTTATTCTAATAAAGGTTTATTCTAATAAAGAGATTGGCCATTGGAATGTGCTGCCCAGGGAGGTGGTGGAGTCACTATCCCTAGAAGTGTTTAAAACCAGCCTGGATGAGACATTTGGTGCCAATGTTTAGTTGGTTAGATATTGTTGGAAGATAGGTTGGACTTGATGATCTCAAAGGTCTTTTCCAACCTGGTTAATTATGTGATTCTATGAGAAGGTGACCCACTTAACAGATAAGAGAAAGGTTGTGGATGTTGTTTACCTGGACTTTAGTAAAGCATTTGATACTGTCTCCCACAGCATCCTTCTGGACACCTTGTCTGCCCATGGTCTGGAGAGGCACACTGTTAAACTGGCCAGATGGCCAGGTCCAGAGAGTGGTGGTGATGGAGCTTAATCCAGTTGGCAGCCTGTCACAAGTGGTGTTCCCCAAGACTTGGTATCAGGGCCAGTTCTATTTAACGTCTTTATCGATGATCTACATGAAGGGATCAAACACACCCTCAGTAAGTTTGTAAGCAACAACAAACTGGCCAGGAGTGTCCATCTGCTGGAGGTGATGAAGGCTCTGCAGATGGATCTGGACAGAATGAATGGACTGAGACCAAGTGCATGAGCAACAAGCGACAGGTCCTGCACTTGGGTCACAAAGTCCCCATGCAGTGCTACAGACTTGGGAAAGAGTGGCTTGAAATTTGTTAGGCAGAAAGCGATCTATGGGTGCTGGTTGACAGCTGATTGAACATGAGCCAGCAATGTGCTCAGGTGGCCAAAAAGGCCAAGAGCATCCTGGCTTGTGTGAGAAATAGTGTAGCCAGCGGGACTGGGGAAGTGATCTTGCACCTGTACTCAGCACTGGTGAGGCTGCACCTTGAATACTGTGTTCAGTATTGGTCACCTTGCTACAAGAAGGTCATTGCGTTGCTGGAGTGTGCCCACAGAAAGGCAATGAGACTGATGAGGGGTCTTGAACACAAGTCCTGTGAGGAGTAGCTGAGGGATATGAGGTTGTTCACCCTGGAGAAGAGGAGCTGAAGGGAGACCTCGTTGTCCTTTACAACTACCTGAAAGGATGAGAGGAAATGGACTCAAGTTGCACAAGAGGAGGTTTGCATTAGATGTCAGGAAAAATTTCTCCACCAAAAGGTTCATCACGTATTGGTCCAGGCTGCCCAAGGAGTCACCATCCATGCAAGTGTTTTAAAAGTTGTATGGATAAGGTGCTTAGGGACATAATATAGCAGTTGTGCAGAGGGAGGTGTTAGATTATTGTTGGACTCTATGATCTTAAAGTCTTTTCCAACCAAGTGATTCTATAATTCTATGATTAATTTCAGTGCCCAGTAAGGTTGTAACTGTTGTAACACTTGGCTTTCTAACAAGAGCCCTTCAGCATTGCTCTACATAAAACTGGGGAAAACTGGATATGCTGAAAAAGAGGCAGTTACTCTGTCTGCAGTCCTTCCTGCTGTGTTTTACTTCAGTGGAATGGCCTTACGTGTGACATCTGCAGTTTTCACCTTGGGGATATAGACAGTTTTCTGGGAATGCAGCACACATAGAATCATAGAATCATTAAGGTTGGAAGAGACCTCAAAGATCATCAAGTCCAACCTGTCACCCAACACCTCATGACTAGTAAACCATGGCACCAAGTGCCACGTCCAATCCCTTTTTGAATACTTCCAGTGATGACAACTCTACCACCTCCCTGGGCAGCACATTCCAATGGACAACAACTCTCTCTGTGAAGAACTTTTTCTCCTCACCTCCAGCCTAAACTTCCCCTGGTGCAGTTTGAGACTGTGTCCTCTTGTTCTGGTGCTGGTTGATAGATCAAAGGAAAATCTTGTTCGTGATCCCCCTCCCCAAAAAATGTATGTATTGTTCTATGAAGTCATTCTCAAAAATATCATCAAAGTTTTCAGTTCATTCTCGTTTCACTTTCCAGAGGTCAAATTTGATACCTATCTATTAACTGAGTGACCTATTTCTCCCATCTTCACTGGATGGCTTTTTGGAATGCAGGTGTTGTTTCCACTAGGACTAAGGGGTAAATTGAGGCGCTGGAGTGGTTCCAGAGGAGAGCAACTAAGTTAGTGAAGGGCTTACAGAATATGGGCTTATGAGGAGCAGCTGAGGGAAGTGAGGCTGTTCAGTCTAAAGAAAAGGAAGCTGAGGGGAGACCATACCACTTGCTACAGCTACCTGAAGGAAGATTGTCATGAAGTGGATGTTGGTCTCTTTTCCCAAGAAACTAGTGATAGAACAAGAGGGAATGTCCTGAAGTTGCACCAGTAGAAGTTTAGGCTGGACATTAGGAAGCATTTTTTCATTGAAGGGGTTGTCAGGCGTTGGAACAGGCTACATAAAGAGGTGGGTGAGTCACCATGCCATGATATGTTTAAAAGGTGTGTAGATTAGGCTGTATAAAAACATAGCACTTATTCCCCAGACTGAAATACTATGGCTCTTTCTGAACTCATGCTCTTTTTTTCACACTGGGATGTTTACAACCCACCAGATGATTTTACACTTTAAATCTAAGGTGTCTAAAGAGCGGTGTACTTTACACCAAGTACAAAAGATCTCAGAATTGGATTTTACATGTTTAACCTGTGTATTCAGAGGCAGAATGTTCCTCTGCTCATGCTTCAATGCATGAGCTAATCTTAAAAGAACAGGGATTAAGGAGAAGCTTTGCTCATGAACAGGTTAGTCCTGGCTGTCTCACCCAAGCTGCACAAGTTCATTCAGATTCCTTGGAGGTGTGCAGCACTGATCACTATCCAGAGGCAAGATATTGGGATGGATGGACCATAGATATGAGCTAGGACCACAGTTTTCAGGTAAATTCCCACCAAAAAATTGTTCTTCTTTTTGGTTTTGATTCCTTCCATATGCATTATAAATTGTTCTGTCCGTTGGTGTGTTGGTACTGGTGTGCAGTAGTTTGAATGAGTTGTGTTCTTGCCTACTCTTATTTAGTCAGTGCATCCCATGCTCCATCTAGGAGCAGCCTCTTCAACCAAGGGATACAGAAGAAAATATATGTCTCTGTGTTTGGAGGCTGGAGAGAGGAATCTGCCAGTATATGAGAAAGGCTGATCAATCCTCCTGAATCCTTTCATCTTAATTTAAGGTTTATTTTGACCTTCCAATACTGTTCAGTACAAAGGGAGAAATACTTGTCACCAGCATTAGAACAAACAATATTTAACACAAAAATCCTTTGTAAATACTCTTCTCTTGGCATTTAAGATGCTAAAATATATAAAGGAAAATTTCTTCTAGCATTGAATAGCATGAATGCAAATGAAAGTGTTATTATCTATATCTCTCCCTATACAGATACAGATGCATATGACTACCACTACAACATTTCAGGCACTGGCAGCAACTGAGAGCTCTTTGCAGCTGCAGCTTCTGCACTTTGCAGTAAAATTTCTCCCCCCTTCCTTTTTCCCTCAGCTTCCCCCGCCCCCAGAGAAGTGACATGCTTTCCACTGACAAATGTTGAGTGTAGCTCCTGAGGATTTAGCATGTCAGGCTGTGTCTACACAGCTTAGGTTTCTATTATTATGCAATGGCTTAGAAGGCAGTGCTTTGCCACTTAATTACAGAGCCAATCTATACTAGGACCCTGAGTTTGGGTGCATCTTTCTGTACCAAGTATTAGCCTCTCACCCACAGAAGCCTCATCCCTGTCATACCCTCCTTTCTTCTGGTTTCTGATTTATTTTTTCCCTTTCCTATGCTACTTTTTTTTCCTTTTTCCCCCAGAAGTGAGGGGTCTGACTGAGTCGTGCCTGCACAGATTTCCACGCAGCAGAAAGCACTTGCCGTATGTTGCGTCGTCAGAAGAGGTAAGAAGAAATTCCTGAAGCTGCCTTCTAGTTCTCTTGGGTTTTTCTTTCTGTTTTTTTGTTGGTGGTTTTTTTTTTTTTTTCCCTTTCCTTTTTGGTGTGTGCACACTGCTTGTCTTACAAGCCGTGCAGGCTCTGCCATCTAGAGCACTTTGCGAGATCACTCCGGTTTGCTGTTTTTCCCTTTTTCCATCTCTGCGTGAGTGTGTGTGTGTGTATCTCCCTGGCTCTCTTCGCTCTCCCCCCCCGCTACAACTCGACCCTCCTTCCCAGCACACACGCACATACACAGAAGCTGGGCTTGCTAGTATGAACTTGAAGACTTGCAATATCAAAATACATGTGTTACCTTGGGATGCATTAGGATCTGAAAGCTCGGAAAGCCTGCAGGCTGCTTAGTCCTCCAAGACTGGCGTTTTTAAACCGAGAAAGACCAGAAAGAGTTACTCACTTTTTTTCCTTCCTTGCTTTCTTCCCTCTCTCTCTCTCTTTTTTTTTTTTTAATTTTTCCCCTCTCTCTCTCTTTTTTTTTTCTTATTTTTTTTTCCTTTGGATATTACTGAAAAAGGAGTCTCAGGGATTCCCACACTTGGACTTCACTGAATCAGGCTGGCAAACATTCTAGTCTGCATTTTGGTTTGCTACAGATCAACCAGGATTTTTTTTTTTTTTTCCTGATTATATCTTCCTTTGAAGAAAAAAAAGGATGCATGGCATAGAAAGAAGGTCCAAATGCCTGTCTGAAAGTGTTTCACCAAATCTGGGATAAATGTTACTTTCCAAAGGTAAGTACAAATGTGGGGATTTTTTGTATGTGTATGTATATATAGATAAGTATACAGCTATAAATTAAAGTATCTGGAGATATCTATATAAAACCTTCATGCATAGTTACCTCTGATGCAAAAAGATCCTGTTGTCATGTATTTTAAAAACATTAGAAATGTATAACTTTATCTTCCTTGTCATGCTAGCCTAGATATGATTGTTCATGTGGAGAAATGGATCTTAGCTTGATTTGTGCTTCCTGGCATGAAAAGGGTGTTCAAGAAGAATAATTTATTTATTTTTTTAGGTGTTAGTAGGATTCATTTTTTTTTATGGCATTTTTGAAACTATGATTGAAAGAGATTTGGAAAAAAAAGGATAACAATTTGTGAAAGTGATTTCAGCTTTTTGGAGGAATTAGTAAATCCTGAAAAGCTATGGAAGAACTTTGCTGGACACACCAACTCTGTTGTATATAAAATCACACAGTAAAAGAGTGGGGACCTTGGCAAATGTCATGTGAAGCAATGGAAGGCATAGGAACAACTAGAGAAGGGAAGGGAGTGAGGGGTGTGGGGTGGGAAAGGGCATCCACTTTGTTGTCTGCTGTCACAGAGGTGGGTGTTCTTGGTAAAGTGATGCCAGTAATGATGGCAAAGGATGTGGAACACAAGCAGGTATATCCTATGTCACGTCTGTCTGATGTCATCAGACATATATGCTGTTTTCAAGACTAAGTGTACTGAGAATTTGCCGGGGGGGGGGGGGAAGCATCTAAATGGCAGCACAGGATGAGATGTAGCAAAATGGAAAGTGGGACTCTCCCTGATTTGCATGGACATATGCACACTTTTGCATCACAAAACAAGTGTATGACTGAATAAAACAAGTGAGAAACTAAACAGGAGAGTAGAAGTTACGGATAAAAGTCAACAAGTCCCAGTATGATGGATTAGTCAACTGAAAATGCAAAGTGGTCAGTTGTGGAAATGTATCCAAGGAGGAAGGTAACTCCTTCTTACCTAAAGGAGAAAAATAACTTTGATTTAAATATTTTTTTTCCTCCTCAGAGCTAATCTATGGGTTCTGTGTGTGTGTGTGTGAGGGCCATGGCAATGTTATGTTAATAAGACTAGAATTTATTTTACCTACTCCATCTTTGGGATTAATAGGACAGAGCATTCTTCTGACAAGAAAAGACAGGCTTTGACAGGCAAACAGTAAGCATCACTTGATTTGTAAAGTCATAGTTAATTAAATTGACACCTCTTTATTATACAATGCTTATGAGATATAAGTCCAGCACACACCACACAATCGTCACTGGTATTTTCTCTTCCTTGTGAAAGAAGCAACGTTGCCATTACGGGTATCAATTTTCTATTGAACTTCACTGAAGCAAACCTGAACTTGTGGTGAGAAGTTAGACAATTACTTGTGCCGTATTTCAGGATGGTTACAGTTTCATTGTTTACAGCTTGCCCTGGGCTGGTGGTTAGTTTGCATTGCCTACAGATCACCACTTGAGCACAACAGAGTGCTTTTTGTGTGTGTTCGGCTCAGAGATGCCTTACTGCAGCAGCACAAAGCAGAGCGTCAGACCTTCACTGAAACTCCTCCTAATTCTCAGAGAGAGAAAGGATGTAATAAAAGATGAACAAAATTATAGGAGACAGGAAGAAAAAAGTCACTATACTCGATCAAGCCTTTTTAACCTATGAATCTGTATTATCTCTTGGATTGGAGATAATGTCTGTCCTGCTCTCCCCAGCACAATTCTGCTTTCTTTAGGATAACACTGGGCCCAGTGTCCCCCAGTATCTGGCCATGTTAGGTGCTGGCAGGCAGGCAATCAGGCAGCCCCAGGTGCACCACACAGTGTGAGAAATGCAATCCGTCCTCAGATCCACAGTTGCTGCTGCCCTCTGTACTCAGTGCCACTCTTCACAGCACTAGCACTTCTTGTTTAAATGTGTGTTTGTAACATAACTGTTAATTCTTCCCAATGCCAAGTAAAAATTTCACGTGTAGCCTTGCCCCACTGCTGACAGCTTCCTGGCAACCCTGTCCAAGTGCTCCCTCTCTTTGCAGAGGACCTTAGCTACTGACTGAACCTTGTAATGCAGTGTTGTTAGAGTCAGATGAACCCTTTTTTTTTTTTTTTTTTTTTTTTTTTTTTAAAAGGAAGGAAAAAGGAAGCTGGTTCAAAATTATCAAGTTTAACTCACAGTAGACAGGAATATACTTCATGTGACTTAGAATGACTCTAACTCGCTGGTGAGAGGGAGGCTGCACACTGATAACCCTCAAAGCTACATTTGCTTTCCACCTGCACAAAAGGGAGGGAAGGGGGTTATTACAGTGACCCTTCACTCCCAACCCCCTTTTCTGCATTGGTACTTCATTTCAGCCTTGACTTAGGGGGGGAGGGAAAGAAAAGGTATTTCATTCCAAGTATGTAACTCAGTCTTCTTTCTGGCCTGAGTGTTCAGCCTTACTTCTTTTGGTTTGTTGTAGTGTGCTGTCGTGTGTTTGCTTTCATGGAGAGAGCAACTGCTCTCTACGTGCTGGACTGAAAAGAAACAACACTATTTATGACAGGTAGAAGGCAGTTCTGATGACTGTGGAATCCACTGCCAGACACCAAACGGGCCATTGCTCTATCCCTCACATTTCCTCTTTGCCTTATCCACGTAGACTTTGATTATCTTGACTGAGGGTCTTGTCAAGGTGTGAGATTTACTCTATCAGCATTCAGAGGCTGCATGTTCTCACAGGGCACTGAACAAGCTTCTAGTCATCAACTGAAACTTGTAACAAGAGGCAAGGTTTTCTATGAGTATGCCGGAATGATAACAAACACCACAACTTGCCCAGTGTGATGCAGCACTCCAGTGAAGGGCTATCTGTCACCCACTGCCCAGCCCAGCTCCACCCAAGATGCACAGGAAGTTTCTAAGCCATACTTCTGCTTCTAGGAACTGAATTTACTGTCTGTGTGGGTGGCTGCCAAACCTTGGCATCAAATTAAGAGATATAAACATGTTGTTAAAAGGCCCAGTGTGAAGTTACATGGAAACTGGGGAAAACACATATACCTTAGAAATATTTCTACTTCCCTTGGAGCAGCGGTAGTCTTCATACTTCAGAATATTTTCATGACAGTATTTCCAGTTTTTCTATCTTCCTGTCATTTGCTTTGTCCTGCTTATGATCCAGGTCTCTGATGACATCCTCGTCTTCCCAAGAAAACATTTGTGACAAATACAAGCTGTCAGCTTTGACATGGAAAATGAGAGCAGCATAAAAAGTCGGAAAAGATCTATTAGTAAAAAAAATTAAATGAAATGTTGTTTTAAAAATATGAGAGCAAAGGAAGAGATGTGCTGTCAGGGTCTGGTCCTATGCAGAATCTCTACTGACCTATATAGAAGACAGATCTGAATATAATTTTTTTTTCCAGTGATAAATGTGCTTGTATTTTTTTCAGGAAAATATAGATTGATCTGAACAAAATATGACTGGGATATGGTCACTTTGATGAATTTCCTCACTGAAAATCCTGTAGGGAGGAAAATGCAAAACACCCCATCTTGCTTATTTCTAGAAGATAACTTTTACTTTTTCTTTCCAGTTTGTGCATTTTATATGAAAACTGAAAACAGTTCATGTAAACTTGGTTAGAAAAGGGGCCATGCTCGAATCCCATGACAAGCACATCTGTCAGTCAAACTGTAACTTAACACTTCTAGCTCATTAGAAGGCTTGCATGCTTTCTATCTCAGCTTGGGCTAAGGAAATTATAGGCACCTCCATTTCAATTCCTGGTATTGGAAAAATTTTGTGTGCCAACCCCTACATGGAAATCAATTTTATTTGGCCAAGGGGGATTATTCCAGAAACATCTTGCCAACGAGTGCTGTGATATGTAAAGGCCTTTGTCTGCTCTTGAAATTATTTTTCCAGCTATGAAAAACTGAGAAGATATGCCAGCTAAAGAGGAGCAGACATGACAGAATGGCTGCACCCATAGTATGAACAGTACAATGAAGAAGTTAGGAGGCTTCTGATAATCACTCCTCAGGAAGGAACTGGTCTCTAATCCTCTGGCAGATCTGCTATCACTGTGGTGTTATGGAAAGAGGTGAGATAAGGAGAGGGCCCTGGAATAGCAGTAAATCCAGGGTCCCAGACCCTGGTTGGTCAGCAGGTGACAGGTAGCACTGGTGCATCCCAGTGCACACCAACGTTGATTCTGCGCAGAACACAAAGCTGGATTAAGGATAAAATCAACGAAGTACGTGACAGCTGAAAGCTTATCTGTTTTAATGGAGTTAATGTTGCACTGAAAAATCCCGGGAAAACACATGTGACAGTGGAGCAGAAAATCATCAGGGTGACTCTTTCCCTGAAGCCAAAGGAGGTGGGACAGAGCTGAGCACAAGTCTTTCTGTTCAGGACTGAGATAAACTGCTGAAGCTGTATAGTTAAGACAATAGAGTTTGAGTTGACTTAGCCGGGGAAAGTAAAGAGTTTGAAGGACCTCAATATGATCAAGCCACATGAACTGTGGGGATCAGACTTGTCTGATATAGGGGAAATGCACACACTAGTGAGGAGATCAGGACATTTTCCTCTTCTTTTTAAGAACTGCAGTTTGCTTCTGGCAGGCTGAGGAGCAAGGGAGTTCAAAATGGCACCAGATGCAAAGAGTCCTTAGCTGTTCTCTTCCCGTGTCCAAGCTCCTCCAAAAAGCTTCAGTATATGTGTCAGTCAGAATGAGTAATCCTTCTTTTGTTAGAGCCTAAAGATAAATAATAACAGGAAAAGAAAAGAGGCTGTCTTAAACATGCTGCATTCTCTGTTGCAGTGGCAAGATGGGTGGGTTGTGATATCTGTGAAAAAGCAGCACCTCACCTGTATGTGTGCTAGAAAGGAAAAACTGTGTACCAGAATTTATATCAGATCCCTCTGTTAATAGCCTTAAAAAAAGAAAAGAAAAGAAAAATCTGCCCTTTCAGTACAGAGTGAAAACAAAGAGCAGTCAAATGGCAAAAGGAAAAGTTGAGAAGAGGAAAAAATGCCTGTCATCACTTCTGCAGCAGTCCCTGTCTGGTTTGAAAGCAGACAACAACAAATGTATGTCTCCTCAGAGATAAAAATCAAAACCTTCCATATCATTTCAGTAGTCATTTGATCTTCTTCCCTTTGTGAACATTCCTGTGACTAGGTAAATACATGTAATACTCAGAAAGCTCTCCATGGCTTGTGTATGAGACAAGCGTGCTAAAGTAAAAAAGAAAACTCTATTGTTTGAACATAAATTATCTGGACCAAGAGCATTTTGTTGGTTTCCTAAACTGATGGCTAGTTGGCATTTTGTATGAGTTATCTCCAGTGTAAGTGAATGTTATCACTACTGTTGGCAGGTATTTACTGTGCATTGGATTTTAAATAAGGGAACAACATTGATTCCCTGCTCTCCAAATTATTGACTGCGTTTTCTCCCTGTAGTCAGGTCAGATATCTTCTATAGAAATGTTCAGTAGACAAATGTGTTAGGTCACAGAAACTCTCAAAGTTGTATTTTGGTTGGTTGGTTGGGTTTGTGTGGGGGATTTTTTGTTTGTCTTGGTTTTGGGTTTGTGTGTTTGTTTTTTAAGGATAACTGTAATCAAAATGTCTTCTAGTTATACCTGAAAAATCTCAATTTAATTGACAACTATCACTGTGAGGTATGTTTTTTCCAACCCTATTTCACATAACTGAGGTAGCGGGCCAAGACATGAATACTTCAGATGTCATCCACTTTACAAGGACTCTGTGACCTTTCTTTATCACCACAGCTGATGTTCACAGCTCCCCAGATGCATTTTGACAATGATATCTTCTTAAGATGAGGGAAGGTTGTTCAAAAGCTTTATAATCTCACAGTGTGTCCAGGAATCTCATACAAGGTGAGCTTTCCCCTGCCCATGGTCTCCCTACCATAGCTGGACCTGATGGTCTTCCAGCTAGTAGGAGAAGTTTCAGATGCCTCAATAAATGTAATTTTTATTCTCATCCAAGGATGAGTGACAGCAGTTTCATGTGAGCTGCAGAGAACTGGCCTTGTTAGCAGTTGGTAAGAGCAGAAGAGTTGAAGAGCAGCCTGATGGGTATTCATGAGAGCAAATGTAGTGAGGGAAAAGAGGGTCACATTTGGAGAAAGACTGCAGGAGTTTTGGTAGGAGAATGAAGAATCAGCAGTGGTAATTTAGTGGTGTCTCTTTAGATGTTTGTATGACCCTTCTTGATGCTGAGCTGGAGTGTCAGGCTAAGCTAAAGAAGGACTTATGATACGTGTCTTTAGTCACATTGTACATAGCTGATCTCTCCTTGAGCCAGTGTGGGGTGCTTGATTTATCACATCTAAATTTTTTGAGCCTTTTGGTGAGCACAAGAAAATTTGAGCCCTTTGTGCATTTGTTTCTCGTTTTCTCCATCTTCCACTTTCTTGAATCCATGAGTGGAATGAGGATGCCATTTAATTTTCCTTAAACTGAACACAGAGCTTTCTGTTATCACTGAGTAGCTGAATCACTAATTAATAATTATAACCCATCCCACCAACTTTTACTAGAACCTGGCAATAAGCTTTCAAATTAATTTGAGAGAGACTCTAAAATATGATAGAATCACCTTCATACAGTATCTTTCCAGAAGGAGTGCAATTGATCAGGCTCTTTCATGCCGGATGACAAATGGCTGCATTTCATGCCCATCTTAGTGTTTTGTTTTCCTCTTTGACAAGTTTTTCACCTGCTAATTCTGTGAGCAACATAACAGAAATCTGTAATGACCCTGTGGGTTTGTGGCTCAGGAAACTTCCCTATATTTGGGATTGTGCCAAGCAAAGGAATAAATACTTCCTTGTGCGAGAAGGCTGAGATAGGACATGAATTCCTATGCATTTGTGCATTCTAGCCTACGTCAATGTCCTACCACAGAATGGAAAAATCAAAGTTATGCTATACACTATCTCAACTCCAGGATTTATATTTAAAAATAAAAACAATGCCTTCAGGCCAAGGAACAGCTGCTACAGTTCTTTCCACCATGGCTCATTGATTTTGTCTTCTCATTCAACACATTCTTCTAGTCCCATGTTGCAATAGTCAATGTTAAGTCATAGGTAGTTCATGTAGTTACCTAGCAGGAACTAGAACTTAGTTGGAGGAGATTTTACACACTGAGGCCATCATATATATGGGCTTTTACACCACCAAATCACTAGACAATGAAGGAAAACCAGAGAATGAAGTCTTTGTTAAGCTGCTCTGTCTCTTTCTATCAGTAACAGTCCTTCTGCTCATTTAAAGCTAGTTTTAAGGAATTGCTTTCAATTTGGTTTTTGATAGCATGTATTGTTTTATTGTGGAACTATGATGAACTTAGTGTGCATATTAAATGTGCAGTTTACCACAAAAGTCCTTCTACTATGAAAATCACGCATCCTTTAGGAAAATCTAAATAAAAAGCCTACCAAACACATTGTGTGATGTAGTTGCACTCATAAGCTTTCACAATCATTCCCTCTTTTTTCTTTATATTGACAAGTATATAAAGAGCAATGAACTCTACAACCAGCTCTTCATCCTAACTGTGTCTTGTCTTGCTGGCTTAGGTAAAAAGCAAATTACAGCTAGAGACTTGATTTGTGCATCAAATCTTAGTACTCAGCAAATCAGGTCTGTTTTCAGAAACCAGTATCTTCAGTCAGTATTTCAAGATGTGAAGCTGGGCAGTGTTCATGCCCCAAGTTGATTATGCCATGTTTGTAGAGCCTTTAGTCATAGGTGAGAAAAACATTTAGGAACAAAAGAACACAGGTTTGGATTTTTGTTCCCCTTCCTTCCATTCCATATTGAATTTTCAGAGCCTTTCTGACATTTGAACAAAGCATTATGTGGTCTCAGGTTGTGATTCTCAGAATAATTTACATTTGCTTCAAAACATCTCTCCCTCACCTATACATTTATTTTATAACATATATTGGGGTCCTTTTATTATTAGATTATTTTTAATTTTGTTGTTGTTATTTGTTTCTCTTATGTTACCAGGAAAAACAAAATAAACAACCAAACATGTATCTTTCCAAAACACTTCTTTTTTTTTTTTGATACCTTGCCACAGAATAATGGATACTGGTGAACGTTTATAAGGCATCAGGTAGTAAAATCATATTGATCACAGATAAGGACAAGTAAGCTTATGAATAGATATTTGGAATTTATAGGAATCATAGAATCATACAATAATTAAGGTTGGAAAAGACCTCAAAGATCATCAAGTCCAACCTGTCAACCAACACCTCATGACTACTAAACCATGGCACCAAGTGCTACGTCCAATCCCCTCTTGAATACCTCCAGGGATGGTGACTCCACCACATCCCTGGGCAGCACATTCCAAAGGCTAACAGTTCTCTCTCTGAAGAACTTTCTCCTCACCTCAAGCCTAAAAGAGAGGAGAAAGACAATTCCTTACAATTCAGTCGATGAATGGAATGGAATGGAATGGAATGGAATGGAATGGAATGGAATGGAATGGAATGGAATAGCATAGGATAACATAGCATAGCATAGCCTAGCCTAGCCTAGCCTAGCATAGCATAGCATGGAATAGCATCTATAGACCATACCAGACCAGACCAGGTTGGAAGAGACCTTCGAGATCCTCATATCCAATGAGTGATATGAAGCAATATCGGTCACTCAGATTCCTATTACTGACATTTAACCTGTGTGATCTTCAAATGTCTTTCAAGCGTCATGCTTTCAAGAGTTAAGTCATTCAGAGAAGCAGCAAATTTTGCGCCACACGTAATTTGGGTGACCAACAATCTGAACATAACAGGAACAGTGATTAAGCAGATCATGAATATCAGTAGCAGGCAAATCACGCATGGCTAGAACATGAGGTGCTCGTTTGTCAAATATATACGAAGCAATTGAGATAAAATAAGAAATAAAGTAAGAATTTTTTTTTTTTTAATCAATTCTTCTAACCAACATTGAAAACTAATAAAACTAAAATGTAGCCTGTATTGCTGTAAGTGCATTTTAATATTGGCATCCTGGCATTTCACAAAAGAAAGGAATGGCATCAAGAGCCCCTGTGACATTGTGTATAGATATAGATATTCTTTTATTGTAGGACAAACCAGACAAACAAAACAAAAACAACAATAAAAACAAGAAAACAAAGCCCCAAACCCCACAGAAGACAAGAACAAAACAAACAAACAATCAAACAAACCCCAAACAAAACAAAGCACATAGGAAGGAAGCACAAGTTTGTACTTGAGGCTTTGGTCTTAAATTCAAAGGAGGCTTACAAGAAACAGCCTATGAAGGATTTCAGGAAAACTTGCCAGAAAGACATGCTTGATTGCAAAGAAAAAGGGAAGGCAACTTTTATGATTACAACTTGGTTAACTTTGGAAATATTTCCTCATTTCATAAGTGAGGTGTCTTGTGAAATGGAAATGGTGATTTGAAATTTAATGCTCTGATAATTCACAATTATGTTTCCACTTCAGAATCCATTTTCTGGAAAGGTTAAATGAGTCCAACTTAGAGGATCTTACTCCTGTTCGAAGAAAACATTGCGACTCAGCTCAGAAAACAATTTTAATTCCTCTCTATCCCTTTTAATTCCTTTCTCTCAAAGTCATTACACATGTGTGTTTGTGTAATGTGCTGCTTATGTGTATGCATATGGTTACATCTATTCTTGGCAAAAAGCATAGACTTTGCTTTTCAATTCTGCTTCTGTAATAGGAGATAATGTTAACATATGTCAGAGACCTGTACTGATACTTCTGAAGTGGTTTTAAATGAGTGAAGATGAAGGAAACACTCAGGGGAGTGACTCTATGTTGGCAAAAAAAGAGACACAATACAACAGGAGCTGGCGATGAATTTCCAATCACCTTTTCTCATTAGATTTTGTCCAAATTAGTATACTGAGTATGTTGGGGGAGGGGAAGTGGGGAAAAGTTATTCAGCAGTGTATTTTTCATCTTTTTTTAATTATTTTTTAATTTTAATATTATCAGCTGGAATATTTGTGGGGTTCCTTTTAAGGCAATACTGAACTTTATATCATGTTAAAAGCTCTGATGTGGCATTTGCCCTATTTTTGCAAAAAGAGAAAGTTTTTTGCGTTTTCCAAAAACATAGACACATTCCAAATTATAATTAGTCAGTCTGAATAAGCCAAACTCATCTCTCAGTCTATGATAACATCAGGCTTTCCTAACATTTTTGGGATTGTTGCTAGCCATACAGAGATGGTAGCATTTCTCTTTCTAGAACTTTTCTTTCCTATTTTGGTTTTTTTCCTGCTTCCTTGCACTAGTAGGTCTAATATTTATGGGTGGTTATGTATAAAGAGAACAGATACTTTAATGACTTCTTCAAATAAGATAAGACTGTAAAAATGCTGAATTTGCTTCAAGGTTCACAGGACATGTAATATGAAGGTAAAATGGCAATAAATATGTGGTATTGGAATGTGGGATGGGGGTTGTGGCAAAGCAGGCCATCATAGTTCCTAATCACTGCAGAGAATTAACCTCTGAATTCTAGCTGAACAGAAGCAATGGAGGGTGAGAGAGGACACACGCATGGCTGATCATCAAGGGACTAAAAAGGACTTCACTACCAATGCTTCTGTGAGATATGAAAAGTAAAATCAGCAGCTGAAAAAAAAAAAATCGAGTAAAAGTTTTCCTAGAATGCAGAGATTTTAGGGACTGTGTATTAGTATGCTGACACTACAGTAACAAGTCCATATTCCTTTAGTGTATCTTCCACTTAGCACTCTGAGCAAATATGAATAAATTGATCTTTGGAGCTTTCAGTGTAAATTGGGTTACAGTTACTATTCTATGAGTGAGAAAAACAAAGCATAGATTTTGGCTTAAACTAGTCTGTGGTCACATGCAGAGTCTACAGGAGAGCTGTTGCTCAGGTTGCCCACTGAAATAGGTAAAAGTCTTCCAAGTATATGTTCAGACAAACCAAATCTTTTCCACACATTTTCTACTTATGAATTGTCATACTGAATTACTGACAAAATGCAGACCATGAGAAATTCTACTGAAAGTGTTATTTTACTCCAATGATAGACTAAAATCTTTTATTCATGTAACATATGCAACATTTGTGCATTTCTTATGCTACATCTAAGATTTATTTTGCATCTTAATTTTTGGGGCTCCTTATTTCAGCTGAAGTTCTTTAGGATGTACTTTATACGAGGTCACAGATGACTTATTCCCTTAGTTTTTAAACAAAGAACCTAGAGGACTTACCTCTCTGTCATTGTGCAAGTAAAAGTAACCTTAGCCTCTGGTGGTGAAAATGGTCCATGTAGAAAAATCAGAAAGCTTAGCTGATGCAAAATCAAAGAATCATAGAATCAATAAAGTTGGAAAAGATATCAGAGATCATCAAGTCCAACCTACCACCCAACATCTCATTGCTAGCCAAACCATGGCTTCAAGTGCCATGTCCAATCCTCTTTTGAACACCTCGAGCCATGATGACTCCACCACCTCCCTGGGCAGCACATTACAGTGGCAAATAACTCTTTCTGTGAAGAACTTTCTCCTCATGTTCACAGTTCACTGGCTTAGTTGTTAACTGAGAAAAATGTAGTCTGTTCATAAATGGTTCATATGGGAAAAACAAGTAGAATTCATCCCCAAATCATCCCCATTCATAATTAGTTGTGCATATTCAGAAAACAAAAATTATTAAGTCCTTTGATTACAGTTTTTCCTTATCACTTTCACAGGACTGCCTTTAATTTTGCACTGGCAAACAAACAAAAAATGCCTTCAGATCCAAGAAGGTTCTACACTGCAGCTGTCAATCACCCATTTCATATTTGGTGCCATTTGGTGTCATTTGGCTGAATTACAACTGTTCTCTCATTCCACAGACCACAATCCAGTCTCAGCTGTCCAAATATCTGTTACCTACAACAGAGTAATGATCCTCTATGTCTGTCACTTGCACTGATAATGCTCCTAATTACTCAGACACATTTTATCTCCTATGACATTCAGTTAAATGAAGATACACTCCCCGTGGAAAACTTACTTTTAAAGTCCTATCCCAACTCCCCTCATCGTACAGTAAGCAGCATCATGTTAACTTGTTTTTCTTGGTGCAAGACTAAAGGAGATGTGAAGAGCAACAATAAATCTTCAATCACAGTGATTAGCAAACATAATCTATAAGAGATATAAGCACAGTAGTAGTTATTAAATATAGATGGTTTACTCACTGTGCCATCAATAAACTTGTGACTTGTGGATTCCTGAAATTTTTCAGGCAGTGATTCATTCATGATTTCATTTACTTTTCTGTATAATGTTATAAAAGGAAGAGATTTTGGCTAATGCCACAAACATTTCTTGCTGAGATGTCTTCCTGTACTCTCTAGCTCAGGAAAACAAAGTTTAGAATCATAGAATCATAGAATCAATAAGGTTGGAAAATACCTCAAAGATCATCAAGTCCAACCTGTCACCCAATACCTCAGGACTAATAAACCATAGCTCCAAGTGCCCTGTTCAATCCCCTCTTGAACACCTCCTGGGATGGTGACTCCACCACCTCCCTGGGCAGCACATTCCAATGGCAAATGACTCAGTGAAGAACTTTCTCCTCACCTCGAGTCTAAACGTCCCCTGGTGCAGCTGGAGACTGTGTCCTCTTATTCTGGTGCTGGTTGCCTGGGAGAAGAGACCAACCCCCACCTGGCTACAACCACCCCTCAGGTCTCCCCTGCGCCTCCTCTTCTTTTTAGGGGTCTAAAGCTGGATGAGCTTTTCTAGTGGTATGAAGCAGAACCATTTTGTAGATACAGTAGATATTTATTCAGTGACAGTACAGAACGCACCAAAAGACACAGGCTTTTGTACTTGTGATGATAGTATCTTCAGTTAACAATGTTAGCTAGACTACAAGCTGCTAAGAGGCCAACAGAGAGAGTACTCTGAGGAATTAACACTGCAGGCTTGCATTGCTTTAAAGTTTTTTTGTTATCAAGATACTGGACTGGGGGTATCGTAGGCATGACACAATTCAGATTGTTCAGACTAATTTGGGATACTCTGTTTCCTACAATCCTCATAGCACAGCCTGGCCCAGTGTTTAACTAAGCCCACAGCTTTATTTCAGAAGAGTGGTGCTAATTACTCAGTGCTTACAAGTATGGGTAAAAAAAAGAAGGGGATTTTCTAACAGGATATTGAGAGAGACCATCACTAATAAATTTACTAAGTTATGAGCCCCCCTAGTTCTGAAATGTTGATATAATCACAGTCTCTGGCTGGAGTAGGTCAGATAGCTTTTATAGTGATTTTTACCTTGTTAGGTGAAAATTATTCTGTCTACACCTTGTGCTTCTTGACTGCTGTGGTGGTTGGCTGCTTGACTGTGGTGACTGCTTGACTGCTGTGGCTGGAGCACCAGGAGGTTTGCTGCTGAGCTCTGGCTGTTGGGAAGAAAAGATCAAGTTGTATTCGAGGTCTTTTTAAGCTGAAAAGAAGAGAAAGAGCATTTTGCTTTCTTGAGAGAGACTGTTGATCTGACAGTCAAGTAGTGATAACTTTGGAATGCATAGCAGAGAGGCTTCCTGGCAAAGAGAAACTATTGTCAGGACTTAGAGTCCATCTCTTTCTTGAAGCTGGCATGTCTTGTTTTGTTAAACCTCTTTATTTATGAGATGTAAACAGGCTTCTCAAGACTTAACATATAAGAACATCTTAGGATCTTCTCAGGATCTCAGGTAGTGATAGGACTAGGGGGAATGGAATAAAGCTGGATGTGAGGAGGAGGTTCTTCACCATGAGAGTGGTGAAACCCTGGAATGGGTGTCCAGGGAGGTGGTCGAGGCCCCATCCCTGGAGGTGTTTAAGACCAGGCTGGACGAGGCTCTGTCCAGCCTGATCTAGTGTGGGGTGTCCCTGCCCATGGCAGGGGGGTTGGAACTAGATGATCCTTGTGGTCCCTTCCAACCCTGACTGATACTATGACTATGATACTAAGAACATCAGAAAACTCTCATATGTATGTAAAAGAAACATACTAAGTGGGGTAGAAGTAATGTGGTAAAACATGTCTTTATTTATACTGATTTTGTAGAGCAATTATCCCTGATGTTGAGTTTTTAGCACATTTTTCCAGGTGTTGCTGAGCTATTCTGAAAACCTCAGGAAACCCCGAGGTTTTTTTGTGAAATAGCTGGATTCCAGGAAGGCATGCTTCAGCTACACTTCTTCAGCCTCTTCTGTGTGTTTTGAATACTGGTTAAATAAAAGAATTTAAGTTGGGAGACAGTCTTCTTTTATAGACAATGACCATGGTTGTTTGACCTGGAATAGAAGACAGACTGAAGGCAGTGCATTTCTTCCTGGGATCACCAAATTTACTTCTACCATATTTCTCCCTCTTCATTTTTCATTTTTTTTTTTTTTAATTACTAGAATCTGTAAATTCATGTAATGTCTTAAGATATAGTGAAAACTGCCCCCAAGTGAAAATTGCACTCATTCTTTTTCTATCACCACCATTTAGAGAAGTGCTAGTGTGTCATAGGAAACGTGAAGGCTCGGTTTTGCATAGTTATCCTTTTGTTTTTTATTTTTATTTTCCTGATCAATTTTTCATAACTTATCTTTAGGCTGAATATAAATAACAAATTTTCCTGACAGCAGGCTGTAGAATAGTTTCCTAAGGAAGCTGATAGAAACTTTGTTACTTGGGATTTCAAAAGTAGCTTGAAGGGGGAAGGTGGGGCAGGGAACCAGCCCTAATCCCAAACCTTTAAAACGTTATCACATGAGGAAAAAATGTGTTAATAGTGAGAGAGTGGACTAGCTGGCTTGATAAGGCAATCTTTTTTGTCTAGTTTGTATAGATATTTGCAAAGAAGCCTGGGCATTCCTAATTAGCTGCTCATCTGCTTCATGTGCTTATGGCTTACCAGCTATAGTCAGATCCCATCTGTCACTTGAGGACAATTAAGTGGGCTGAGAAGTATCATTTTATGACTGCACCTGGCCAGGAGGAGGTATTCCAGATGGACATCATAGGAAGAGGGAGACACCTAGAAGGGGAAGTGGGGAGGTTTTCTCCTCAATAGGCAATTGTAAGATGTTGCAAATGCGTTGATATAAAGCTAAAAAAATTGTTCTGTATTGGTACCGGTAGAAGCACATAAAACTCATAAATGTGTTTCCAGTATCAATATAAGAGCTGAGCAATTTTCCTCAGACTGCTAAGGTTTCTGCCTCCAATTTTGTATAAGTTTTTTAACTGTCACAGGAGACAGACAAAAGCATTTGGAAGTTTTAGGGGCTGTTCAAAAGCAGATAAACAGCATGAAGGATGTTAGAGAGGAGGTGTCCCTGCTCACTGAAGGGTGGTTGAACAAGATGATGTTTGAGGGTCCTTTGCAACCCAATGCAATTTGTGCATCTCTGTGAATTTGTGAATCTATGAATCTGTGAATCTGCATTCACATCATTAAGTGAAGCTCAAAGCTAAGTGTTAGGTAAAGAGTGATACTGTGTCTTCGGTCTGTTTGGGACACATTCTGGGGGCTGTCAAACTTTTCATTGGTGCTGTCATACCTCTGACTTTGTTCATTCTCTTTCAGGCTTCTCTTACTGTTTGTTGCCTGTACTTTACAATGCAAAAGCCTTTTCAGAAAGGTAGTCAGAAAATATGTGATGAATCATTACATGTGTCCCTAAACATGATGTTTTCACCAAACTCTTCGAATGAGGCCAGTGGCTTTTCAGAGGCCATTTCCAAAGTGGTAGCTTCTGATAATGAGGTAATGATGTTGCCTCAATTATGTGCTGCAAAGGAAGATGAAGACTTAAATTGTTATTCAGCTTCAGAATTACTGCTGTAATTTTAAACATACATGCCCTCAGTTTCTCTTTAACCAAAATCATCCCATCCCATTTGTCAAGATAATGTTATCAATGGTCATGAAGGGCCTCTCCACCCAATGATAGCTTCCATCAAAGAGGTGATGTTAGCAGCCTTCTTTTCTAACACCTGAATCCAGATAGTATAATTCATCTTAATTCTACTATCTTTTTTGGCTGTTATTTGACGTATTTGTCCACTATGCATGACCAGGAGATGTAAAGAACAGCCATCAACCTTTGTGCTCACACTTTCCATCAAAATCGCTATATGAATATCTGCATAAATAGGTATATGAGGAAGAGAGTCTTACTTAGTAGGCCAAAACCAAAGGACTGCAACTTTTCTGGAAGAAGAGATTACAGATCCTGACATGTTGAAAAATTACTCTTACATGTCTTAGGACCCTTATCAGAACAAGCTCCATGAGGAGAGCACAAGCCCTGTGAGGAGAGGCTGAGGGAGTTGGGGTTGCTCAGCCTGGAGAAGAGGAGCTGCAGGGGAGACCTTATTGCTGTCTACAACTCCCTGAAGGGAGGTTGTAGCCAGGTGGGGGTTGGTCTCTTCTCCCAGGCAACCAGCACCAGAATAAGAGGACACAGTCTCCAGCTGCACCAGGGGAAGTTTAGACTCGAGGTGAGGAGAAAGTTCTTCACTGAGTCATTTGCCATTGGAATGTGCTCCCAGGGAGGTGGTGGAGTCACCATCCCTGAAGGTGTTCAAGAGGGGATTGGATGTGGAACTTGGAGCCATGGTTTAATAGTCATGAGGTGCTGGGTGACAGGTTGGACTTGATGACCTCTGAGGTCTTTTCCAACCTTATTGATTCTATGATTCTATGAAATTACTGTGGGCTCTGGGATGCCTTCTTGCAGGACTGTGCTGTCTGTAGATGCTGTCTGGTGCTAGGGGAAGAGCATCAGTTTGGCTTTGTAGTGTGTAATTAGCAGAGAGGTAGCTGTAAAGAGCAGTAAGTTCTCCCCTGACACTCCTCCAGGCTAAGCAACCCCAGCTTCCTCAGCCTCTCCTCATAGGGCTTGTGCTCCAAACCCCTCCCCAGCTTTCTTGCCCATCTCTGGACAACTTCCACCAACTCAACATCTTTCCTAAACTGAGGGGCCCAGAACAGGACACAGGACTCAAGGTGTGGCCTAACCAGTGCTGAGGACAGGGGCAGAATGACTTCCCTGCTCCTGATGGTCACACTATTCCTAATGCAGACCAGGATGCCATTGGCCTTCTTGGCCACCTGGACACACTGCTGGCTCATGTTCAGTCTACTATCAACCCAGACCCCCAGGTCCCTTTCTGCCTGGCCACTCTCCAGCTACTCTGACCCCAGCCTGTAGCACTGCATGGGGTTGTTGTGGCCAATGTGCAGAACCCGGCACTTAGATGTATTAAATCTCATGCCTTGGACTCTGCCCACCTGTCCAGCTTGTCAAGGTACAACTGCAGAGCACTTCTATCCTCTAACAGATCAACACCTGCCCCCAGCTTGGTGTCATCTTCAAATTTACTGCTAATGGACTCAATCCCCTTTTCCAGATCATCAAAAATATTGAACAGGATGGGGTCCAGCACTGATCCTTGCAGGACACCACTAGTGCCTGGCTGCCAGCTGGATGTGGCACCATTCACCACCACTCTCTGGGGTCAGCCCTCCAGCCAATTCCTAACCCAGCACAGAGTGCTTCTGTCCAAGCCATGGGCTGACAGCTTGGCCAGGAGTTTGCTGTGGGAGACGGTGTCAAAGGCCTTGCTGAAGTCCAGGTAGACTTCATCCACAGACTGCCCCACATCCACCAGGCTCTCACCTGATCATAGAAGGAGATCAGGTTTGTCAGGCAGGACCTGCCCTTCGTAAATCCATGCTATCTGGGCCTGATCCCTTGGCCATCCTGTAAGTGCTGTGTGATTGCACTCAAGATGACCTGTTCCATGATCTTGCCTGGCACTGAGGTCAGGCTGACAGGCCTGTAATTTCCTGGCTCATCCAACTGGCCCTTCTTGTGGATGGGCACCACGTTGGCCAGCTTCCATTCTTTTGGGACCTCTCCAGTGAGCCAGGACTGTTGAAAAATGATGGAGAGCAGCTTGGCAGCTCATCTGCCAGTTCTCTCAGCACTCTAGAATGGATCCCATCCAGCCCTATGGACTTGTGGGGATCCAAGTGGCTGAGCAGGTCTCTAACTGCTTCCTCCTGGATCACAGGGGAACTGTATTGCTCCCTGACTCCATCTGCCAGCTCAGGAGGCTAGTTGTCTGGAAAACAACCTATCCTGATGTTGAACATTGAGGCACAGAAGGTGTTAAGTACCTCTGCCTTTTCCTCATCTTTTGTTACAATATTCCACTCTGTGTCCACTAAGGAGTGGAGGTTGTCCTTGCCCCTCCTTTTGTCATCAATATATTTATTAAAGCATTTATTGTCCTTCACAGAAGGAGTTTGGAGTCCTCTTAGTATAAAAGACATACCTGAACAGATCTTCTCAACTACAGAAGTCAGATGTAAATCAAATAAACAGAAATTTAGGCATGTTCCTTTTAACTTATACATCACTGCTCTGTTAAAATTAGTGTCAGTATCGGCTCCTGGACTTTTTAAGAGTTTAAAACCTGCAAAAGCTCATGAAATCTATCAAATTTCTTAGTTGTTTTAACTCTCATCACTTAGTGTTCTCATAAATTGCTGATGCCTCATGAAAAATTTGGCTGCTGTAGAGAAGCAATGTTTCCAGAGTTTAAAACACTGATTTTTTTTTTTCTTCTTTGCTCCAGATTTGAATCAAGCTTTAAGGTCTTTCACAGCTCTGAATGAGGGATGATGAGTCATATGTATTTTAACAATATTTTTAAATTTTCTTTTCCTATTTTTTTTTTTTTTTGAACTCTCTTCACTCTCTAGTACAGAGATTCTACAAAGACAAAAATCACACTTTGGTGCCTGTATCTGCAACAACCATAGCCAACAGCCTTGAGATAAAGTAGTGAATAACAGGGACAAATATGCAGGCATATTTTATTTTGGCAAACTAGATACCCAGTTTCAAATGACTGTGATTACACTTTTCTTCCCCCTTCCTTTTCTCACCATTATGACAGCAAGCACATTTCCTTCAAAAAACCACATTTTGAGCCTGTCAGAGATAATAATTTAAGGCCAGATTTTTCAAATGTGTTTAGCATGCTGAATGCAGATGGGCTGCTAAGTGCTTCAGGTTTTTTTAGGGCTGCTTTGGTTTTGGTTCAGGTTGTTTTCTGGTTTTGTTTTAAATAATCCTATAATAGGACTTCTAGGTACAAAATAACTTTGAAAATTCAGCATTCTATTCTATTCTATTCTATTCTATTCTATTCTATTCTATTCTATTCTATTCTATTCTATTCTATTCTATTCTATTCTATTCTATTCTATTCTATTCTATTCTATTCCATTCCATTCCATTCCATTCTATTCTATTCTAACTGCTTCAGGTCTGCCTGGAGAAGAGGAGGCTCGGGGAGAAATGGTTACCAGTGTACCAGGGGAGGTTTAGCCTGGATATTAGGAAATATTTATTCACTAAATGGGTTTTCAAACATTGGAATGGTCTGCCCGGGGCAGTAGTGGAGTCACCATCCCTGAAGGTGTTTTAATGGTGTGTGTATCTGGCACTTAGGAACATGGCTTGATGTTGACTTTTCAGCGCTGGGTCAAAAATTGGACTAGATGATCATGAAGCTCTCTTTCAACCAAATATTCTGTGATATCTTAGCCTGCCAACAGTGTAGTAATTTTGACTTTTTCCTAAACCTACAACAGATATTTGGGGCTTAGATATCTGTGTGGAGGTGCCTTACATGTGACCTTTTAGGATTGGTGAGGAGAAACACTGTTTCATGGTACAGTTATGCTCAACTAGAGTAGAGGAAGCACTTTCTAAGACGGGTATGTACAGTGAGCCTGATGATTCATGTCCTAGAACTTGCAAGGTCTTTTTATTCATCCACCAGATAACTAGCTGATATGTGGAAGTCTGTATCATGAAGCTCAAAGCTGAGATCAAAGCCACTGCTGGACATAGTTGTCATTGTGGATGAAAAATACAGTGTGCAAAAGCTCTTCATCTATATCACAATTTTGCATCCATGCTTTATTTTTGCCCCTTTGTTTCACTTGGGCAACACAACACAGTGTTAATTGTTTGTGAAATCTTTCTCTGTGGCTCAGATGCTGTGTTAGCTCTATGCTCTACTATTCCCTTTCAAATTGTTGGCTTTTTCTTATTGTGAGACAATTTGTCTCTGTGACTGTTAATACCACAGACACAGAAATGGAGCAGTGACTAACCGATTCACTACCTAATGCGTCATGTACTTCATATTTTATCCTTCTGTGGTATGATGACACCATTTTTAGTTCATTGTGTTCCTTGAACTCTCCAGATGCTAATTTAGAAAGTCCTTTGCATAGCTGTTTGGGTAAATTTTTATGTTGGTGGTATCACTATTTTTTTTGTAGAGACAATGAGCAGAAGGAGATATTTGCTCAGTTTGCTTGGGTTTTTTTCTTTTCTCTACTTCTGAAAAGATTTTTATTTGTAGTAGACAAACCTAGGATAAAAGAGAGCAAATCCTAGCTCATCAGTGCTTCCTGCTTCTGTTACTGTAAGTGGAATACATTTTTCCCTGACTTATGATACGACAATATAAATCTGTGGAGTTTATTGGGGTTTTTTTGCCACATCTTCTACCTCCTGTTTTCTTACAGCATATGCCAAGTATGGTACCCACAGCAGAGGATCAGTGTAAAGCATCTGTTGCAAATTATCTGACTGAGATGGATTGATTTTTCATTTTATGCATTAAACTCTTTTGGTTGGGATTTCAACTTAGACCTCAAATGAATTTCAATAATGATACATGCCAGGACTTACTTCCTATAGAGCTCCTGGAATTCAGCCTTGCTAATTAATTGATATTCAGTCAATGGCTGGTCTTACACCTTCCTAATAAACCTGCAGGAAACTAATTGGTTAACACATAATGTACCCTTCTGAAAGGCTTCTTGTGGATTAGGCTTCCAGGGATGGCTGACACTGAAGATTGCAGCATTCCTGGAGTTGAAGGTGGTTTGTCCTGCAATTCCTTGTGCTTCTGAGGTTTTCTGCAGTCCTTCTAGGACTGTCTAAATAGGATTTATAGCCAAGCAGTAAACCAAACTAGCAGTAAAAACCCTCAGGTTATGGTACTAGACCATCTTCCAATCTGTACTGCAAATGTAATCACTTTCACTTATGAGTCCTGATTTATTGTTTCTGAAAGAAGTTCTGTAATCTGATAGTATTTTAGTGGTATTTTTGTAAACTTTTTTTGTTGTGACAATAATTGCAATGTACCAAATTTTCTACCTCTATATAGAATAGAATAGAATAAACCAGGTTGGAAGAGACCTTCAAGATCATCACGTCCAACCTATCACCCAACACCACCTAATCAACTAACCCATGTAACCAAGCACCCTGTCAAGTCTCCTCCTGAACACCTCCAGTGACGGCGACTCCACCACCTCCCCAGGCAGCCCATTCCAATGGGCAATCACTCTCTCCGTGTAAAACTTCCTCCTGACCTCCAGCCTGAACTTCCCCTGGCGCAGCCTGAGACTCTGTCCTCTTGTTCTGGTGCTGGCTGCCTGGGAGAAGAGACCAACCTCTGCCTGTTTACAACCCCCCTTCAGGTAGTTGTAGAGAGCAATAAGGTCACCCCTGAGTCTCCTCCTCTCCAGGCTAAGCAGCCCCAGCTCCCTCAGTCTCTCGTCATAGGGCTTGTGTTCCAAGCCCCTCACTAACTTCGTTGCCCTTCTCTGGACTCGTTCCAGCAAGTCAACATCCTTCCTAAACTGAGGGGCCCAGAACTGGACACAGTACTCGAGGTGTGGCCTAACCAGTGCAGTGTACAGGGGCAGAATGACCTCCCTGCTCCTGCTGGCCACACTGTTCTTAATGCAGGCCAGGATGCCATTGGCCTTCTTGGCTGCCTGGGCACACTGCAGGCTCATGTTCATCCTACCATCAACCAGCACCCCCAGGTCCCTCTCTGCCGGGCTGCTCTCCAGCCACTCTGACCCCAGCCTGTAGCACTGCATGGGGTTGTTGTGGCCAATGTGCAGAACCCGGCACTTGGATGCGTTAAATCTCATGCCGTTGGACTCTGCCCATCTGTCCAGCCTGTCGAGGTCTCTCTGCAAAGCCTCTATACCCTCTAGCAGATCAACTCCTGTCCCCAGCTTGGTGTCATCAGCAAATTTACTGATGATAGACTCAATGCCCTCATCCAGATCATCAATAAAGATGTTAAAGAGCATGGGGCCCAGCACTGATCGCTGGGGGACTCCGCTACTGACTGGCCGCCAGCTGGATGTGACACCATTCACCACCACTCTCTGGGTTCGGCCATCCAGCCAGTTCCTAACCCAGCTCAGAGTGCTGCTGTACAAGCCATGGGCTGACAGCTTGGCCAGGAGTTTGCTATGGGGGACGGTGTCAAAGGCCTTGCTGAGGTCCAGGTAAACTACATCCACAGGCCTCCTCACATCCACCAGGAGGGTCACCTGATCATAGAAGGAGATCAGGTTGGTCAGGCAGGACCTGCCCTTCCTAAATCCATGCTGGCTGAGCCTGATCCTTTGGCCATCCTGTAAGTGTTGTGTTATTGCACTCAGGATGACCTGTTCCATGATCTTGCCTGGCACTGAGGTCAGGCTGACAGGCCTGTAATTCCCTGGCTCATCCAACCGGCCCTTCTTATGGATGGGCACCACGTTGGCCAGCTTCCAGTCCTCTGGGACATCTCCAGTGAGCCAGGACTGCTGAAAAATGATGGAGAGCGGCTTGGCCAGCTCCTCTGACAGCTTCCTCAGCACCCTAGGATGGATCCCATCTGGTCCCATGGACTTGTGGGGATCCAGGCGGCTGAGCAGATCACCAACTACCCCATTTTGGAACAGAGGAAAACTGTGCTGCTCCCTGGCTCCTTCTGCCAGCTCTGCAGGCCAGCTGTCTGGAAGACATTCTGTCCTGCTAGTAAAAATTGAGGCAAAGAAGGTGTTAAGTATCTCTGCCTTTTCCTCATCCCTTATCACAACGTTCCCCTCCGTGTCCACCAAGGAGTGGAGGTTGTCTCTGCCCTTCCTCTTACTATTAATGTATTTATAGAAGGACTTTTTGTTGTCCTTCACAGCAGAGGCCAGACTAAGCTCCAAATGCGCTTTTGCCTCCCTAATTTTCTTCCTGCAAGACCTAGCAACATCCTTAAATTTTTCACGGGTTGCCTCCCCTCTCTTCCAAAGGTGATACACCCTCTTTTTTTCCCTTAGTTCCATTAAAAGTTCTTTAACCATCCAGGCTGGCCGTCTGCCCCGGCGGCTCATCTTCCGGCACATTGGCACAGCCTGTCCCTGAGCCTTCAACAGTTCTACCTTGAAGTAGGACCAGCTCTCCTGGACCCCTTTGTTTTTAAGGGCTTTATCCCAAGGAACCCTCTGAATTAGTTCCTTGAGTAGCCTGAAGTCCGCCCTCCGGAAATCCAGAGTGGAGGTTTTCTTGCTACCCTTCTTAGCTTGACCAAATAATGAGAATTCAATTATCTCGTGGTCACTGGCCCCTAAGCACCCTCCGACCACCACATCACCCACCAACCCTTCCCTATTGGTGAAGAGGAGGTCAAGCATAGCCTTGCCCCTGGTAGGCTCTCACAGCACCTGGGATAAGAAGCTGTCCTCCATGCATTCTAAGAACCTCCTAGATTGCCACTTCTCTGCTATGTTAAGATCCCAGCAGATATCAGGCAAGTTGAAGTCACCCATGAGAACAAGGTCAGGCGATCTTGAGACAGCCTTAAGCTGCCTATAGAATGACTCATCAACATCCTTCTCCTGGTTGGGTGGTCTATAACAGATTCCAACCAGGATGTCAGCCCTGTTGGCCTTCCCTCTAATTCTTACCCACAGGCACTCAACCCGATCATCCCTAATCTCAGTCTCAATGGCATCTAGTGCCTCCCTGACATACAGGGCCACCCCTCCACCCCTTCTTCCTTGCCTGTCTCTCCTGAAGAGCCTGTAGCCATCAATTGCAGCACTCCAGTCATGTGAGTCGTCCCACCACGTCTCTGTGATGGCAACTACATCATAACTTTCCTGCTGCAGCAAGGCTTCCAGCTCCTCTTGTTTGTTGCCCATGCTTCGTGCATTAGTGGACATGCACTTCAGTCGGGCTGCTGGTTTCACCTCTGGCTCTGGCTTATCACCCCCAGACCCCAGCCTGGGGGGACTGGTTTCAACCCCTTCCCCCTTCGAAACTAGTTTAAAGCCCTGTCTATGAGACCTGCCAATTCCCTTCCTTGAATCTTTTTCCCTTTGAGGGATAGGCCATTCTCGTACACTCTGATCTTACCCCTCCTCTGGGACAGATGTGTGGTGAAAGCCGATTCCTGCCGAGCGCAGAGACACTGTGCGGGTCCTTCAGGTCAAAAACAGCAGCAGCATTTTTACCGTGATTAGAAGCACATCTCATTCAGTTCAATAAGATTAGCAAGACAAGGAAGCAGGAAGTCCATCTGTGGCTATACCATTTGGAGAAATGGATAAAGATTCTTTATCAGCCAACCACTTGTAATAGATGGAGTTTTCCTCAGTCAAGTTGGAACGTTGAATACTTGACCAACAAGCTATTTTGAGAGTTAAAAATCTGTTTCTGTTCCTACTGGAAACGTGAAAGAGTAATTCTTCACCTCTTCCATTAAATGTTTGTAGACGGACCCAAAAGGGAGATAGTGTGGCAAGAGGTTCTTCTGTAGCCATACAAGGCAGTTTTAAAAACTGAAAGGTATCAGACCTGTTGGGGTTGTTTTGTTGCTGTTTTGCTTCAATGTGGCATGAAAAGTTAGAAATATGAAACTTTCTTTCTCAGACTCTTGACTCTCTCTGCTTTTCACTTCCCAAAATGGACAAGGTGGCCTGAATCTAGAACTCTCAAGGCTATGTTATGATACTACAAAGCCTGATGAATAGGTAACTGCAGTTTATTTACAGTCTTGGCACAGAAAGTTACTAAGACTTTGAAACTCAATTGAGACACAATTGAGACACAGATATGTTCAACAGTCTCAACTGAGTCTGGGGAAAGTATGCAGATTCAGACCATGTTGCAGGCAAATACAGAATTTAAGTTACCTGCTGCAAACCCAGGGAACTGGGAGCTCTCCCAAGACAAAGTCAGCAAAACAAGAGCTTTCACACTGCGGGAGATCTGTCTCTACCACCACAGGAGAGAAGTGAAGCAAGGTAGGCACACAGCCAGACTTTCTCCCTCATTCTGCTTCTCAATGGGAAGATGAACATAGATAGCCATCATCACTGCTGACTCAAAAAGAAGAGGAGGCCTGGGGAGATGCAGTCACTAATGCAATATTCTATTGCCTTTTGTCTGACCTAGCTTACAGTGGTGTCCTGTTCTTTTTCTGATTTTCAATTCATTGTTAGTTGAACCTTCCCTGCCACATTGCAATCCAACAGATGCTTTTGTTTTCTGTAACAAGTCCCCTTTCACATTGTCTCATGCTACTCTGAAAATACCAAGATAAACAAAGTAAATCTGACTCCATGACAAACACAAGACAGACAGAAGAGGTGTTGCCTGTTCTATTCTTGTGAATGAGATGGGATTCTGTGTGATACACTACCAAAGGTTTGTACAGTGTTTGGAGTTGCATTACTTGTAGCCAGAATTGATTGTGACAAATAGATATATTCAGTGTCTGCTTTTGCCATCTGCATTCATGTTTTGTGCTGAGGACCATGGAAAAAAAGCCAGTGTTATTACAATAATGCTATATTATCCTTTTACAATCCTTGTCTTTAAACAAAGACCTTCATTTGATTGCAGGAATGGATGCTAAATGACAAAGAGATTTGCACTAAAGTGCACTTGGTTTCTTTCTTTTTTAAAAAATCTATTTTAAAATCTTTTTTGTTTGTTTGGTTGGTTTTGAGAAATGAAGGAGTGCAGTGAAGGATTTTTAGGTTGGAATTAGGTCTATGTCTGAAATTTTTAATCAGCAAACCTTTTTTTCTGAAACTACTTAATGCAATTCAATAAACACTCTTTTAGAGTAGACTTAGTCTTAGTGCATTATGCTTCTTCATTATCAACAATATTGGAGAAGTGTTACTGTAAGTACAGAAAACCTTTCCTTAGTATGCATGTACCACTGTTCTGGCAGGTTTAATAATGGAGATTCCCCCAGTTCCTGTTTTGAGGGAGGTAATTAATTTTCTCTTTAATTGCTAATGCTATATTGTGGTGGGGTTTTTTTTGTTTGTGTTTTTGTTTGTTTGATTGTTTGGTTTGGTTTGCTTTGTTTTGCTTTATTTTGCTTTGTTTTGCTTTGCTTTGCTTTGTTTGGCTTAGTAAGTCATGCAACAGATTGGTTTTGTTTTCACAAGGAACAAGGAGCACAGGCTCAGAGGTCTGATCAAATGTCCTGACTCTCCTCTTCAACTTCTTCCAAGCCAAACCTAAATCTTCAATTATGGCACAACAATGGTTGAATGAGTTATTTCCTTTCCCAGAGTCCCAGCAGTTGTCCTACTTGCTGACAGTAATTCCTGAATCTCACCAGAGCAGATAATTTGGACTAAAATATACTGATTACAGAAGCAAGTAAGAGTCCAGGGAAAAAGACATTTCTGTGAGATAAAATTCTACAGTGTGATATTGCTGCAGGTCAGAGATTGCCTTCTGTCAGAAAGAAGAAATCTAATTAACTTTCAGAAAGGCTTTCAGGGCCAGGGCAAAAGGCATCCGTCCAATTAGTGGGCTAGAAACTGTTTTAATCTGCAGACCAAGTGTGTGGTTGCAGACATCTTCCTGTTGTTTCTGCAAGGAAAAGTGGGATTAACTAGGCTTGGGTGTTCAGCTGAGATGTCACAGTTCACATTCAAAACCCTGTTACTTACAGTGTAGCCCAGGAACATAGACTTCTCTTTCCCACTTTCTGGCTAGACACTATAATCTCCTGGCTGCTCTAAAGGTTGGTTTTGGTTCATACTGCTGTGCATGCATCATTAAAAATGCATAGATGTCCAGGCCAATGAGACAAGGGATTAAGTACCACCAGTGTAGTGATGTGGTGGTTTAAACCACACGCACCCAAAAAAAAACTTGGCCAGGCACAGCTGGAGAAGCAAATGAAAGTTGTATTTTACAAGCAATAATGAAATGCAATGATTATATGCAAAATATACAGTATCTACAGTATTATACATGAATTCACAGAGAAGAAAACAAACAAAGAAATCCGAGGAGGAGAAGGATCCCACCCTGGGTTCCCCCCAACCTCTCCTTCTCCTCTTCCCCTCTAGTTAGTTAGAAGAAAAGATAAAAGAATAAAAATATTAGGGAAATTCCAGTTAGTTCAAAGCAGTTGTTAAGAAGTTAGCTGCTTATCTTATCAGTTTGCAGATAAGAGGTCTCCCTCTCTGTCCAGAACAGCGCCATGCGAGCAGCAAGAGACATAGTGCCAGAGTGAGTGAGAGAAAAGAATATGAGAGATATTTGCTATGGTACATCTCACATCTGACCAATGAAATTCGTTTAGAATTAATCTTTGTTTTCCTTTTTACACCCAAACATTCAGCTAGAGAATTCTGCAGCTATGCTTTCTTAAAGGCACAGCCTAAACTGTCACACACTAGCAGGAACTTATTTTCTAATACTTTGTCTTGAGTCAGGAAGATTAGAGATTGGGTCTGATCCCTTGGGTAAATGACAGTTTGAACTAGCAGGTAACCAAAAGACTCTAGCTTTCTTCCCTCAGTGGTTTTGAGCAGAGTAAGTGCTCTGTTTTATGACTAACCTCTTCCTAAAGAAGAAACAATCTTTCTACCCAGACCCTCATCAGGTCCAACTATTGAGAAAGAATTTAGCTCATCTGGGTGGCATAAGCAGTTGAAAGCTGTCCCATATGTGATGGGAAAGTTTTAGTACCCGTCACTTTGAAAAGAAACAAACAAACAAACAAATTTGAAAAGAGATTTAAATGAACCCAGAAATTAGGACAAAAAAATCATAATTTTGGATTTGATGAAATATTCAGGATTACCTCCTCTACTTTTGTTTTGGTTTTAATAACCCCTTCATGCCAAACACTCTTTCAGCTTCAAAAATATCATTCTCGACCAGAAATATTTTGGAGGAAAAAAGCTCCACAACATATAAAAAAACATATATAAAAAAAATTACACAAAATAACAGAAGGGAAATTAAAATATCCAACCCAGGAACCTGTTGTTGTGAATGTACCCTCAGAAATGATCGGCAAAGATATCAGTGAATATATATATGTTAGTGGTTTATTTATATATACAAACTCTGCAATGGGGTATTTACAGTCACCCTTCACAGGTATCGATATTCGGTTGGTGGAACTAACTTTACAGAAGGTTTATGCATGGGCACTTCAAACAAACCAAATGAGTCATAGAATTTAGAATCGAAACTGATTCGGAAAGCGGCGGGGGAGGGGTTTGTCAGTGACTGGCTACCCTCCACCCGGAATGACTTGAGCACTATCCTAACTGAAATTCTGTAAAGAAAGGCTTGGCTTACTCACAAGCTGAGAACTTCGTGAAGTCTTTCCTTGATAGTATGTTTCTAGTCCAGAGAACATGGCGTGCATATGCCATAATAACGAAATAGAAAATGGTGCCGACTGCCTGGCTGTGCTGTGTGGCTGCTGCTTCTCCCAGAGTACAAAGGTTGCTCGCTCCGGGGGGGGGGGGGAGGGGTGTGGGGTGAATGTAGCAGTTCAGGAACGGTGGTGCGCATGGGCTACCACAGTTTTCTCCTGTGGCAATGGATCACGCAGCGGTTGATCCTACGGGGTACTGTCTATGGCACTGCACACAGCTGGGTGATGGTGGCAAAGTACCGCGAGGCCTCCTGGAGCGCTGGTTCGAGTCCCGGGCAAGGTGGACCACAGCAGCACTTACATGCATACAGGCATAGGCTAGAAGGGGAGCATGGGGCACTTGTTTACCAAACAACCCCTATTTACCATTTGCCGCAATGAATACTGGTCCAATGAGCATCTGTTGCTAACACAAAGATTAACCAATAAACTGATGTTTACCAAACATGGCATAAGCATATGCCATAAACAGGGAAACAAACATATAGCCTGGCCCTTGTTTACCATAGGGGTGAGACCACGCCCAGGCAGGCTGTTTACTTGGACTCAGTGGCACCAGGATCCCCCCCTGATGCCTCCAGAAGGGAGGGGAACAAAGGGGGTTTGAGACACACACACAAAAGCATGTTCTGGAAATATTTGGGGCACAATCCTGGCCATAAGCACCATTCACTACACCTGTTATCTACTCGGCTGTAAATATGCAATCACACTGTAGAGGTTTGATTGTAATTTTCATACCCCTATAGCAACAGTCAACCTTTTCTTCTCCCCATAGCTACAAATGAAATTAATGATATCAGAATTTTCATATTTGACAAATTTGGACTCTAAAGTTCTTTTGCAGAAGAGACATACCGGTTAAAGCTGAAATTATATGTCCTTACTTAAGAGAAATATTTAGCAATATTTTGCTGGGAGTTATAACCACATCAGTGTGGATTTTTGCTGTGGTGTGATACTGCTGGTAGCAAACAAGAATTTTTTGTGCAGTATGCCTTTTTCTTTTTTTTTAACCATATGTGGTATTGATTCATTTTGAAGCCACATTCTTGGGTCCTGTTTCTTTAATATTAAAAATATTTTCCAGGCTTCTCTGGTTTTGTTAACCAACCAATAGACAATTTGAAATCCTGTGCTCACCTCTCCTGCTTGATGAGCAGAGGGAAACAAATGGGGAAATAGGTTAGATTTTGGTTTTCTCCCAAAAGCTACAAACAAAACTTTACCCTTGTGGTAGTTTAGACTGGGTGCCTTCTGCTGCTACCACACAAGATACACCTTTGGTGCCCCAGGTGTCCAGCCCAGTGGGTGGACACAGGAAGCTGCATATTTCATTCCCATAATGTCCTGCTCCCTATAAATTCATCTGCAAGGTCTCACACTTCCTCTTTCTTCCCTTGCTGTTCCCGTGGGACATGCTCCCTATCTGGTAATGGAAGTGGAGTTATCTCAAGGCCTCTTAGGCCTGGCTAGGCCTAATGCCAGGAGGAGAAGGGGGAAGGAAAATCTCAGATCTCTGGCCAGCTGAGGTTAGCCTAACAGTGGAGGGGGGGAAGAAAGAGCCCTGGGGGTTATGACTGTACCCTCAGGTGGGTAGAAGGGAAATGCTGAGAGGCTTCTGGGTATGCTTTGGGATCTTCTTTTGTCACTGTGCTTGTGGTTCTCTGTAAAACACTCACTGCTTTTCCATTTAAACTTTCCATCACTTGTGCAATCTGTTTGTCTGAGTCTCATTTTTCTGCCCTGGTGGGAAGCAAAGGAGGAGCTGCCTTCAAACTGGGACAGCCCTAATTAGATGGAAGATGTATGCTTGCAGAAATTAAGGTGTCATATTTGGGGTAAACAATTTTGGCTGCCTAGAGCCTCTGCAGGGGAAGGGAGGGAAAGAAGAAGAAGAAAAAACCCAAGAAACCCAAAAAAACCCACCAATTAAACCAACCAACCAAAACCCATGCCCCACCCCCAAGAACTGTATCTTGCTCTTCTCTTCTGTTGGCAGATCATTTTGCTATTAAGTAAAGCAGATTCTACACAAACTTCCACCTTGTTATTTGACAGATGTGTATGTGCTTGTTTTTAACAGTCCTGTTTTGCCTTGATTATATGCATTGTGTAATTTCTGGCTCAGCACAAGGAAGCTAGCAAATATGTCAACATAGTTCAATTGTGGACTACCTGTCAGCAGGAATAGGCTTACAAACATTAACATTACAGCTGGAGTTAGCATATATTTTATGGATCATCTGAAGCAAAGCTTTGCTTTCTGAGTCCTGCAAGCTTGCTACTTTCTATGGTTAGCATTCTAGAATGACAAGAGCTCCTTGCTCCTAGAATCCTCCTAGGGACAAGGAGTGTGAGGCTATACAATGGCTGAGTGCCAGCCTGCTGTCATGAATGAGTCCTACTCACACCTGCTTAGCAAGAAGCTAGGGTGTTGGGTTTTTTTTTTGCCAAGAACTGGGACCAGCCCCAGATTTGTGGATGTGGTTCCTTTGCTTCAAAGTGTGACACCTATTTACGCTCATGGGTTATATTTTGTGCTATGGCTTTTGCTGTGTTAGCCAGCAGAATTCTCAGGACTAGCTTTAAGCATAGGCAAACTGAATGCTTGTCAGCAAAGCAGACAACCAGGTAATAACAAAGCAGCTTGTGAGTCTCCATGCTATGTTGCCTGTGTTTAGGAACCCAGAAAGTGAAGCCTTAGAGAGAGCTTATGGAAAACGAGGCAGCAATTGCTGCTGCAGAAGAATAGCCATGCTCCATCTCCCTGGCAAACATCAAATTTGACCCTCTGGATCTCTCCTCTCCTTCTATCCCTTATCTTTACCTTGTTTCTTTCCATATCTGGAGTTATATATCCTTATTAGAGGCTTAAGTTTTCATCCCTGAGGAAGTGAAAGTCTTCCTGAATTCCTCAAAAGCCTTGGGTTAGCTTCATCTGTTACTATGTATCTGAATTCTCCTACCCTACTTAGATAGCTATGCAGTTTCTGAGTGTTGTGGGTCACTGGAGAAAATATTTTTCTTTCCCATATCCACTTGCAGAAAGATGAGTTCTTTTTTCCCCTCATGCAGCACTGAGCCCCTGTGAAAGCACTCACATTTCTATGTATCTGTAACATCTGGGGTCTAACACAGTCTTTACCTTCCTCTATCTCACCTTTTGTCCTTCTGTGCTCTCTCTGAGCTGCAGTACAGGAGAAACTTCACAACATGTGGGGAAGACATATTTTGCACATACTTCTACCCATTGTGCATGCTGAAGCTTTTCAATCCAAAGAGAACAAGGGATGACTTAACACTATGTTAAATGTGAATGAAAAAATAAGACACAGCTGCCTCTGTGATATGAATGCATGAGCACAGCGCACCTGAGCAGCGTGAAAGGAGAAATTACACCAGGCAGGACCCAAAGAGCTGCACAGATGGATTTTAGTGTGGCAAGGGAGCCCTTCCAGCCTGGAGTAGAGCAGCTGTTTCACAATGTCCAAGCAGTACTGGATGGATCAGAGGGAGGGCCAGTCTCATGGAAACCTCGGGACAAATTTGGCCAGGTTTGGGTATTTAATGCTGTGAAACTCAGCAGAGTGCTATAATAGACACACATGATGGTGGCAGTTCTCTTGTCTGCTGCCAAAGTGGCATGGATCCCCAGCAGTCCTTTTCATCACATTAGCATGCAGGCAATGCACAGCCACAGCTGCTGAGCAAACCAGCTCTTGGGTCAGCCTGGCTGCGTGCCACACACATGCAGTCTGAGCTCTTGGTGCTGAGGCTGGATTTAAGTGGGCAGCTTTCCACCTCATTACAGTGTATGTTAACATCGTGTCCTGCCATACCTCTGGCTGATAGCTCTGCTGTGGTGTTTTTTTGTGGGGAATCTCTTCAAAACACCTTCATGTGGATTTCTTTGGCTAAGCAGTCTTTCACTTTCAAGTGCCTTTAGCATATCTGAAATGAGCTCTACAGTGCATGATTATTAGCATTTGTTATAAAGGAGTGGGCTGAGCTAAGTTCTAGACAAGAAGGGGGCTACATCGTGAAGTCTTTCACCAAGCCTGGTAGGCTGTCATTTTTCCTGACAGCCCATTATGAGTGTCAGAGATAAAATGACTCTTCTTAGACTCTGAAGCATCTATGTGGCATCCAATATTAATTGTGTCTATTTAGGGTGTTCCTTTGAAAGGATTTCCAGTGTCTAAGCTTTGTTTATTTGTCTTATCATCCTCTACTTCCTTCCGTGATTTTTGTTGGCAATATGTTTTTTTGATTTTTCCATTGCTGGAAAAAAAACAACCCTGTGTAAATTACAAATAGTCAAGGCCCAATAACATGCTGACATGTTTCACAGTTGCTGCTGCTGTGTACATGCATACATAGATGTATGTAGCTCCTTCATCATCACAAACATTACTGGAGTTAGTTTTCTTCTGGGAATGTAAATGAACAGGAACAATACATTTACTAGCTCATATTTCACTCCTGAGTTCAACTTAGAAGCCCATAAACAATATGAAGCTTTAGTTACAAGGATCCTATTTACAATTGTACAGTTTTTCTTTTCATTAAACATTGAAACTCCTGAATAGAATAGAATAGAATAGAATAGAATAGAATAGAATAGAATAGAATAGAATAGAATAGAATAGAATAGAATAGAATAGAATTAACCAGGTTGGAAAAGACCTTCAAGATCATCAAGTCAAACCTAACGCTCATCACCATCTAATCAACTAAACCATGGCATGCTCCCATCCTGCTAAGTACTGCATCAGTGGCTAGAACCTTCCTGACTGAAAATGCATGAAAATAGAAAGCCGCACAGGGCAAGACCACATACCTCTGTTTACTGACCATCAATCATGCTTCAAAATAGCAATGCCAGGCTCTTTTCAGTGGTACCTAAGGACAGGACAAGAGGTAACAGGCACAAACTGAAACAGAAGAGATTCCATCTCACCATCAAGATACACTTTTTTAACTGTGGGGGTAACCAAGCACAGGAACAGGCTGTGGTGTCTCCATCCTTGAAGGTGCTCAAAAGCCATCTGCACGTTGTCTTGGGCAACTGGCTCCAAATAGCACTGCTTGAACAGGGTAGTTGGACAAGGTGACCTCTGGAGGTCGCTTCTAGCTTCAACTCTTCTGTGATTCTGTCATCTCAGCTCTTGTCCCCCTTCAAATAGAGGGAGGCTTTTTCTTTTTCATTTCCTCTTTTCCTTTTTCATTTATTATTTTCCTTTTCATTTCTTATTTTCCTTTTCCCTCTTTTTTCTTTTTCTTTTTCTTTTTCTTTTTCTTTTTCTTTTTCTTTTTCTTTTTCTTTTTCTTTTTCTTTTTCTTTTTCTTTTTCTTTTTCTTTTTCTTTTTCTTTTTCTTTTTCTTTTTCTTTTTCTTTTTTTTTTCTTTTTCTTTTTCTTTTTCTTTTTCCTTTTCTTTTTCTTTTTCTTTTTCTTCTTTTTTTTTTCTTTTTCTCTTTTTCTTTTTCTTTTTCTTTTTCTTTTTCTTTTTCTTTTTCTTTTTCTTTTTCTTTTTCTTTTTCTTTTTCTTTTTCTTTTTCTTTTTCTTTTTCTTTTTCTTTTTCTTTTTCTTTTTCTTTTTCTTTTTCTTTTCTTTTTCTTTTCCTTTTTCTTTTCCTTTTTCTTTTTCTCTTCTTTTTCATCTTCCTTTTCTTCTTTTTCTTTTTCTTTCTATTTTTTCTTATATTTTTCTCTTTTTTTCTTCTTTTTCTTCTTGTTTTTCTTCTCTTTCTTTTTTATCTTTCTTTTTTCTTTTTGTTTTCTTTTCTTTTATTTTTTTCAATTGAGGTGTTCTCTTTGTTCGGTCATCCTGCCCAGTGGCAACTGACAACTACTCTTTTGAAGGGAGGCTATATCAAAGTGTGAGTACAAAGTTTTTTAGCAGGATTAATGATAGCTAGATGAATTAATGTTTCATTCTCCCTTAAAAAATCTTTTTTTAATCTTCATTCAATAACAATACAGAACAGTGATATTGTCATGGCCACTTGGAGTTCAGTCAGGACACTTACTGTATTATTTATCTGTCCTTACTATCAGTAACTTCCTTAGTTTCCAGGGTATGGTTCCTGAGACTCTTTTTTTTCAAAGAATCAAGAGTGTCTGTTGCAGTGAAGGGAATTAATTCTATTTTTAGTGGAGTGGAGTGGTTTTGTTTTGCATGGTTGTTGTTGGGTTTGGTTGGTTGGTTTAGGGGTTTTTGTTTGTTTTTTGGTGGTAGTGAGCTTGTTTGTGGGGGGTTGTTGTTGTTGTTTTTTAAAACTTATTCTTAATTAATAGATTGGTGCAAATTAGTTTCCTCAATGGAGCCCTTAAGACTCAAGCTAAGAGAAGTTCCTGAGAGTCTGCTTATGTGTGCATGGGGCAGCTGCTGTTAGGAGCTGGAATAGCTTAGCCACTGCTAAGAAGGGGCTATTAGAGATGTGCCTGCATGTGTTTGTGGGCTGATATTCATGGCCAACATGTGGTTCTGAGGCACTGAAATTCTCTAAAAAGTTCTGTGGAGTGGGAGCTGCAGCAGTCCAGGAGATGATGGTGCAGCAGTCTGAGGACCAGAAGCTGGGGAAGTTTCCAGTATTAAATTGTGTATAAAGGCTTTTAGAGAAACTATCATCAAAAGAGCAGTGTTGATTCGTCTTGTTATATGAGAACAATCTCTCTGAAAGGCAGAGCAGTTGACTTACACCAATAGAAAGAGAAGCAATTTTCACCATGCTCCACACAGCATTTCAGATCACCTTCAAGAAACCCCTCCAGAGTTGTCTGCTGAAGTTCTCACATCATAAAATATCATTGCTGTTAGTGGAAGATGTTAGCAGGCCCCTTGATTTGTTTTCTCCTTTCTAGGCTTTCTAGAATACAAATGTCTGATGGAAAAAGCTCTAAGATGCCCAACAGGAATATGTGACTGGGCTGTACGTGCAAACTGGTCAGAGAGTAACTCTTGTCCATTTTTGCTGTTACCTTTCTAGTCCCTTTCTTGGTCTCTTGAGGATATGTCTGAATACAAGTCTAATGTACCCCAGTCCTGAATCGCAATCCCAACTGCTATCTTATCTCCATCCTCCTAACATTTGCAATGCACATCTCACCTGCGCTGGGGTAACACTTAGCACTTCCCTGGTTTGGTAACTACTTTCTATACTTCCCATCAGGTCAGAAATTCTTGAAACCAAATCTTCCTTCCTAACTGATTCTCCATGTCTCATTATCACTTTAGTGTTTCTAACTTTAAACTTTGCTGAAATCCGAAGTATCCCATGAAATCTGCTTCCTGTTTCCTGGGAAAGCATCCTCTGAAGTAAACATAAGAGTGCTCACTGAAGTTGTTAAGGTAAGAGTGTCAGGACTCTAGAATTCAGTCAGCAGTGAGCCCAGGTGGCCAAGAAGGCCAATGGCATCCTGGTCTGCATCAGGAATAGTGTGGCCAGCAGGAGCAGGGAGGTCATGGTGTCCCTGGACTCAGCACTGGTTAGGCCACACTGTGAGTCCTGTATCCACTTCTGGGCCCCTCAATTTAAGAAGGATATTGAGACTCTTGAATGTGTCCAGAGAAGGGCAACGAGGCTGGGGAGAGGCCTTGAGCACAAGCTCTACAAGGAGAGGTTGAGGGAGCTGGGATTGTTTAGCCTGGAAAAGAGGAGGCTCAGGGAAAACCTTCTTGCTGTCTACAACTACCTGAAGGGAGGCTGTAGCCAGGAGGGTGTTGGTCTGAGGTGCTGGGTAACAGGTTTGACATGACAATCTTTGAAGTCTTTTCCAACCTTACTGATTCTATGATTATGCAGATGAATATGCAGAGAAAATTGATGTGTTTTGCAGAGATGCTCAGATGTTCTGCACAGTACTTCTCAAACATTGTATTGCATTTTCCCTGTGGCATTCACATAATCTTGTTTCAGTAATTGAAAGTTACAGAAATTGGAGCTTTATCATTTAATTATCTTCCTTCTTGTTGTTTTCTGAGATGACTATGATCTGGTTAAAACCATTATGTAATTATCTTTTATAAACAAAAAAATAGTCAGTCTGAGGGAAGAGGAAGGTCAGAGCAGGATGCCCTGGTTTTGCCAGGACAGAATCCTAGGCCAGCTATGATCTGCAGGTTATTAAGAGTTTTGAGACAGACAAGGCAGCTGATCCAGGTGGACTCACAGATGTATCCCATACCATGAATACCAAGTACAAAGAGGGGAAGTTTGCTGAGGACAGAGGGGAATCCTCTTGGGTTCCTTATGACCTTTCTCCTTCTCTTCCTTCTTGCAGTCCTGAGAAGTGCCTTCCTGTTTAGTGCGATGCTATACCGCTGCTGGGCTCAGTACAAGTTTGTATAGTTTATATTAGCATTAGTATTATTTTGACTGTTTCATTAAATCTGTTTTCATTTCAACCTGCAAATATTCTCCTCCTTTTCTGATCACCCTTCTCTGCTGGAGAGGGTCATTGCATGACAGAGCAACTGCTATAGTTTAGCCCTGGATATTGGCTAAATGTAGAGACAAGGACATACTAAAAATAAGAGAGAAAAACAATACAACTGTAACTTGAATTCTGAAAATCCTGATCATTCCCAATTTCATGTAAAAACAGCACTTGTGCTGACTTATTAGCAGCTATGAAATTCTTAGGGTTTTTTGCAAAGTGTTAACCCAGGATATTTAGACTGACATCAAGTGAGAGAGGCTTAATAACTGACTAATCTCTTATTGAGGTACTTTATTCTCACTCGTCAGAAATATGATGTCTTCCTTTTTTTGTGTGTGTGGTTTTGGTCTATTATCTAAGATCCAGCCCTCCACTACAGATTATGGTTGTTTTTTCTGAAGTGGTGAGATATGAGTCAGTAGCAGAAGGAGAATAAAAGCGAAACATGGGCTCATTCAGGGAAGGAGAGGACACCTGTTTGCATCTCAGCTTGAAAATTCAGCTATGAGTCACTGAATATTTCATGAGGATATGAAGTTGTATATTACTAGCAGAAGTCTCTTAGCTTGAGTGTTGGAGCACTTGATGAAGACCTGATGCTTTGGTCAATCTGCAAGTGAGATCAACTTTGTTGATTTGTTTTGTTTGGTTTGGTTTTGGTTTTAGTTTTTAACTCTGTGGGGTGGTTTAAACCTTAGCTGGAGTTTAATCTACAAAAAAACAATCTGGAGTCAGTTTGGAAGTAGGAGAAGTAAATTAAATATATATATATATATATATATATATATATCAATAACAGGGGAGCATTTGCAAGGGTAAGGAATAAGGATGGGTAGGATAATATACAAAACCAAATTTGGATGGCGTTGCATATGCCTTGATGTATGTGGATTTCAGTCCTTTAGGGAAGTGTGGATGCAGCAGGGAGATCAGGCCCGACCACATGGCAGAACCAGGGGCCAGCAGCATTGATGGGGAGCAGTACAGACCAACTCAGACTCGGGGGACCTCTCCTCCCAAGAGGGAGAAACCACGTCCAGCTGGATCAGGTTTCTTTTGTCCCCTGGGGGAAGCAGGGCTCTCACAACTCTCCCCCCACCCAGGGTGGTGTAACCATCACACTCTGCTTTTAGGAATCATAGAATCAATAAGGTTGGAAAAGACCTCAAAGATCATCAAGTCCAACCTGTCACCCAACACCTCATGACTACTAAACCATGGCACCAAGTGCCATGTCCAATCCCCTCTTGAACAACTCCAGGGATGGTGACTCCACCACCTCCCTGGGCAGCACATTCCAATGTCTAACAACTCTCTCTGTGAAGAACTTTCTCCTCACCTCCAGCCTAAACCTCCCCTGGTGCAATTTGAGACTGTGTCCTCTTGTTCTGGTGCTGATTGCCTGGGAGAAGAGACCAACCCCGTCCCAGATACAACCTCCCTTCAGGTAGTTGTAGACAGCAATAAGGTCTCCCCTGAGCCTTCTCTCCTCCAGGCTAAACAATCCCAGCTCACTCAGCCTCTCCTCATAGGAAGAGGAAGCATAATGTGTAGTTTCACCAGGTTTGGGGTAATTAGAGCTGCTGTCAGTGGAAATAGAAGGTGCTGGTGTCCTGAAGAATTTTGTACCTTGAAAAAAGTCTTGGAAATCTCAGTTCAACATAACCTTTGAAGTGTTTTGAAAGAGAAATGTGATAGTAGTGCAAGTAACCCCATCAGAGATTCATAGAATGTTAGGGGTCAGAAGGGACCTCTAGAGATTGAGTCCAACCCCCTTGTCAAAGCAGTATCACCTAGAACAGGCTGTACACAAATTCATCCAGGCAGGTTTTGAGTCTCCAGGGAAGGAGACTCCACAGCCTCTCTGCACAGCCTGTTCCAGTGTTCCATCATGCTCAAATAAAGACACATACACCTTTGGGCTCTGATGATGAAAAAGGACTTCAGTTATTTAGGAGAGATAGGTATCAAACATATTAGTTGTGCAATGCATAAATATTCTAATAAAATAGTGAGGGATGATTGTAATTCTCTTCCCTTCTCATGGCCAAGAAGGCCAATACCATTCTGGGCTGTATTAGAAGGGCTGTGGTTAGTAGGTTCAGGTAGGTTCACCTCCCCTTCTACTCTGCCTTAGTGAGGATGCATCCTGAATGTTGTGTCCAGTTCTGGGCCACTCAGTTTAAGAAGGACAGGGAACTGCTTGAAAGAGTCCAGCACAGAGCTGCAAAAATGACTAAAGGAGTGCAACATTAATGTTTGTAAATATGTAAAGGATGAATACCAAGAGGGTGGAGCCAGGCTCTTCTCAGTGATGCCCAATGACAGGACAAGGGGCAATGTGTGGAAGCTGAGGCATGGGAAGTTCCGTGTAAATGTGAGGGAAAATTTTTTCACCGTGAATGTGATGGAACACTGGAACAGGCTGCTCAGGGCAGCTGTGGAGTCTCTCTCTCTGAAGATATTCAAAACCCACATGGATGCATTCCTGTGTGACCTGATATAGGTGATCCTGCTCTAGTGGGGGGTGGGGGGGATCAGGGGGTGGGAGGTGGACTAGATGATCTTTTGAGGTCCCTTCCAATCCCTATCATTCTGTGATTCTATGATTCTGTGATTAATTGAATGCTGTTCAGTGAGCAACAAAGCCTGTACTTGCACAGGGCTGTTCTCTTGTAGCTGTTTTTCAACAGATCCATAAATCCATGTACTTTTCCTTCTGATGTTTGGATCTATCTGACTATTCCACCTTTACAGATCCAACCAGCTTTACACAGCTTCTGCTCAGACAAGTCTTTAAATCAACACTTAAGGCAAGCTTTAAAAAGGGAGGACATGATTTCTGTCCCCAGATGTCTCCTTTCTCCCAGGGCATTTGGTATAAATTTTAATTGGAAATTCCTCCTGTCAAGTATGTGTCACTTATTTTCCCTTAATTCTGTTTTCATCTCACCTCATAATGACTTCAGGAATGTTTTTAGTTTCCAAAGCCAAGGAAGCAGTTTCTTCTAGCAGCAATTGCATTTGCTATTAAATAAAAAGAAATACACTCTTCTGGCTCAGCTCTATTAAGATGATTGTACAATCTGTACTGTACGTTTGGAAGCTGCTGTAACAAGACATGCACCATATGGTGCATGTGGCATCCCCTTACCTCCAAGTGTTCCCATAATCAGTCTGGCTTGGTTGGTAATGAGCTCATTTGTTTAATAAGGAAAAAATATGGATGATTTTTTTTTTCTTTGAGGAGAGATGTCTCTATGTGAGAGAAAAGCAGGGCACAGAAATGTTATTTTTCCTCACCTCAGCTAGTCCTCTCATCAGCTTTAGGTATATAAAAATCAGGAATTTCATTAGAAGATAGTCCCTTAAGCGCAGGATTATGTTCAACATGATGCCATGACAGGAAAATACAATTTAAGTAAGAGAAGTTTTAGATCCTCCTTCCCTCTGGCAAATGCATAACCATAAATATGTGGGAAATGGCCATAATGGGGAGGAGAAATGATCAGCTGGCTTTTACTGCATGAGAAAAAAACAGGAGTCCTAATACCCTTAGGAAACATTCCGCATGAATTTTTCTTCTTGGAAGCTACTCAGAGTAAAACCCTAGGAGTATGATACAGAGAAGTCCAATTTAAAATTCCCTGTACCTTCATAGAATCACAGAATCAATAAGGTTGGAAAAGACCTTAAAGATCATCAAGTCCAACCTGTCACCCAACACCTCATGACTACTAAACCATGGCACCAAGTGCCACATCCAATCCCTCCTTGAACACCTCCAGGGATGGTGACTCCACCACCTCCCTGGGCAGCACATTCCAATGGCTAACAACTCAATCTGTGAAGAACTTTCTCCTCACTTAGAGCCTAAACCTCCATGGGCATGCTCCTGAAAGCCAGAGGTAGAGAGGGAAATCTGTTTAGACTATCACTACTCTTAGGCAAAGTAGGTCTTAGCATGTTACCATACTTGCCTGATCTATCCTAGACAGAAATAACCAGTTGTGAAGGCTTGAATCAAAACAAAAGAGGTCGAACCGAACCAGTGGGTTAACCTGACTATTTTCCCAAGACAGAAGTGAGGGAAAAGTAGCACACAAAATTCAGGATTGAGAACAAAAAACAAAACATAACAAAAAATTGAGAGAATAGAGTTTACTGGTCAAAAAATCAGACAAACATGGGAACTGGGGTTGCTCAGCCTGGAGAAAAGGATGCTCAGAGGAGACGTTATTGCTGTCTACAACTACCTGAAAGGAGGTTGTAGCCAGCTGGGGATTGGTCTCTTCTCCCAGGCAACCAGCACCAGAACAAGAGGACACAGTCTCAAGCTGCATCAGGGGCAGTTTAGGCTGGATGTTAGGAAGAAGTTCTTCCCAGAAAGAGTGATTTGCCATTGGAATGTGCTGCCCAGGAAGGTGGTGTAGTCACCATCACCAGAGGCATTTAGGAAGAGACCGGAGGGGGCACTTGGTGCCATGGTTTAGTTGATTAGATGGTGTTGGGTGATAAGTTGGACTCGATGATCTCAGAGATCTTTTCCAACCTGGTTAATGTCTATTCTATTCTATTCTATTCTATTCTATTCTATTCTATTCTATTCTATAATACATAAGTACCTTAGCCTACTTGCAGAAAAAGCATGGCACAAAGCAGTAGCAAACAGAATTAAGTGAGCCAAAAGCCCAAGCTAGAAAGATATTCCCCCATCCCTCCTTGTCCTGCTGCCATCCCCGTGGAAAATGCAACACCCAAAGAATCCCAAACCCAGAGACAGGAACAGGAAGCCTCCCATGTTGCAACCTGAACTTCAAGGCCCATAATACTTTGCTCCAGTTAGCACTTTCACTTTTTGAAGCTGACATGAGTGTGGCATGGCATGAATAACAGCAGCAGGTTCAATTCTATCCGTGATACCAGTTAAGGGAAATTGTTGTCCTGTATGGCGAAGCTGATGCAAAACACTCTTCTAGACTCCCTACTCCCAGATTTGTATCCTGATAAATAAAGGATGTACTCTGAAATAAGCATGTAGTAGACCATCTGACCCTATGACAGCTTGACATGGCCTTTTCCTCTGTCTCTCACTGGGGTGTTTTATTTTACACATATTAAAGATGAAGTCCATCAAAAATGGCATACTGCTGCTAAAAAAACCCACAAAACCACCACCACCACTAAAAATCTGCATGAATTTTGTGCACTTCAACACAACAAATGACACTGAGAAGCCAAACCAACACAATGCTTTCCAAACAGCTTGATATTACTCTAGATATTACTATAATCAAAATAGCATTATATTCTATACCTGCAACAATACAGTGGCTCCACAGGCAGCTGTGAGTCTATTTGAGGTTGTACTATCCTTTACCATTTTCTCAGTGGGCAAATGTTTACTCCAGTCCTTGTGTAATCAGATTCCTGAAGACAAGCAAAAGGAAAACAAGGAACAAACAGTATTATGTCCAAACTTCTGTTGCCCTCTTCTCCCTTTTTATCATTGCAGTATGTATATTGAGGCATATTCCAGCCAAGAATGCTGCTTTACTTGCTGTTCTTCTCAAAACGACACTTGTGGGCTATTGACAAGTCTATTGTAAAACTTAGTCTAAGAATCCTGAAGCTTCTTCAAGCATTTGTTTTGGCTTTGGTTCTGGAAACAGATATGGGATTTATGTGCTGGTAGCTGGTTTGTTAAAATTTGCTGTTGTTAGAGTTTCAGTTTGGAGAATCTCCAAAGGCTTGCAGATTTAATTTTGAGAAGCATCTGTTGACTTGGGTTTTCAAGGTTTGTGGTCAAGAGCAAGCTCAACCAGAGCACAGTCAGGCATGTTAGGAAAGAATATGTATGATGTGCTATCTCAAGCAGAAGTCTTGAAACAGGCATCCTGAAGGGTCAAACCCCAAAACAGGCCCTAGCCCAGACAGTGGGCTAAGTACCCAGGAGTGTGCAAACCTGGACACTTCCTGGTCCAGATAAACCTGCACCGTGTGTAAATAACTTTGTGACATAGCTATGAACTGTCTGTGCCCCTGGCCACATTTGGATATGCCCCATCCTATAGGTCAAGTTATCAGGTTTCTGTATTCCCAAAGGGCATTAATTTTCTTGGGACAGTATTTAAACCAGAGGAGAAGGCAGGCAACTTGCCTTGTTCTCATCCAGAAAGCAACGAGAGCCAGGTAGTTGTAGACAGCAATAAAGTCTCCCCTGAGCCTCTCCCCTGAGCCTCCCCTTAAAAAAAAATTACTTTTTATCATTCAGCAACCTTCAGAACAGAATTTAAGATGCTCTCATTTTGATTTGGCAACAGCCTTCTTGCATTAATTTGCGCTGGTGGTGTTAAGCAAAGGAAAATCAGAACCTGAAACTTCAGTGTGTGTCAGTTCAGAAAACTGTCAGACAGGAATTTGTGTCCTTCTGCTCCTACGTGGGAGCGGACTTGAATTGCAAATCCCAAGTTGTATTTAAACTGTGGATCACTATCTTACTTCCAGGGATGCGCAAACCCAGTTCAAGGTCAAGGATCATTTCACTCTCTGATGTGTGAAGGAAAGCAATTTCACCCATAGTAAAACATGTAGTGAGGGGCCAATGAAGAGAGAGAGATGATTTACATCCATGTTTCCTCAAGAATACTCATACATGCTTTGCAGTTAAGTAGACATGGGTTTAGCTGAAAAATCATAGAAGTTACTAGGAAATCTGTTTAAGATACTGTTTCTCTGGACAGTGTCTTGTCCTGGCTACACCCACTACATCTCAAGGTTTGTTACATCAAGGTATATGGTGACAGGTTGGACTTGATGATCGGTGATTCAGTGATTCTGTGAAAGGAGGAGCAGTGTCTTCATTGCTGCTTCCAAAACTATGATTATCAACTTATTATTGTCACCTTGTTGCTGTTTCATCCTTTTAATACACACTGCTTTGTACATACATATTGTATTACTTATAAATGCTTAGCCTGGAGAAAAGGAGGCTCAGGGGAGACCTTATTGCTGTCTGCAAGTACCTGAAGGGAGGTTGTAGCCAGGAGGGGGTTGATCTCTTCTCCCATGCAACCAGCAGTAGAAAAAGAAGACAAAGACCAAGCTGCACCAGGGGAAGATTATGCTCGTGGTGAGGAGAAAGTTCTTCACAGAGAGAGTTGTTAGCCATTGGAAGGTGCTTCCCAGGGAGGTGGCAGAGTCGCTGTCCCTGAAGATATTCAAGAGGGGATTGGATGTGGCACCTGGTGCCATGGTTTAGTAGGCATGAGGTGTTGGGTGACAGGTTGGACTTCATGATCTTTGAGGTCTTTTCCAACCTTCTATGATTCTATGAAAAGCAGATGGATTGAACCCCACCATAATCATCAGCTTTTAAGTTTTAGTGTTATCTGGTCAACCTATTTGCTGACATACTTCCACTTAATGACTGAACTCTTTCTGTGCTATGTCCCACTGTTCTTCCCCCAGGCCCAGGAGACAATAAGCTATGATTGAATCTCTACTATCATTTAAATAAATAAATAAATAAATAAATAAATAAATAAATAAATAAATAAATCAATCAATCACTTGGAGTTGTGAGTAGAAGCTTAAGGATTTGAACCTTTTCCCCACAGCTCAACAATCAGAAAGCAAATAATGAAGCACCTTGCATTATATCAGTTTTGAATTTTCTGGGTTTTTTTTGCTCAGTTTTAATTTTTTTTTTTCTTTTTTTTTTACATTAAAACTTCTGAATTGGAAAGATCTTATTTTAGGCTTCCTGAAATAAAATTCCATAGTAGCTTGTGAGTTTTTTTTTATGAGTAAAAATTCAGGGGTCCCTTCATTACAATTATAGTCACAGTATCAGTATTACAGTATCGCCAAGGTTGGAAGAGACCTCGAGGATCATCGGGTCCAACCTGTCACCACAGACCCATGACTAGACCATGGCACCAAATGCCATGTCCAATCTCCTCTTGAACACCTCGAGGGATGGTGACTCCACCACCTCCCCAGGCAGCCCATTCTAATGACTAATGACTCTCTTGGTGAAGAACTTTCTCCTCACCTCGAGCCTAAACCTCACCTGGCACAGCTTGATACTGTATCCCCTTGTTCTGGTGTTGGTTGCCTGGGAGAAGAGACCAACCCCTTCCTGGCTACTACCACCCTTTAGGTAGTTGTAGAGGGCAATAAGGTCTCCCCTGAGCCTTCTCTTCTCCAGGCTAAACAACCCCAGCTCCCTCAGCCTCTCCTCATAGGGCTTGTGCTCAAGGCCTCTCACCACCCTTGTTGCCCTTCTTTGGACACACTCAAGTGTCTCGATGTCCTTCTTAAACTGAGGGGCCCAGAACTGGACACAGCATTGTATCACCACTTTGAACTGAGATCAGCTTCTCCAAACCTAAGTGTGGTGACAGTTCTGTATCTCAGTGAGGGCATCAGGATCGTAGTGGACCAGGGAACATAGATCCAGAGTACAGTTCTCTTCTGATCTCTAAAGATGTTACCTTATCCTTCAACCACTCAAATCCTCTTTGAAGCTGGAAAACATTAATATATCAATGAAGATCAGGAGCTGAGAAGGCATAGGATACAAGCTGTGATAACCTAAAATCAGGTGAAGATGGAATGCTATTTTTGTCATCTCCTTCTTGCTCCCTCAGCCTCTCCTCATAGGGCTTGTGCTCCAAACCCCTCCCCAGCATTGTTGCCCTTCTCTGGACACCTTCCAGCAACTCAATATCTTTCCTAAACTGAGAGGCCCAGAACTTGACACAGGACTCAGGTTGTGGCCTAACCAGTGCTGAGTACAGGGGCAGAATGATGTCCCTGCTCCTGCTGGCCACACTCTTCCTTATACAGACCAGGATGCCATTGGCCTTCTTGGCCACCTGGGCACAGTCCTGGCTCATGTTCAGCCCACTCATTGTCTCCATCATCAACCAGGGCTTTGTCTCCAGGCACCAACTTCTTGCAAACAGCAGCAGCCACAAGACAGGTGTTTCTTGGCCAGAGTTGAGTCTTAATGCCATATAGTTGTCACTGTTTACAGATGAGGTGTTAACAAGTTGTCAATTACCTGCAGAAATGAAGGGTAAGGATCTGGATGAGAAGGGAGGAGTGACCTTGAGTCAAGGAAAGCTACTGCGACACACTCTGCAATGAATAATCCCATGGTTAATAACTAGCTTGTTCTCACCCATATCCCTTTGCATGTGCACTTTCTTTTATTACATCGATGATCAAGTAGTCAGTGCATATGGCTGAAGGCAAGGAATTAAAAGGTATAAATAACACACACTTTAATTGAAATCCAACTGTGAATGCCTGGCCTCTGTGATTAAACCTTTCATCACATGAATTGTCCCACCACAGGTACATTTATAATACTGGGGAAACTACTCAGCTTTAAAAAAACCCAGCATGTCTTTCTTTCAAATGTCCAAATTAAATCACCTTTGAGAATTTCTTTGACAGTAACAAGGCAAGTACTGTGGATTTAACAAACACTTTCCTGCATGTCTACAAAATCCTCATCTAGTCTCTTCTGCTCAAGGACTGGTGCCAAGCACTTTAAATATGTCTATACTGCAAAGAGAGAATGAGCATGAGAGCTGGTATTAAGTGTACTATGGGTCCACTGCCTTAGAATTAGAATCATAGAATCATAGAATCAATACAGTTGGAAAAGACCTCAAAGATCATCAAGTCCAATCTGCCACCCAACACCTCATGACTACTAAACCATGGCACCAAGTGCCATGTCCAATCCCCTCTTGAACACCTCCAGGGATGGTGACTCCACCACCTCCCTGGGCAGCACATTCCAAGGGCTAACAACTCTCTCTGTGACAAACTTTCTCCTCACCTCCAGTCTAAACTTCCCCTGGTGCAGCTTGAGACTGTGGTCTCGCCTGTTTTGTAATTTTCTATCCCTATAACTACTCATTAATGTAGTTTCTAGAATTATTATTCTTTTTAATAATTTGTTGAATTGTGTTAGAGCTGAATTAGATCAGCTCTAGGGTTGCCTAGTATTGCAGTCTTGATGCTGTCTTTTTCCAGGTTCCCTGCCTCCAGCAAACTTTTACACACAATTTTGAGGGGCTGGCTGCTGAGCTAGCAATGTAACTCCTAGGAGGATTTATCTGTGAGAGCAGATCAACATTTGCCTAACAATAGGAGCACTGCTGGTGTGATCCTTTACACAATGTACTGTAGAGTGGGACCTTGATTACTGTGGTAAAAGCAGGAATGATAGTGGAGGTGTTTATTACAGACCACTTGACGGGTAGACTGTCTGCAAGGACAATGAGTGGATGTTTCCAGGAGAGAGGGAAGAGATTGGCTGTTAGTAAGCCTCAAATTTAGAAGCCTGGTTTGTTTATAACTCCATCTGGAAGGGTCTTCCAAGCATTATCCAAGGCTTCCACCTCTATAATATGACGAACAGATTGAAAATATTTGTTCTTGAAAACAGTACCCAAGTATTTTTCTACTTCTGGTGGTTCACATCTGCAGTATGATGAATTTCTCTTGAAAAGTGAGTTCTGATATGAACTGGATGCATGATATCCTCTAATGAAAATTATATGGAGGGAAATCTCTGTGTCCAAGCTATACAAAAAGCTCATTGCTGCAGAGAATGAAGGAAAATGACCCTAAACCAAGCTCAGAGTCCTGCATTAGCAGTGAATAAGCCTGGTAATGTATCTTAAATTACTTGATGAAAGATATTTGGCTTCTCTCAAGGAGATTTGTCATCTAGGACAAACCTTCGTAGGATGTTTCTTGAACCTAAACTACACAACAGAGGCCAGTAAATATAGCCAGCCAAAAGGAGGGAAGGGCTCTGGGAGCCTTTAGAAATATGAATTATTTGGCTTCACTGCAGCATTCAGCTGGCTTCCTAGTTTTAAACCAATGTTTTGTTTTCCCTCTTGCTGTCTACTGTGTTTGCACTTGTCCTGCCAAATGTCCAAATCCAGGTTTGTGCTGCTCTTAAGCAACCTGATTTTATTTCTAGTGCTGCAGTAAGTGTGCCAGTTGAATGTAGCACTGTATAGAAAGAATCCTGTACTGGAAGTCTAGTTGAGAAATCTTACTTGAGGGCAACAAATGTGGGTAAAAGGAAAAGCTTGAAAGTGGTAGCCCTAGTTCTTCATCTACAGGAGCTAATAAGCACCACAAAAGTGGCTTTATCGTTCATGCATCACCTGAGATTTTGAACCTGAACTGTTTGAGCCTAAGATGATAGGGATTTTTTAAGTCTTACTCCTTTATAACTTAAATATGGTTAAAAATTGTACATGTTTCATGAAGAATGACCTTGGCATTTGAAAGAAAGATAATTCAATAGGCCAATTTACAGTAAACAATCTATTAGATTTTTATACCACATTCTTCTTGCAGAAAGGATTCCTAAAAGCCCTTTTTAAATCAGCAGGTTCCATCCCAGGGCAGAACAGGATGAAGGCTCACCTCCTTGCAGCTTACAATAGGATTTTCTCTAATGTATCCCTATCAGCTTCCCTGAAACTGCCTTTGCTTTGAAGGAGAGCAGAAGAAAGAGGAATCCTGCAGGGATAGTGCAGGCAAAAGCAACTGCTCTGATGTACTCTACTGTGGTTCATACGCAGCTGGGGATGTATAAAAGTGTTTCACTGGTAAGGGGGATATTGGCCAAGGCACCGTAGTTATACAATATTGCCATGGGACCATTAGATTCCACAAGAGCAGACACTACGCATTTTGAATTACCATTGCATCTAAAGCATAATGCTGCCAGTGGTGCTGTACCTCCATAGAGCAGCTGCCATTCAGCACTCAGAATTTGACAGTTATTCTGATGTTCCACTGTAAACCAGTGTCTCCTCTGTATTTCATGACACCCAATTCTTATGGGTGCAATGTCCTCCTGAATAAGAGAAAGACATAGCCTTATAAAAGGCTTGGTAAATTTGAGAACGTACACATTGTGGGGAATGAGTCATGGTCCCTGTACTCAGCACTGGTTAGACCTCACCTTGAGTACTATGTCCAGTTCTGGACTCCTCAGTTTAAGAAGGACATTGAGACACTTGAACGTGTCCAGAGAAGGGCAATGAGGCTGGGGAGAGGCCTCGGGCACAAACTCTGCAAGGAGAGTTTGAGGGAGCTGGGATTGTTTAGCCTGGAGAAGAGGAGGCTCAGGGGAGACCTTATTGTGGTCTACAACTACCTGAAGGGAGATTATAGCCAGGTGGGGGTTGGTTTCTTCTCCCAAGCAACCAGCACCAGAACAAAAGGCCACACTTTCAAGCTGCATCAGAGGAGGTTTAGGCTGGATGTTAGGAAGAAGTTCTTCCCCGAAAGAGATTGGCTATTGGAATGTGCTGCCCAGGGAGGTGGTGGAATCACCATCACTGGAGGTGTTTAAGAAGAGACCGGATGAGGCACTTGGTACCATGGTTTAGTTGATCAGATGGTCTTGGGTGATAGGTTGGACTCGATGATCTATGAGGTCTTTTTCAACCTGGTTACTTCTATTCTATTCTATTCTATTCTATTCTATTCTATGCTATGCTATGCTATGCTATGCTATGCTATGCTATCCTATCCTATCCTATCCTATCCTATCCTATCCTATCCTATCCTATCCTATCCTATCCTATCCTATCCTATCCTATTCTTCACCATGAGAGTGGTGAAACCCTGGAATGGGTTGTCCAGGGAGGTGGTCGAGGCCCCGTCCCTGGGGGTGTTTAAGAGCAGGCTGGATGAGGCTCTGTCCAGCCTGATCTAGTGTGGGGTGTCCCTGCCCATGGCAGGGGGTTGGAACTAGATGATCCTTGTGGTCCCTTCCAACCCTGAATGAAACTATGAAACTATGAAACTATCCTATCCTATCCTATCCTATCCTATCCTATCCTATCCTGTCTTATCCTATCCTAAATACTATTATTCTCTTAAAACCATACATGCTGTAATGTTAGATTTAATTTCAGTATTTTAAGTGAAAAATTGGTGATACTTTCTTTGAAACAATTGTATACAGGTAAGAAAATTAAGGGAAATGAAACAAAGAGGAGTGAGCTATTCATATCAACTCCTGGGGGTTTTCAGCAAAATAGATTTTATTTTTTTTCCCATTCCCCAGATTCTGTTGAAAATGTGGTTACTTCATACATGTGGATTAGGTCTTGTCAACACTAAGAAGATTTGCTTTTTAACTCTGTATGTGTCATTAAACTGGTATAGCATAAATACAGTTATTGCCAATGCAAAAGTGCTTCCATCAGTATAGCTTCCTGTAGATCAGCAGGAGAAAAAAGTTACACATCCATAAATCACTTTATGTTATTCAGACTGTATCTGCATTTGGGCTTTTATTACCTCACTTCACTGGCAGTCAGGCAAATGAGCAGCTCCCTTTCTACCCTGGCAGTGAATCAGAACGTGCCAATAGGCACAGCATTACACTTGCCTGGGTTTCCTGGGTTTCAGTTTTCCCTGAGCAAGTGAAAGGTAATTATGTGATCTTGTCAGGAACAAAACAAAACAAAAAGTTTGAGTTTTCTCTTTTTGAAAAGTATAAAATCCTTTGACCTCAAAAAGTTAACGTGCACAATTTCAGCTGAAAACATTAATCAGAAACGCAAACACTAATGTTCAGGATTCTTCCTCTGCGTCTCTTTGGAGATTCTTAGGTTGTTCATGTTGCAAAACTGCTCTGAGCTCTTAACACGCTCTGTAGGACTCATCTGCCCCTGTGCTCAGCACTGGTTAGGTCATACCTTGAGTACTGTGTCCAGTTCTGGGGGGTCTCAGTTTAGAAAGATGTTGAGTTGCTGGAAGATGTCCAGAGAAGGGCAACAAAGCTGGGGAGGGGTTTGGAACACAAACCCTATGAAGAGAGGCTGAGGGAACTGGAGGTGCTTAGCCTGGAGAGAAGAAGGCTCAGGGGAGACCTTCTTGCTGTCTACAACTACCTGAAGGGAGGTTGTATCCGGGATGGGGTTAGTCTTTTCTCCCAGGCAACCAGCACCAGAACAGGAGGACACAGTCTCAAGCTGCACCAGGAGATATTTAGGCTGGATGTTAGGAAGAAGTTCTTCACAGAAAGAGTGATTGGCCATTGGAATGTGCTGCCCAGGGAGGTGGTGGAGTCACCATCACTGGAGATGTTTAGGAGGAGACTAGATGGGGCACTTGATGCCATGGTTTAATTGATTAGATGGTGTTGGGTGATAGGTTGGACTCAATGACCTCGAAAGTCTTTTCCAACCTGGTCTGATCTGGTCTGGTCTGGTCTATTCTATTCTATTCTATTCTATTCTATTCTATTCTATTCTATTCTATTCTATTCTATTCTATTCTATTCTATTCTATCTTCCAACTGGCAGTCCTTCTTGTAGACATGCTATAGATCATCACTTATATCAAAGGGAAAAGGAGTGAGGTGGTGAATGCAGGTTGCAAGGAAGACTTTTACTGCCTGAAAGCTTATGGAGGAACTTGTTCATTGAAGACTCTATTTCCCTTTCTTCTTTGAATGAAAAAGATTATAGGGGGTTTCCTTCTTTTGGCAAGGATGGAATGGAAAAAAATTAAAATCACCATTTAGGAGTTAAGTAGCATGTCATGAGCATTGACCAAGGTCATTCTCCTCTTGTAGCCTAATATCCATGCACCTTCTTTCCAGCATTTTTCACCATGACAGCTGAGATAAACAGCTAAAGACCAAGTCATTATGAGAGGCTGAAGCATTTGTTTTAAAAACAAAGCAGGTTAAGCATTACTTGAAATTAGCACACAGCTGCAACATATAAATCCAGATGTCTAACCCATGAGATTTCTGCTTCTCTTGGTTCTGTGGTTTTACATAGTTCAGTGACAAAACCAGTTTTACTGGAGGTGCTGACAGAAATGAAAGCTGCATTTCTCTGGCCACAGGTAGAAGTTCATGACACACTAGACTGTTTTTATACTCTTATAATGTTGTTGTCATCAGTGTTTAGGAATCTGTGTGCAGAGCCTGTCTCTTCTGCCTTGAAATACATTTACAGTAGTGTTTTAAATGCTAAAAGGTAATGTTCAAAGCATTCAGAACAAGTTATGCAATGGTTTCCTGAGTAAGATCAGTGCCAAGCAATTCCTCTTAAATGTAGAGATGTCTATAAATTAGGGGCACAGAATGAAGCACTCAGTGACTTCCAGAGATTTTGAATCTGGATTCAGGACTCAGATGTGCTGTTCATTCCTGGCCTGCATCAGGAACAGTGTGGCCAGCAGGAGCAGGGAAGTCATTGTGCCTCTGTACTTAGCACTGGTTAGGCCGCACCTTGAGTCCTGTGTCCAGTTCTGGGCCCTTAAATTTAACAAAAATATTGAGAATCTTGAACATGTCCAGAGAAGGGTAACAAGGCTGGTGAGAGGCCCCGAGCACAAGCCCTAGGAGGAGAGGCTGAGGGAGCTGGGATTGTTTAGCTTGGAGAAGAGGAGGCTCAGGAGAGACCTTCTTGCTGTGTACAACTACCAGAAGGGAGGTTGTAGCCAGGAGGGTGTTGGTCTCTTCTCCCAGGCAATCAGCACCAGAACAAGAAGACACAGTCTCAAGCTGTACTAGGGGAAGTTTAGGTTTGAGGAAAGGGGAGAGTTATTAGCCATTGGAATGGACTGCCCAGGGAGGTGGTGGAGTCACCTTCCCTGGAGGTGTTCAAGAGGGGATTGGACGGGGCGCTTGATGGCATGTTTTAGTAGTCATGAGGTGTTGGGTGACAGGTTGGGATTGATGATCTTTGATTCTATTCTATGATTGATGACTTTATTTGATGTGATTTGTTTTGGTTTGTTTGGTTGGTTGGTTTGATTTGCCTTTTTTTGGTATTTGTGTTTTGTTTCATTAAAGTCTCTATCACTTTTTTTGCACCTCTGAATTCTGATGCAGTATTTTTCACTGAGAGAGTTGTTAGCCATTGGAATGTGCTGCCCAGGGAGGTGGTGGAGTCACCATCCCTAGAGGTGTTCAAGAGGGGATTGGATGTGGCACTTGGTGCCATGGTTTAGTCCTGAGGTCTGTGGTGACAGATTGGACTTGATGGTCTTTGAGGTCTCTTCCAACCTTGGTCATTCTGTGATTCTGTGTGATCGTGCATTGGCCTTGCTCAGGCCCCTCAAATTTGTTCCCCTCACTTTTGCAGGAAATGCAGTGCTTCTTGATTTTTGATCTTGTTTCCACTTCAATTTTAAAACTGTAATTTCCTTGGATTCTCCTGCTGCCAAACCCTGGCCACTAACCATGCGTTATGCCAAACATGGTGATTTGCTATGCCTTTTGCCTTCACTATATTCATGGTTTGTATTTGACTCAAATTTAATGTTGCTGCCCTGTTTTCCTCCTCAGTGGTCTCAAATGAAGTTTAAAGTTTGCAACACCTTCATGAAGAAAAAGTCTGCTGTACCAAAGTAAAACTGTTCACCTTCTTTACCCTTGATCAGAAAAGCATCAGAACCACAAAGAACCGGCCTGTCACTTTATCACCACTGATCCCTGCAATCGGACTCAAGGATTTGTTGTTCCCTCTTTGGTTCAGCTACTGTCCATTCTGTTGCCCATCCCTGTTCTTCACTTTTATGTCCTTGTGTGACATGTGGAATGATCCTGCAGGCAGGCAATTTATGATAGAGGATCTCACAGTGCATTTCAAATTGTTAGTGTCCCCAAGATACTTTTTCCAGACAGCTGGTCCAGCATGCAGGGGCTCATATCTCATTATCTTCCATCTTATGCAGATTAGAATTGTCAAGGGGATTTCACTGGGACCATTTGCAGAAGGAGTGGGCTAACAGAGAAATGTTTGACTCAGTTTGCAAAGAATTTGCCAGGCAATACCGATTAATAATACTGGAGATAATGATTGTTAATGTTTGTTTCACTGCAATGTGTGTCATTCAGATGTAGATTTTGGTCTGTTATGACAGTTTTATTTGTGGTCTGATTTTTCCCAGGGGTGTGAATGGATTGCTGTTTATACAATGCAGCTGTGTTTTGGATACACTGGTACATAAGCTCTGGACATGATTCTTCTCTGAGATGCTCTGGTTTTATTTCCTTGTGACAATGCAGGGAAATAAACACACAACTTTCACAGTCAGTATGAATGGTAAATTTTCTGTAAATTCATCAGAAAATTGATAAATGTAGAGTTTCTAAACAATTATAACTAGCATAAATTATGAAGCTACAGTAATTATGAAGCTACACTAACAGGAAATAAAATTCAATAAAAAAAACATGGTGCCAAGTGCCACGTCCAATCCCCTCTTGAACACCTCCAGGGATGGTGACTCCACCACCTCCCTGGGCAGCACATTCCAAGGGCTAACAGCTCTCTCTGTGACAAACTTTCTCCTCACCTCAAGCCTAAACTTCTCCTGGCACAGCTTGAGACTGTGTCCCCTTGTTCTGGTGCTGGTTGCCTGGGAGAAGAGACCAACCCCCTCCTGGCTACAACCTCCCTTCAGGTAGTTGTAGACAGCAATAAGGTCTCCCCTGAGCCTCCTCTTCTCCAGGCTAAGCAACCCCAGTTCCTTCAACCTCTCCTCATAGGGCTTGTGCTGTATGGCTAGATACTAGTCCCAAATGCCTTCTAAGCTACTAGTCACCTTTTGTTATGATGTTCACCCCAACCTCTACACGTGCTGGAATGCATGCATCATTTTTCCACACATTTTTTAACAGATATGGCAACTGCTTCTGTTCTAGCTGTACAGAACAGATGGAAGCCAACAATGAAAACACTCACATGATGCCAACAGGTTGCTGTTATTTTGTTTGTTAGTTTATATCTCTAAAGGTACATTGGAGGAGCTAAAGGAAAAAAAGGGGAGGAGGGGAACAAGTTGAAGATTTGAAATAAGTCAAAGAAACAGGACATTAAGAATCAGTGATGGTTTATGACTCCAACCCTGATGGTACACCAGTGAGAGAAGAGGAATGTCATCAGGAGGAGTCACCATCACTGGAGGCGTTTAGGAAGAGAATTGATGAGGTGCTTGGTGCCATGGTTTAGTTGATTAGATAGTGTTGGATGATAGGTTGGACTCGATGATCTCAAAGGTCTTTTCCAACCTGGTTATTTCTCTTCTATTCTATTCTGTATTAAATATCCAGTTTGGAAACTTGATTCTGTAACAATTGGTATAAATACAATTTTTGAGAGCAGGAGGTAGAATGCTACTTGGTTGCAGAGCCCTAACAGCAGAATAATGGGGTTTCACCTTAAGATAGCTGTCAGTGTGCCATCAAAACATAGAATTATTGACTTTTCACTTCCATTTTTTTTTTCTGATTCCATTATTTTTCAAGGGTCCTTCACATTCCAGCACTATACAGCATTACAACAGGACTCTGCATGTGAAACAGATGCTTGCATTTGCAGACACTGTGATATATGAAGGACCCCTGAGCAATTCAGACTTCAAGTCAGCGGAGACTCTTCCTTTAAGTAGAGAATATTTTTTTCCTATAGGAACTCAACTCGTAAAGATCAGGCTAGGTTGCTATAATCCCATAAATCTGTGCTGACCTTGTGAATCAAGGTCGTCTCTAAGCTACAGATCGGATAGTAAGGATTTGCTAGCGTGGGCTTGGAATGATTGCATTAATCACAGGTAAATAAACTGAGTTGTGGGAATCACTAAGATCAGAAAGAATGGTAAAAGGGACTCAGCAACAGATGTCATTCAGTCTCTAAGCAGATATTCAGACAGAAAATTCATTGCTGCATTAATGTTCAGGGCTGGAGAAAGGATCCTGTCATCTTTCTTTATGTATCACCTATAAAGTTACTGAAGTTTGGATAGAGTCACCTACTAAATGTGTTGGGTTTTGTTTTTTTCTGAACAACAAGTTGTGATTTTTTTTTTTTAAATACCTTATTGTTGTTAGTTTTATTGCTCAATATACACACAAAACATACTTTCATCCAGCATATTCCCTCATGTGGACAGCATTTGCCGTGTCACCTACCCTGGCATTTGGCTACAGGAGTTCTACAGGAAGCAGGGAACTCTAGATGCACCTTTTCTGTTGCATGTTCTTTCCCTTTCCCTGGTTTGTACTGTCCTATCAGGGCTAATCTACAGTTGTACATGTAAGAGCTTTATCATCTGCTGTGTTGTACTCAGTGGTTCATCGCTCACTAATCCAGTGTCAGCATAAAACCAGCTTTCTCACTTTTCAGAGAGGCTTTCAGCAGCTTCTCACTGGATCCAGACAGCAGGGATAGAATGGTGCCAGAAGAAGCAAGTCTATGCATGGACCCTTGGCTCTTGGGAAAGAAAGCAAGTTGGTGATAAAGTCTTGCATGACCTCTAGTGTCTCCCTCCTCTGCTCTGATTCTGGCATGTAAGTCAGCTCAGACACACCAGGTTGTGTGGTAAGGAAGGAAGACTTCACTGATTTTTTGCTCAGGAGGCAAGTAAGGCTGTGATGCCCTAAAAGCATAAGTGTATATAAGTGTGTGTGCACAGGTATATATACATATATAAACAAAGAATTTCAGTAATGGTTTTTGGGTAATCAAGTAAGATACAAAGGGCATATGCTTTTGAGTTAAAAGAAACCTGTGCTCTCACTGATTTCAGCAAGAGCTGAAAAATTTCAGCGTCTTTGAAAACTTCAATGCTCCAGTTATAGAATAGAATAGAATAGAATAGAATAGAATAGAATAGAATAGAATAGAATAGAATAGACCAGGTTGGAAGAGACCTTCAAGATCACCGCTTCCAACCTATCATCCAACACCACCCATCCAACTAAACCATGCAACCAAGCACCCTGTCAAGTCTCCTCCTGAACACCTCGGTCAAGGTCAGTGTCTAGACCTAGCAAAAAATTCAAGGGAAAAAAAAAAGTGATGCCTGTGATTTGTTGTAGGCCATGTATTCCTCTGTGCAGAGAAGGAAATGAGGAATCTTGGCTCTCTGTACTAAAAAAGCCACTTCAGCCAGTTTCCACTCCTGTTTATGGGCAAACCACAGAAAAGAAATCGTTAAAACTATAGGAGAATTGTAGCCTGTCTGTGGATGCTCTCCTGGGTCACAGGTTGTTTCATGTGGTTGACAGCTTGGTAGAGGACTAATTGATTATGGTGAGCAGCTAGTGAATCTAGGAGCATTTTGAGCTTTCAATTTAGATAATGGAGAATGGAATGGAATGGAATGGAATGGAATGGAATGGAATGGAATGGAATGGAATGGAATGGAATGGATGCAATGCAATGCAATGCAATGCAATGCAATGCAATTAACCAGGTTGAAAAAGAACTATGAGATTATCAAGTCCAACCTATCACCCAATAAGTAGCAGCATTAAGTATGAGAAAGGTCAGTTGTTTCTAAGAATCTCAACCCATTCCTTAACCACAAAAATCAAATTGACAGGTGTGCCACCTAGAGAACTACACTGCAAACTGCATCAGAAATGCCAAGTGGTGCCATGCTTGTGCCTAAATAAGGGACCTGCTCTGAATATTTGAAGCTGTGACACATTTTTTTTTTCTGATTTATCGAGGGGGGGGGAAGGTTTGTGGAAAAATACCTTATTCTTATATATTAATGTGTTTAATCACTTAATATTCCTAGACTTTGATAGAAATTTCATAATTTTCTCTAATCAGTGCAGTCCAACCTGTCACCCAAGACCTCATGGCTACTAAACCATGGCACCAAGTGCCACATCCAATCCCTTCTTGAACACCTCCAGGGACCGTGACCCCACCACCTCCTGCTGTTTTCTAGAGAGCTTCACTGTTTGTGTCCAATAGCATGAAGATGAACTTGATGGAAAACTACAGAACTTGTCTTATCTAGCCCCACCTTCTATTCAAGAGGTATATTCTGCAGGAACGGAGCCTTTGCAGCCCTTTATGCTGCATTTTGCATGTTTTATTAGCCTATACCCATGTATCTCAAATGACAAGTCTTACACAAAGAAGATGCACCACTGTCTGGTCCATCATCAGGAGGCTCCTGCTCCCCAGCATCCTTCTTTCTAGCCATGACTGCAGTTTACTTATTCCTTTGTTTTGTCTCACTAAGCAATTCTTTTGGATGTTACTGTGTAATAAATAATTCAGAGTAATAATCTTTGAATGTGATATAATTGTACCTTAACAGTGGCATCATTGCAGCTGACCCTCATTAAAGTTGAAAGTCATGAAAGTTTCTGAACAATAAATTACTTGGGGGAAAGTCCTGTTAGATTCCAAAAATTTAGTAATAGGAGACTTGTTGACCAAATAAAACCCAATGTTAGATATATTGTCAAAATGTGTGATGCTGTACTGTGATGATATGATGTTCTCTGGCGATTTCATAGTCTTTATTATTTCTGGCTTGACTTTCCTAGAGGTTGACAGAAAGCAGACTATGACATTAATCTACAGCTTAGATAGAATCATAGAATCAATAAGGTTGGAAGAGACCTCGAGGATCATCAAGTCCAACCTGTCACCCCACACCTCATGGCGCCAAGTGCTACGTCCAATCCCCTCTTGAACACCTCCAGGGATGGTGACTCCACCACCTCCCTGGGCAGCACATTCCAAGGGCTAACAACTCTCTCTGTGACAAACTTTCTCCTCACCTCAAGCCTAAACTTCTCCTGGCACAGCTTGAGACTGTGTCCCCTTGTTCTGGTGCTGGTTGCCTGGGAGAAGAGACCAACCCCCTCCTGGCTACATCCTCCCTTCAGGTAGTTGTAGACAGCAAGAAGGTCTCCCCTGAACTTACTCTTCTCCAGGCTAAGCAAGCCCAGCTCCCTCAACCTCTCCTCATAGTGATTGCGCTCAAGTCCTCTCCCCAGCCTCTCTGCCCTTCTCTGGACATGTTCAAGAGTCTCAATGTCCTTCTTAAACTGAGGGGCCCAGAACAGGACACAGGACTCAAGGTGTGGCCTAACTAGTGCTGAGTACAGGGGCAGAATGACTTCCCTGCTCCTGCTGCCCACACTATTCCTGATGCAGATGTTTCAGTAAAAGCATTGTTGGGTTGTTTGTTTTATTTGTGTGTGAGGTATTGCTTATTTCTTTGTGGTTTTGTTTTAGTTGGTTTTGACAATGATGGTAAATGGGGATGTAAAAAGGATACTCCAATATTATATATATGTGAATTGCCCACTTCCTTAAGTCCAAGGAGGAAAGTCAGTTCAGATAGCATTATGATAACCAAGTTTATTTCAGTTGTCAAAAGTGTCCTGATGTTGATACTTGGAGCTACTTACACCAAGCAATACGCAGAAGCAGACAAAGTATTAGGAGAGAAAACAGATTAAAATGCTACCAAATGCTTTATTGATTTATTTTCAAGAAACTGTTCCAGTGTGTCTCTTGGGCTTTTGGTTAAATCCAGAACCAACTGGAAAATTATGAACTTGAATATTTGAGCTGTATTAGTCAGGAATACCAGCAGAGCTTGAGAGGTCCATCTGAGCAGCAGCTGTCTCCTGATCTCAGGCATTTGTCAGCACTACCCTGTTAATGTTCCCATAGGTAGGACCTCTGAAGCAACAAACAGCACTGAGGAAAGCTTCACACTCCTGGGAAGTGGCCAGAGAAGAAACAGGATTGGGCTCTTCACTTCTAGCAACGTGACCCTTCCTCTCCTAAATCACGTCCCAAGGGATCTGGGATTGAAAGGATTTATCTTCACTCTCATTCCTGTCTGCGTGAATAAAGGCCCTTCCTGTTCATCTACATTTCTTTGAAATAAAGTTACTATCTAATAACAATCTCTTCTAGCTGAACATCTATTTTACCACTAGGGAAATAAGACCCTTAAGCAAATTTCCTGGAAGTATTTGTTAATTTCCAGAAGTGCTTAAATATATTTAACTGGCAGCAGTGTAATGACCTTAATAATACTATGAACAACTGCTGAGCTGTGAGTTTGGCTCTAGAAAGTGAGAGGTAGGGGAAATGGGAACAAAAGAATCTATTAGGGCTGAATCTTCTGGGTTTTTTTATTTATTATTATTATTATTGTTATTATTATTGTTATTGTTATTATTATTATTATTATTATTATTATTATTATTATTATTATTATTATTATTATTATTTTTTTTTTTTTATTTTTTGCTTTTTCTTTCCTTCCTCTGTGCATATGTGAATTTGGACTACCTTCTCCCAAAAGGCGGGCAGGAAGGAGAAGAGGTAGAAAGACTTAGAGTTGTTAATTTTGTTCACCATTTACACTGAGTGACTGAATCTTATTACTCCAGATATTCAAGTTGTTAGTCTTCAAGGATTTGCTGATGGCTGAAAAATGCCATAGGTTGGTGTGTGTAACAGAGGAAGTTTAGGCTTGAGGTGAGGAGGAAATTCTTCACAGAGAGAGTTGTTAGCCATTGGAATTTGCTGCCCAGGGAGGTGGTGGAGTCACCATCCCTAGGGGCGTTCAAAAAGGGATTGGACTTAGCACTCGGTGCCATTGTTTAGTAGCCATGAGGTGTTGGGTGACAGGTTGGACTTCATGATCTTTGAGGTCTTTTCCAACCTTGTTGATTCTATGATTCTATAACAGGTTAAACCTTGAGAACCAGTTAACCTGTCTGTTTTCCTCCAAAACAGAAGAGATTGAAAAGTATCACACACAAAAACTTCCAGAGTGAGATAAAAGTTTAATATAAATGGGATTCTTTAAGTGCATAATTACCTTAGCTAATAATACAATGCACAATTATCTTATCTTAGCCTATTTGCAGAAAAAGCACAGCAAAATGCAAGAAAAACATAAAGCATAAAAGAAAACCAGTGCGCTACCCTGTAGTGGTGTGATGGTTTAATGCACCCGCACCAACAAAAACTCGGCTAGGCACAGTCAGAGAAGTGAATGAAGCTGTATTTTACAAGCAATAATGAAATGCAATGAATATATATAAAATATACAGTATTTACAATATCATACAAGAATTTACAGGAAAGAACACAACACAGAAAAAAAAAAATAAAAAGAGAGAACAGTAGAAAAAGAATGTTAAGAGAATTCCAGTTAAGCTCAAAGCAGTTGTTAAGAAAGTCAGCTGCTTATCTTATCAGTTTCAGTTCAGGGTCAACATGCATTCAGTCTGGCCAAGAAACAGAAGACATACTGAGACCAGAATGTAAAATCATAAAACTACATCCCACTCATCTACCAGTGAAATTAGTTTAGAATTATCTTCCTTTTGCTTTCCTTTTTACACCCAAACATTCAGCTAGAGAATTCTGCAGCTATCCTTTCTTAAAGGTACAGCCTAAACTGTCACATACCCAAGTCCCACTATATAACCATCATTCTTGTGGACCAGAGCCAACACCCAAAACCTGGAACATAAAAGCAGCAACCCAGACAGGAAGCCTCTCTTGTTGCAATTTGAACTTTAAGCGAATACTTTGCTCCAGCCAACACCTTCATTTTGAAGCTGGCATGATGGCAGCATGGTATGAATAACAGCAGCAAATATTCAACTTAACCTATGACAGTGTGGAACCAGGGTGACCTGAAGTGGAAAGTATTCTTTTACTTTGGGCTGTGTCACCTAATTTCAGTAAGAATGATGACAGGGCCCTGGCATCACTTGCAGGGCTTTGTGTCAGGCTGTGAGGAAGGTGGACCAAGACCTAAATATTTGTAGTTTTCAGTCTGCTGGCTCTGACATTCACATGGTTAGCAGCAGACTGCAAAAAGAAAAAAATGCAGAAAAGAGAAACTTTAAAGACTATGACTCATGTTGCAGGAGCTGCTAATGATTGCCCTTCAGCTGCTAGCAGAGTGCTTGTAAATGCCTATTTAGAAAAAGAGCAACATGAATTCTAATGCCAGTGATCAGCACTCTTGTGGTTAGTAGTTACATGTGTGGTGCCATTTTCTGAGGTTAAATTGCATCTTTTCTTTTCCAACTGAAGTGTTCAGAATGATTTTATCTATTTTTTTTCCTCCCCCTTTCAGAGCTCATTAGAGAAATGAGAACATTGGCAAAGTGAATGTGGTTGATGTGTTGCCACTTTCTGATACTAGGAAAGGCAGTCGATGTGGTTTTTCTTGCATGGAAACACAGGGTAAGGTTTACAGCAGCCTTTTTTTTTTTCTTGCAAAGGTACATTGTCATAATCTCTTACTCCTTATCTTTAGTCCACTGATTGTCTTCTATATTTCTGTATTTAGTGCAGTATCATGTAAGTTAAGTCAAAATCGTTGCCATCATCCTTTTCTATGAGAGACGCCTATCTCCCATTCCTCAGTGTTATAATAATTTTTCTTCAGTTAATTATAGACTTAACTACATTTGAATTCACATCAACCCCTGAACGTCATCCCTTTATCCCCAAAAATTACTCTTGCTGATGATTTTTAAAGTTTTAATTTACCTATAGGCATATTTTATGCTCTCTGTCTTATTTTCCCTTATTTCCTCTGTAGAGTGGAATTCTGCAGAGAGTCCAGGTGCAAGGTCTAAGTAGTCCATAAAGCCCACTTAATCCCTGAAACCAAACATAATGAATTTTTTCCCCTGGTTTCACTGCTGTGATTTGTCCCTGACTGGACAGCCTCATCCAGACTCCAGACAGTGATACTAAATGTAATTGAGGGCAGGGGGAGTTTTCCTCAGAAGTCAGTTATACGGTATACTGCTTTTTTATATGGCTGTATTTTTTTTAACCAAATGCATTCACACTTTTAATAAATATCAAATCTAAAAGAAACCCCCACAAATAAACAACAAAAAGCCTTACAAACCAGTCAGAACTTACGAAATGTAACGTTGTTTGCTACTCAGCTAGAATAGGAAATGCCAATCCTTGTTGTTTTTCAAAGAGTGGGTAGCATCATTGTTTCCCTAAGCTCAGACTTCTATATGCCAAAACTCAGCCTGGAGCACAACTGCTCAAACCAGGCATTTTTGTGTTGAGTTGATCTGTTTCAGTACATCAGCAAGAATTAGAACTTTGGGTTCATGTTTAATCTTATCATTACTCTTGAGAGGTGTGATGTTTCCCCTGAAATTCTCTGAGCTGGAAGACTAAAAACTGCCCAGGACACAAACATTTTCAAATGACACAATACTGAGAGAGGAAACCTCTGTCCCTATGTGAGTACCCAATAATTAGTCACTAAGAGGTGATAGAAAAAGTACTAGAGATTGTGTTAAATTGAATGATGGCAGAATGGTTCACTTAGATGCAGCCCTTTGGCTTTGGGCTGCAGAATATAGGATTTCATTAATTTATCCACAGGAGGCCTAGGCAGTTTACAAGGTTTATGCATTTGATAAGATCAAAGGTCTTAAGAATTAAAGAAGCTGTTCAGATTTATTAGCATTATTATTAACGCAAATGACAGTTTATGGTGAGGTCTGTCTTCCTCAAAGAATGGCAGAGTGTTTCAACTGCATTCACAAGTGTTTCTAAAATATCTGTGGTGACTGACAGCTCTGAAGTATTAAATGTAAAGGAGAGTCTATTATGTAAGTTGGCCATGCCTCATGACTAAAGTTGTAGGTTAAGGATTAACTGTTATACCATACAGATGGAACTCCGCCAGAGGGGTGGAAAGTCCCCAGAGGGAGACATCGGATATCGTAATATGTTATGCCATTCCTCTTCCTGTATTAGAATCATAGAATCAATAAGGTTGGAAAAGACCCCAGAGATGATCAAGTCCAACCTGTCACCCAGCACCTCATGACTACTAAACCATGGCTCCAAATAACAAATCCAACCCCTTTTTGAACACCTCCAGGCACAGTGACTCCACCACCTCCCTGGGCAGCCCATTCCAATGGCCAACAACTCTTTCTGTGAAGAACTTTCTTCTCACCTCAAGCCTAAACTTCCTCTGGTGCAGCTTGAGACTGTGCCCTCTTGTTCTAGTGCTGGTTGCCTGGGAGAAGAGACCAACCCCCTCCTGGCTGCAACCTCCTTTCAGGTAGTTGTACAAAGCAATAAGGCCTCTTCTGAGCTGCCTCTTCTCCAGGCTAAACAATCTCAGCTCCCTCAGACTCTCCTCATAGGGCTTGTGCTCGAGGCCTCTCCCAAGCCTCGTTGTCTTTCTCTGGGCATATTCAAAAGTCTCAATGTCCTTTTTAAATTGAGGGGACCAGAACCGGACACAGGACTCAAGGTGTGGCCTAAGCAGTGCTGAGTCCAGGGGCACAATGATTTCCCTGCTCCTGCTGGCCACACTATTTCTGATGCAGGCCAGGATGCCATTGGCCTGCTTGGCCACATTGGTGGGCACACTGCTGGCTCATGTTCAGCCAGCTGTCAACCAGTACCCTGAAGTCCCTTTCTGCCTGGCTGCTCTCCAGCCACTCTGACCCCAGCCTGTAGCACTGCATGGGGGCTTGTGACCAAAGTGCAGCACCTGGTATTTGGACTTGTTGGATGCCCTCGTATTGGATTCTGCCCATCTGTGCAGCCTATCAAGGTCCCTCTGCAGAGCCCTTCTACCCTCTAACAGATCAACACTTGCTCCCAGCTTGCTGTCATCTTTAAACTTACTGATGACTGACTCAATGCCCTCATCCAGATCATCAATAGAGATATTGAACAGGATATATAGGAATATCATCCCTATATAAGGAACAGACCTTCCAGTCAGCTCTCTCTTGGCTTCCAGCTCTGTGCTCTTAGCATTTGCTTCTGCTTGCTGTGTGGGAGGGAGGCCTTGCTGGCAGAGGGAAGCTCCTTTTGCTGTGTAGCAATGCCTGCGTCGGGGGCAAGTTGGGGGGCATGGGGGTGCTCATTCTGGTTGTATATCTCCTTTTCCCTTAATAACTTTTGTATAGGCCATTGCTCATTCTGGTTGTATATCTCCTTTTCCCTTAATACCTTTTGTACTTTTTTTATTTTTGCAAATATCATTTTTATTTAACTTTAAATTCTGTGAGAGTGTTTTTATTTACTCCATTAGGGTAAATTTTACGTTCTGTCCTGAACTGGTTGCTCGAACCAGAACAATGAAGTTTGCTATCTTTTTTTTTTTACCGTTCCCCTCAAATTCCCACTTATATCCTAAATTATTTTCTTACCTCATGGTATATCTTGTCTTTTTCACCTAGAGTCAGAGCAAGGATGAAAAGTTGCCTTAATTTTTAATTCAGATGATATCCCATTTTAAAACCCTATTTAACGTGATGAAAATATCAAATTGCTCTCCTGACTGCTGCCAGGCTGGTCTGGATTGGTACCTTAATATAAATTATTGCTAACCTGTTTCTGAATTTCAGAGAATTGAAGCCTACAAAACCAACTAGTGTTTCATATCAGTTTGATTTAATCATGATGAAAATGTCTAATAAGTTAACCAGCACTTTAACATCAAAGATTTGTAGTCTAATTTATGCAAGTACTGCTATAATTATTGGTGTGTAGCCCAACATTCCTGAAAAGCTAAAAAAGCTCTAAAAATCTGGTCTGCATATGGATAACTAAGGAGGCAGTAGGGTTGAGAGGTCTGAAAACCACTTAGTTAGGATGTGTATTCAATATATAGCACAATTCTCTTCTTTGTGTGTATTATATACATGGCTTACTTTTAAAAACATAAATTGGGAAGTGGCATAGCTTCAACAATGACATATTCAGCTAAATTTGCAAAGAACATAGGTGCATTTCTGTTGTGCTACTCAAATCCAGCATCATACTGAGAGAGGAAACCTCTCTCCCTATGTGAGGACCCAATAATTAGTCACTAAGAGGTGACAGAAAAGTTACTAGAGATTGTGTTAAACTGAAGGTTGCTTAGCCTGGAGAAGAGGAGGCTCAGGGACAACCTTATTATTCTACACAACTACCTGAAAGGAAGTTGCAGACAGGTAGGGGTTGGTCTCTTCTCCCAGGCAACCAGCACCAGCACCAGAGGACACAGTCTCAAGCTGTACCAGGGGAAGTTTAGGCTCAAGGTGAGGAGAAAGTTCTTCACAGAGAGAGTTGTTGGCCATTGGAATGTGCTGCCCAGGGAGGTGGTGGAGTCACCGTCCCTGGAGGTATTCAAAAAAGGATTGGACATGGCACTTGAAGCCATGGTTTAGTTATCATGAGGTGTTGGGTGACAGGTTGGACTTGATGATATTTGAGGTCTTTTCCAACCTTATTGATTCTATGATTCTATGATAATCATTAAGAAGCCAGACCGTTTTCTTAAAAAAATAATCAACCAAAAACACCCCACCAAAAAAACAAACAAAAAACCCCACCCCAGAAACAAAACCAGAGAGAAACTCCAACCAAACAAACAAAAGAAACAGCAACAAACCCTGCCCCCCCTCGAAGTTACAAAAGAAAATGGTGTGATAATTGTGAACTAGAAAACCTTTGTGTTTCACACAGTGCAAATGAATTCAGTATAGAGTTTATTTCCTGGTTTCACTCTTTTGGCTTCTGGTATTTTCTCAGCTTTGGTCTTCCTTGCATGTGAAACAATAACATTAGGTCATAACAAATACTTTTATTTATTGCTGCTTGACTTACCAAATCTCTCCAGACACTTCTGCTAATAGCTTTGCTCTTAACCGTTCTTGAATAAAACATAACAAAAAACAAACAAAAAATATTTGGTCAGTTGAACATAAAATTAAAATAAGAATTATTTTGGGTATATTATTTTCAGTCTACTCTGATTTAACTCCTGAAATCAACTTTCCCTGCAAAATGAATATATTAGTCCTCATTCTTCTACAGAATTGACCTTTGATTTTCACAGAATCATAGAATCATAGAATCAGAGCACCACTTCTCAGGACTGGATACATTTGCTGATGATATAAAAATAGAATCATAGAATCAACAAGATTGGAAAAGACCTCAACGATCATCAAGTCCAACCTGCCAACCAACACCACATGACTAGCTAAACCATGGCTTCAAGTGCCATATCCAACCCCTTTTTGAACACCTCCAGGCACGGTGACTCCACCACCTCCCTAGGCAACACATTCCAATGGCTAGCAACTCTCTCTGTGAAGAACTTTCTCCTCACCTCAAGCCTAAACCTCCCCTGGTGCAGCTTAAGACTGTGTCCCCTTGTTCTGGTGCTGATTGCCTGGGAGAAGAGAACAGGCCCCTCCTGGCTGCAACCTCCCTTCAGGTAGTTGTAGACAGTGAGAAGGTCTCCCCTGAGCCTCCTCTTCTCCAGGCTAAACAACCCCAGCTCCTTCAGCCTTTCCTCATAAGGCTTGTGTTCTAAACCTCTCCCCAGCTTTGTTGCCCTTCTTTGGACATGTTCCAGAAACTCAACATCTTTCCTAAACCCACCCCTCCTCCTCTTCTCCCTCGCCTGTCTCTCCTAAAGAGCTTGTAACCCCCCCAGTGCAGAACTTCAATCGTGCGTGTTATCCCACCATGTTTCTGAGATGGCGACTACATCGTAGTCACCCTGGCGGACCAGGACTTCCAGCTCCTCTTGCTTATTGCCCATGCTGCGTGCATTGGTGTACATGCACTTCAGCTGGGCTCCCGACTTCTCAATTGCCCCTAATTTGTGCCCTAGTCTTTCCTCTGCAGAGGGACCGATTTCCTCATCCACCCCCTTCTGACCTAGTTTAAAGCCCTCCTAATGAGCCCTGCCAACTCTAGTGCTAGGACTCTCTTACCCTTGCTGTCAATAGCATTTACTCTCCAATGTACATTAGGAATACCTGCAGACCTTGATAACCCCTTGATCTGTTTACCCTCTCCAACACTGTAAGGGCTAAGTGCTGTGATCAAACCCGCTGTCAGAAATAGAGATTCATTTGAAGGTGGAAGTAAAAGCACTTATAAACAGTTTGCAGTACTGTGTTTTTGTGCAGGAAACAAAAGAGCCTGTCTCCTGTCTGAAAACTGAGAGGGTAATTCCTTTCACAGTCATTAAATCCAAGTAAAAATATTTTAAAGGGAATCAATTGTTCTAGTCTGAGTGAAATAAAATGTTTTGTTGAGTCTCTATTGTAAAAGCACATTTGAGATTCACCACCTTCTTTTAGATATTGGGGCTGATTTGATTTAACAGGACATCTTTAATGTCTTGTGATGAGAATAGAGAGAGGAGCAGTTATGTGGTTGAGTTACATGGTGTGCCAGGATACTCAGGCTCAGCAGAGATAAGATAATCTCACAAATAAACAACAGATGGCTGATGGCCTAATACTTTGCTTTGGGTGAACATGACAGGGATTTATTCTTTCAACCTGGAGATGGAGACTCAGAAAGGCTGAAACTGCAGAAATGCATGACATGCAGGCAGACAAGTTCTTTATGAGGACTCAGTATGAGCAGATGGTATTAGAATACAGATCTATTATTAGGCATCTGCTTCCCATCTCAGTTATACAATGCATAAAACTTAGATTAAATTCCTCAAGGAATGCCTGGACTACTTACCAACTTCAACATCTACAACTCTTTGTATTTCTTTGAATTCAGATGATGGGCTACATCCTGAGGTGTGTTAGAGAGATGTACATTTGTAAAGTGATCTCATAGGTTGAGTTTTAATCTGCTGCTTTTATTGAAAGTCATCCTACCTCATGCTAGTTTCAAAATGAAAGTGCTGGTGGAAGCAAAGTATTATGGGCCTTGAAGTTCAGATTATAACATGGGAGGCTTCATGTTCCTTTGGCTGCTTCTGGGTTCTGGCTTTTGGGTTTGCTGATGTTGACTTACTGGAAAGTGTTCAGAGAAGGGCAACAAAGCTGCTGAGGGGTTTGGAGCACAAGCCCTATGAGGAAAGGCTGAAGGAGCTGGGGTTGATTAGCCTGGAGAAGAGGAGGCTCAGGGGAGACCTTCTTGCTGTCTACAACTACCTGAAAGGAGGTTGTAGCCAGGAAGGGGTTGGTCTCTTCTCCCAGGCAACCAGCAGCAGAACAAGAGGACACAGTCTCAAGCTGTGCCTAGGGAAGTTTTAGGCTGGATGTTAGGAAGAAGTTCTTCACAGAGAGAGTTGTTACCCATTGGAATGTGCTGCCCAGGGAGGTGGTGGAGTCACCATCACTCTAGTTGTTTGGGAAGAGACTGGATGGGGTGCTTGGTGCCATGGTTTAGTTGATTAGATGGTGTTGGATGATAGGTTGGACTTGATGATCTATGAGGTCTTTTCCAACCTGGTTAATTCTATTCTATTCTATTCTATTCTATTCTATTCTATTCTATTCTATTCTATTCTATTCTATTCTATTCTATTCTATTCTATTCTATTCTACTCTACTCTACTCTACTCTACTCTACTCTATTCTATTCTATTCTATTCTATTCTATTCTATTCTATTCTATTCTATTCTATTCTATTCTATTCTATTCTTCTCCCCTGACATGGCAACAGGACAGAGAGGGATGGGGGAGTAGCTCTCTGGCTTGAGTTTTTAGCTCCCTTGTTTCTGCTTTCTTCTGCTTTCTGCTGTGCTTTTTCTGCAAGAAGGCTAAGGTAAATGTGCATTTATGATTATCTGATTTGCTCAGTACACTTTTATCTTAGTCCTTTTATCTCAACCTGAAGGGTTTTTTTGTGAGTTGTTTTTCCCTCACATCTGTGTTGGGAGATGAAGACTGGTTAACCTGCTGGTTTGCTTTAACTCATTACAAGTGACATTAGTGCAACTGGAAGCAGCATCTGAAACATCTTCTTACTGCATAGAAAACTCCTTAGTGATAAACTAATAGTTAAGAATCAATACCTAAAACAGAGAGAAACTTCTGTGTTGTCTTAATAAACGTACATGTTTTCCTCCACTGATGTATAAATGTTCTGTAATACCTGATATTAGTTAGGAACCACATGTATCAGGATTTATTTCTGCCTTATCATCATTTTCCTTAGTGCTTAAGTATATTACAGGATCAGTGCTGTCCTATCAAACTTAGTGCAGAAGGAGGACTGTTAATTTGCTGTTCTTATCAAGGTCTTTGCAATGTCATTTATTGTCCAAGTTGCCAAACTTAGTAGCACTTAAATGTGAACAAGCTCTCATATCTCATCACAGACAGAGTGGGAGAAAAGATTCCAAAGTTCTAAAGTTTACCCCAAAGTTATGTTCTTCCTACATAGTGAGTTGAGCCTGTGTCCTACAGCTTCTAATGTAAACAAAAGTTCCATGACTTGTGTTAGAAGGCAACATCCAGCTCATTAGTAATTCAGTTCTTCAAAGTGTGACAGGATAAGACTACTATATCATTGAAATAATCCAAATATGGGACTTCTGGTAGAGTTTAGGAAAGAACATTTTTTTATGGTGACTTTTCTGATCAACCTGAGTCACTGTTGCTCCAGGATTCGTGTGTGTCATAGAATCATAGAATCAATAAGGTTGGAAATGACCTCAAAGATCATCAAGTCCAACCTGTCACCCAACACCTCATGACTACTAAACCATGGCACCAAGTGCCATGTCCAATCCCCTCTTGAACACCTCCAGGGAGGGTGACTCCACCACCTCCCTAGGAAGCACCTTCCAATGGCTAACAACTCACTCTGTGAAGAACTTGCTCTTCACCTCAAGCCTAAAGTTCCCCTGGCACATCTTGAGACTGTGTCCTCTCCAACAGCTTTGTTAGATCTACAGCTACATAAAATCCCATGTTCTTCTTTTCCCAGTCAGTCAAGTATTCCAGCTAGTTCAGACAGTGATCATGGGGTGGAAAGGAAAATCTGTCATCTTTTTCCTATTCTTTCTGTAACTGTAAATCAGTCTGTCTCAGTTAAACCCAGCTCTATAATTGCATGCGAGCAGCCATATCTCTTCCAGCTGTAGTGTGGTTACAACTTTACTCAATGACATTGCACTTAAGTTTTGCTTATTACTGAGATGACCTCTTGAAATGTTAGAAGGCAGATGAGGCAGGATAGTAAGAGAGTAAATTTTCATAGTGAAGTTTTCACTCTAAAAACAGTGTGTGCAGATATGAGATACCAGTAAGACTTTACAGGTGGGGGAGGAAAGTTAATAGCCAGCAGAGTAGTCAAATTATTTCTTTCCTGCAAAAAAATCAGTGTCAAAGGCCATTGCACTGATCCAAAAAATGTTGTGGATTATTAAGTCTTGCATTTTCGTCTTCCATACTAACAGTCATTCTAAGTGGAGAGGGAAAAAATACAAAAATGGGAATGAAGGATAAAGCACCTTTCATGAAAAGAAATGTAATAAGCAGAGAAAATTGGCTCTTTTCATTACAGCCTTAAGCTTGACCTCATGCTCTGACTCACAAGCTGTATTTTTCATTACTATCTTCTGAAATATCTTATATTCCATATGCCTTTTTTTTCCCCTCCTATTGAAGAAATTCAGACAATGAAGGCAAATCATTGATGAGGAGCCCTGTTTTATGGGAGCTAACCTGTGACTGTTGTTCCTCTACTCAATACTTCTCAGAACCTGAAAGCATCTCTCTCACAGAGTTTGTAGTCAATTAACACTTTTCACCCTCAGCTGATGGTATTTCAGAATGAGTAAACTGCTAAAGTGAAGCTGTCATATACATGAACTCCAGATTTCTTTCATTTAGAAAAAAAACCCAAGGGAATAAGCTTTATGGATAGATATTGCAAGCCGGAGTCTATGCCAACATAGTTTACAGATGGCATATAGAGAAAATGTCAATCTTTTATCATTAACCAGCAACAATTGTTTCTTGCTAAACTTGGCAAGAGCATTGTATCTGATTCTCTTACTATTTACTGAGGAAGTAGAAGCTGATGGGGAAAAGTAGCAAAAGTATTTAAGTCTCCTTGAGAAAGTAAAGTAGAATCAGCCCTGAGTACATTGTTAGACTTCACTAGAAGAATGAAACTCATTGATACAGCTAAAATCTTAAAATGACAACATAATGCCATCACCAGCTAAGGAAATCCAGCATGATAAGTGTCCAGAAATATGCAACAAAATGAGCCTGAAAATAAAAAAATACATTTGATTTTTAGAAAAGTCTTTTTTTCCCCATCTTTTTACTTTAATAACAGAGATATAAACAATGCTACCCATTAGGCTTCACTACCACGTGATAATTTGGGAGCTTATCAGTCATAGCCTGGAGGCTTATTTATAATCCACTGTTTTCCAGGATAGGGTTTTGGTTTGTTCATTTTCCTGTGCCTGTACAGCCTCTGTACAGCCTCCATTTGTGGGCATACTGCTGTGCATTTGACTGTTTAAAAAGAGATTTTTTAAAAAATCAATTAAAAATTAAGATTTTATATGGAACTTTATTACTGCCTCACCTTATTATTATTCACAGGCTTTCTTGAATCTTTTCTTCATTTTTTCTTCTTAGTCTTGCCTCAAAAGAGACAGGTTTCTTGACAACTTAGCCTGGTTTTACCTGAAATGTTAGCTAGTCCTATTTTTTATTTAACTTTGAAGATATTTCTAGAATAGAATAGAATAGAATAGAATTAACCAGGTTGGAAAAGGCCTCATAGATCATCAAGTCCAACCTATCATCCAACACCATCTAATCAACTAAACCATGGCACCAAGCACCTCATCCAGTCTCTTCCCAAACAACTAGAGTGATGGTGACTCCACCACCTCCCTGGGCAGCACATTCCAATGGGTAACAACTCTCTCTGTGAAGAACTTCTTCCTAACATCCAGCCTAAACCTCCCCTGGCACAGCTTGATACTGTGTCCCCTTGTTCTGGTGCTGGTTGCCTGGGAGAAGAGACCAACCCCTTCCTGGCTACAACCTCCCTTCAGGTAGTTGTACAAAGCAATAAGGTCTCCCCTGAGCCTCCTCTTCTCCAGGCTAAGCAACCCCAGTTCCCTCAGCCTCTCCTCATAGGGCTTGTGCTCCAAACCTCTCCACAGCTTTGTTGCCCTTCTCTGGACATGTTCCAGCAACTCAACATATTTCCTAAACTAATGGGCCCAGAACAGGACACAGGACTCAAGGTGTGGCCCAAACAGTGCTGAGTACAGGGGCAGAATGACTTCCCTGCTCCTGCTGGCCACACTATTCCTGATGCAGGCCAGGATGCCATTGGCCTTCTTGGCCACCTGGGCACACTGCTGGCCTATGTTCAGCCTACTATCAACCAGTACCCCCAGGTCCCTTTCTTCCTGGCTGCTCTCCAGCCACTCTGACCCCAGCCTGTAGCACTGCATGGGGTTGTTGTGACCAATGTGTAGAACCCGGCACTTAGATGTGTTAAATCTCATGCCCCTGGACTCTGCCCATCTGCCCAGCCTGTCAAGGTCCCTCTGCAATTCTCTCCTACCCTCTAACACATCAACACCTGCCTCCAACTTGGTGTCACCTGCAAATTTACTGATGATGGTCACAATCCCCTTGTCCGGATCATCGATAAAGATATGAACAGGATGGGGCCCAGCCCTGATCCCTGGGGCACACCACTAGTGCCTGGCTGCCAGCTGGATGTGGCACCATTCACCATCAGTCTCTGGGCTCAGCTCTCCAGCCAGTTCCTAACCCAGCACAGAGTGCTGCTGTCCAAGCCACAGGCTGACAGCTTGGCCAGGAGTTTGCTGTGGTGGATGGTATCAATCATTTATTCCAGACTGAAATAAAAATTATATAGTAATTTGAATAAAAAAACCCAACTTGGCAATTGTAAATTGTGTTGAAAATATTCAACATCTTTTAAAACACGTCAAGTTCTCTTTTTTCAACAACTGTTTCTCCATGCATTTTTTTTCCTAAAATAAATAAATAAACATTGATAACAAAAAAGGGAGGAAAAAATTAATATCTATGTTTCATTTTTCTTCCCCAAAAGCTGAAGACTCCAGTCATTTAACATGCAACCAAAATAACTTCACAATAATTCTTGTTTGTGCCATTTGGGAATCTGAAGCAATGTTTCTGGGATTGAACTTTTGTTGTGCTGATCTGCTTCAGCTGTGCATTTCTTAACTAGGAACGCTCAATTTTTTTTCCTAAGATGGGCGGATATGAAGTACAATAATTTAAGATTTCAAGATGCTCCTAAGAAACATAGTTTAGAAGAGCCTGACATGTTTTCAAACTTGGTTGACACCCTGCATCTTCAGCAGAAGTTAACACGACAGAGCTCCAGCTTTTCAAAGTCTCTTTGTGTGGTCTTGAAAAAGTAAAAAAAACCCACCTTCCCTACTGCTGCATGTGTCAGGATCAAACATTCATCATTAGGCAAGATATCATATCCATATCTTTAGAGAGAGGAAAAAAAAAATGTGGGAGATAAATCCCACAGGAACTAAACACATTCAAAGTGCCTAGCAAGGTTAATTTTCTGTCTGTTCACCACCGCCTCCCAATGAAAGCTGCGCAACTGAAAAGGAAAGACCTTCTCTCGCAAGTGTTTTCCTTATTGACACGAATTTTTATTGTTTATTCATGCTCACTATAGCAGGGAAGAAGTATTTTGCTCCAAACAGGCTATTTATACTGCTTTCTAATTTTCCATTTCAATGACTTTATGGCTCGTCCTTCAGCTTTGCAGCTTCCTCTGCTAAAGTTTTCCTCCTCTCTCAAGCTGAGAAGGACAGCTTGAAAGAGTACAATGTAGATCTTTCATTCCAATTAAACCAGGTTAAAAAAACCACACCACAACACTAGGTGTGAGCATGCCTTCTGCATTTCCTGCAGAATTCCTGCTGTGCAGCGAAGTAATTTAAGCCTCAATGTAAAACACCTTCATGAAATAGGAGGGAGTAGGAATGCAGAGCCATCTCTAAAGCACAATGGATTCAATACATATGGCAGCTGTTTTCCAGGTACAAAAGAGGTATGTCTCTGCTTAATTGGACCTGGCAAGAGTCAAAAACTCCAAGGACTCAGGTTCAGTGACACCATGGTTGTGTAATCCAGGTCTGTATCAAATGCTGGCATAAGCTTGTTTCACTATTTCAGCCAAGTGACTCCCATAATTTCCAATGAAAATGAAGCGACGCACAAAAGAAAAATAGATTAATTCCTTCTTATTATGAATGACTATGGGTTAGAAACACCCAAAAGAAAACTTAAGTGTTTTCTGGAGCATACAATATCTAGGTAGGTCCAAAAGGATTAGAATTCTGGATATTCAAGGAATTCACTACTGATTTATTTATATACTTATCTATCTTATTTTTATTTTAGGCTATACTACAAGGTATGGCACTGTTCCATACAGAGAAAGTAAAGTTCTTTTCTTGAAAGCAATTCATAAAGTTGTTTAAGCTGTCTGAGAGAACACAGATATTCTGGCTGATAGCTTTCTCTGTGGAAAGTGAACACCAGATCCCTTTGATGCAAACTGTGCTATCTGCAGCTTGAGGCATCATGGGCAGAAGTCACCAGCATTAATTTTGTCACCACACTAGCCACCTCTTTGGTCTCCTGTGTTCTGCAAAGGTTTCTAAAGATAACTTTCATTACTTTGGCTACTCAGACTTGTAGGCTGCTTAAAGATTGCAAAACAATGTTGAATTTCTGCTCTCTGCTGCTGTTGTTGCACACATCACACAGAAGACTGAGAATGGCTGGTAGATGTCCTTTTATTCCACATGAAGCCACAATAAGGACAAGGTTTATTTACTCTCTGTTAGAGAGGTGGTCCACCTTTTTAGAGGGTGGTCCAGAATCAATGTCTTTATCATACAATCACAGAGTAATTTCATTTGGAAGGGAACTTGAGAGGTCTCTAGGCCAATCTCCTGTTTGAAACAGGGTCTGCTGTGAAGTTGATCACACCTTTATCTAGTCAGGTCTTGAAAAATTCTAAAGATGAAGACCATTCCAGCACTTCACTGTCCTCATTGTGAGAATGTTTCCTCCTATAATACAGCCTGAACATCTTCATATTCAGTTTATGACCTTTTTTTTTCCATTTGTTGTGTCATCCTGCTTCTCAGTAAGAGCCCAGCACTATCTTCTTGAGTAATTTATTGTAGATATTAGAAGTTTAGATTCATAGGTTCACAGAGTGGTTTGGGATGGAAGGGACCTTAGTTCCAACTCCACTGCCATGGGCAGGGACACCCTCCCCTAGACCAGATTGATCAAGGCCTCATCCCCCTTAAGCATTTAATTCTGCATTCTGAAGTTGTGTGTGGGCAATTTATCTTCTTTAGTCATTGGTGCACCAATCAACTAATAAAAAAGTTTTGATTATTGTTGTTGTGATTGCTTATTTAGTAATTAGATACATGTTGTAAGTAAAGTAAATTCCTCTCTCATCTATCTTGTGATCATAAGCACCAGTAGAGTGGCCCACAATTCTATAAGCATTCATTCCTGGCCTGTATGAGGAATAGTGTGGCCAGCAGGAACAGGGAAGTCATTATGCCCCTGTACTCAGCACTGGTTAGGCCATGCCTTGAGTACTGTGTCCAGTTCTGGGCCCCTCAGTTTAGGAAAGATGTTGAGTTCCTGGAACATGTCCAGAGACATCCTAGGGTGCTGAGAGAGCTGGCGGATGTGCTAGCTAGGCCACTCTCCATCATTTTCCTCCAGTCCTGGCTCACTGGTGAGGTCCCAGATGACTGGAAACTGGCCAACGTGGTCCCCATCCACAAGAAGGGTCGGATGGAGGAACCTGGAAACTCCAGGCCAGTCAGCCTGACCTCAGTGCCAGGGAAAGTGATGGAGCAGATTATCCTGGCAGCAATAACTGCGCACCTGAAGGATGGCCAAGGGCTCAGGTCCAGCCAACATGGATTCAGGAAGGGCAGATCCTGCCTCTCCAACCTGATCTCTTTCTATGATCAGGTGACCCGCCTGGTGGATGTGGGGAGGCCTGTGGATGTGGTCTACCTAGACTTCAGCAAGGCCTTTGACACCGTCCCCCACAGCAAACTGCTGACTAAGCTGTCAGCCTGTGGATTGGACCACTACACTCTGTGCTGGGTTAGGAACTGGCTGGAGGGCCGGGCCCAGAGAGTGGTCGTGAACGGTGCCGCATCCAGCTGGAGGCCAGTCACCAGTAGTGTCCCCCAGGGATCAGTGCTGGGCCCTGTCCTCTTCAACATATTCGTTGATGATCTGGATGAAGGGGTAGAGTCAGTCATCAGCAAGTTTGCAGATGACACAAAGTTAGGGGCAGATGTTAGTCAATTAGAGGGTAGAAAGGCTCTGCAGAGGGACCTCGACCGACTGGAAAGATGGGCAGAGTCCAATGGGATGGCTTTCAACAAGTCCAAGTGCCGAGTGCTGCACTTTGGCTACGGCAATCCCATGCAGAGCTATAGGCTGGGGTCGGAGTGGCTGGAGAGCTCCCAGACAGAGAGGGACCTGGGTGTGCTGATCGACAGCCACCTGAATATGAGCCAGCAGTGTGCTCAGGTGGCCAGGAGGGCCAATAGCATTCTGGCCTGCATCAGGAATAGTGTGGCCAGCAGGAGCAGGGAGGTCATAGTGCCCCTGTACTCTGCTCTGGTTAGGCCACACCTTGAGTACTGTGTCCAGTTCTGGGCTCCTCAGTTTAAGAAGGACATTGAGACACTTGAGCGTGTCCAGAGAAGGGCAACAAGGCTGGTGAGAGGCCTTGAACACAAGCCCTATGAGGAGAGGCTGAGGGAGCTGGGATTGTTTAGCCTGGAGAAGAGGAGGCTCAGGGGTGACCTCATTGCCCTCTACAACTACCTGAAGGGTGGTTGTAGCCAGGAGGGAGTTGGCCTCTTCTCCCAGGCAACCAGCACCAGAACAAGGGGACACAGTCTCAAGCTGCGCCAGGGGAGGTTCAGACTCGAGGTGAGGAGGAAGTTCTTCACTGAGCGAGTCATTCGGCATTGGAATGGGTTGCCCAGGGAGGTGGTTGAGTCATCGACCCTGGAGGCGTTCAAGGGGAGATTGGACGTGGCACTTGGTGCCATGGTCTAGTCGTGGGGTCTGCGGTGTCAGGTTGGACTCGATGATCCTCGAGGTCCTTTCCAACCTAAGTGATACTGTGATACTGTGATACTGTAACAAAGCTGGGGAGGGGTTTGGAGCACAAGCCCTATGAGGAGAGGCTGAGGGAGCTGGGGTTGCTCAGCCTGGAGAAGAGGAGGCTCAGGGTAGACCTTATTGCTCTCTACAACTACCTGAAGGGAGGTTGTAGCCAGGTGGGGGTTGGTCTCTTCTCCCAGGCAGCCACCACCAGAACAAGAGGACACAGCCTCAAGCTGCGCCAGGGGAGGTTTAGGCTGGATGTTAGGAAGAAGTTCTTCCCAGAAAGAGAGATTGGCCATTGCAATGGGCTGCCCAGGGAGGTGGTGGAGTCACCATCACTGGCGGTGTTTAAGAAGTGACTGGATGAGGCACTTTGTGCCATGGTTAAGTTGATTAGATTAGTGTTGCGTGATAGGTTGGACTCAATGATCTCAAAGGTCTTTTCCATTTTCCATTTTCCATTTTCCATTTTTCATTCTCTATTCTATTCTATTCTATTCTATTCTATTCTATTCTATTCTATTCTATTCTATTCTATTCTATTCTATTCATTAAGCCTGTGATTCAGGCTTATCTTTCTAATAGAATAAACCTTTATTTAGAATAAACCAAACCAGTTTGGAAGAGACCTTCAAGATCATCGCGTCCAACACATCAACCAATCCAACCCACCCAAACAACTAACCCATGGCACCAAGTACCCCATCAAGTCTCCTCCTGAACACCTCCAATGATGGTGTCTCCTCCACCTCCTTGGGCAGCCCATTCCAATGGGCAATCACTCTTTGTCTAGTGAAGCATTGAAGGCAGCACTTCTCTGCCTCAGCAATGCACTGCATGGCCCATCGTTTTCTTGACAACGTGGTGGGAACTGACAAAGAATTACCCATTCACTTATGGGACACATGAGGGCCTGAAGACAATTTTCATAGGAGGACTACATTTTTGAATAGTTTTGGGTTTTGTTTGTTTGTTTGTTTTGGTAATTATAATTGTTTTAGGAATAGGCCATGGCTCTCTATCAAAGAAATCTGTGCATGAATTAGGTCATGAGCTTTCAATCCCCAGTTCTATTATGGCTTTCTGTTTAGACTGCATTGGTCTAAATAGCAGGGTAATTATTTAATCTTCCTTTATATCCAAAGAGGGAAAACAGGCACTTCCTCAGAATGATCACTTCCCTCCTAAACCAGACAAGACATTTCAACATTATAAGCACCTCTTGTTGCCTAATGACTTGCTTAAGGAAAGGCCTAGTTTCCTGGGTTAAGTGCAGTCATCTACATTTCAGACTTCTAAAAAGTGAGATGAATCCTACTGTTTTTCTGAGCCTCGGTTAACAGTGTTGACTGTGTCTCAGGTGGGATTAATTGGAATGATGAGCCTTAAGGATTTTTAGCATCCAGGAGGAACTAGGGGCTGTGATTTAGCAGCATATGTGCATTAAGGAATTTATGGATGATGTTGCTGTGTTGGGTGAAAATAATAGCATATGATGGAAGATCACTCGCTGGAGTCCTCTCAGAAACAGGCACAATATGCCTTCCACATTCTCCCTCCAAACTGGAATGGAGAATGTGGTGCTGCATCTCCCTGCAGGAGAATCTGCCTTTCATTGTCAACACTCTGCTACAGAGGAGGAGCCAAATTAATGAAACTCAGAAATTCACCTCAGCTTCCTCAGTTGCAAATCATGCTTTAAATTTTTATGTGGAATGGTATGATGGGTATAATGCACGATTCCATTTCAGGTAATTACATTCTGTCTGTTTAAAATTCTCCCTCTAGTTTCAGCTGGGAAAATGATTCTTCATTTCTCCCCCCTGCACCCCACTGGGTAGGTACCAGTGCTGTCAGAGAGTGGTTGCTGTGTACCACCCCCATGTCCTCCACGTACATACATACACAAATTGTGGTTATGTTAGACTGAGCCCTGCATATGCAGGTTTTTATTCTGCTTGCAATTGAAATTGGTTGGAATTGCCTGGGCATAGCTGAGAGCAATATTCAACCTGCAGTTTTCAAATCACAGGGGATGGAAGCGGCTGTGAAAATTCCATGCTATGGCCAGTGTCTGTAGCTAAAGAACAACATTTTATCAAGGATACAGAATCATACAATTCTTCCTCATCCCCTAGTGAAGCAGATGAGTCTCAGCTGATGGATTGTAAAACCAGGTAATATGAGGCAGGAAGAGTTGAAGCAATGTGCTGGCTACCAGGCAGTGTGGATGGAGTCAGACGGGTTCTTGCAATCTGGTCTGAGGTGTTCAGAGAGGTAAGAATTGGATTACATGGTTCTATAAAAGGTGATTTAATTGGTCTGTTTTACTGGGCAAATAATCTAGGAGCACTCACATGGTCATTGCCAGTTGAAAGAGCTAGTAACCAGAAACAGAGGGTAGCTTGTCTTAAAGCTCCAACCCAAATTGCCAGCACTTTTTAACTGGGCACTGCGTCAATGGGAAGACATAGCTAAAAGGCAAGTGGATGCCATACCAGCTTTTCCCTCTCCTGCCAAACCCATGTGTACAGCAAGCCTTATTCTGTGGGGCTCAAGGTTAGCCCCACAATTCATCTGGGTTTAAAACTGGGAGTGGGAGGGTCAAGTTTGAGTTACTGCGTCTACTTTTCTGGGCAGCTGCAGCCCTGTGGTGTGTACTAGCAGTCCTGGAGCCTGCTTCCCAGTGGCAAGAAATGAGGCAAGAAAACCCAGGTGTTCATTCTGCAGACTGTATTGCTTCATTCGTCTCCTTCATACCTACAACTGATCAGTTTTCCCTTTTTTGCTTCTTTTCCCCCCCTTCCTTTTCCTTTTATATTTTTCCTTCCCTCTCCCCACCCCTCCCCCAACTCCATTCCCCCACCCCCCAATTCCCTTGCAAATGTTTCCTTCTCAAGATATATTTACATTTTATTCATGACTCTGTCAGGATTAATTTCAGTGCTTCACTCTGCCTGTGACTCCTCATGTATAATGAATGAAGCAGCAGCTGCTGCAGCTGACAGCCTGGGCACTCCAAGGGCATATCCACAGCAGCATCATTGGCAACTTCTTACCAGAAAGGATTTTAATACCCCTGATGTCTGAACTGCATTTCTGGCCAGGGCATGCTTTAGGAAAGAATTGTGGCAGCTCTAAGCAGAAGGTACTTTCCAAATGACTTTCTCACTCTTTAACTGTGTGCATTGATAATAGCAAAGACTTTGGGTTCATCACTGTCTAAAAGCTGTAAGGTGCTGAGTGTCTGGATTTGATTACATTGATGAAATCCTGTGGAATTACTTAGCTATCTCATTACTGTAAGAAACTAATCCTGAATCCAGAGTAGCACAAAGACACAGCCTCTGTTTTTCCGTTTTCATCACGCAGAATAAATTATTTATAACATGACTCTCCAGAGGCCAAGGATGTTTTTGCACCTAAAATGCTCTCAGAGTCCAAATGATCTGTGGGTCTGCCACTGAGTTCTTAGGTAGTGATAGGAAGTCCGTTCACCTTGGTGTTACACACTCTTCACATTGAAACAAGGGTTTAATATTTCTTGTGGTTTTTTTTCTTCCTGGTATTTTGCTTATTTAGATTGGGAACTTCTTTAGAGAGTGAGATGTTTGGATGGACCCTAACAGTCTGACATCTTGATCTTCATGGAGATTTGTAGGTCGAGCCAAAATAAGAGTAATTGCAGTAATCAAACAATGTTTTGGGGATCCCTAACTGAATTGCTACCTCGGCCATGTACAGCACCCATTTGCAGTCAAGCAACAAATAATTGTAGAAGTTACCCCCAAAGATAGTATTTTGTTTCTTTTTAAAATTATGGGAATATCAATTTTGAGGGAATTTGGAAAAATACATTTCAGATCAACATTTAAAGATACCAAAACATCAGCATTTCCAGGTGATCACTACTTAAATAGAAAAGGTCATAATTTTATGTTTCAATAGTTCTAATCATTGTGGACTTCTTTCATTTTCACTCCATGAATACTTTTCACATTTTAACTCCTTTTTTTTTTTTTTTTTTTTTTTAATTGTAAACCAACCTCCAGTTTTTACCAGATTGTCATCCCAGACTCAAGTTCTATTTTCATATCATGTCAGGGAAAAATCTCAGATGACAGAACTCTTTTCCATCTTCACATCCTCTTGTGAATGCAGCCCACAAGGTTGAGATACAAAATCCCTTCTAGTGCCTTTGATAATTATAATGTTTGTTCTGGCTCATAAAATCATGCTTCTTAGAAAAAAAACAATCAATTTTGAGTCTTGTAAGGTGACATTACTAAAACAACTTCCAAAATAGTTTGTAAATATTGGTCTTAGTGAATGTGTCCAGAGAAGGACAACAAAGCTGCTGAGGGGTTTGGAGCACAAGCCCTATGAGGAGAGGCTGAGGGAGCTGGGGTTGCTTAGTCTGGAGAAGAGGAGGCTCAGGAGAGACCTTATTGCTCTCTACAACTACCTGAAGGGAGGTTGTAGCCAGGTGGAGGTTGGTCTCTTCTCCCAGGCAACCAGCACCAGAACAAGAGGACACAGTCTCAAGCTGTGCCAGGGGAGGTTTAGACTGGATGTTAGGAAGAAGTTCTTAATAGAAAGAGAGATTGGCCATTGGAATGTGCTGCCCAGTGAGGTGGTGGAGTCACCGTCACTGAAAGCATTTAGGAAGAGATTGGGTGAGGCACTTTGCGCCATGGTTTAGTTAATTAGATAGTGTTGGATGATAGGCTGGACTCGATCTCAAAAGTCTCTTCCAACCTGGTTAATTCCATTCCATTCCATTCCATTCCATTCCATTCCATTCCAATTCTAATTAAATGCCCAGTTCTAGAGAAATTGGACAGATTATATGGGCAAAAAATTATTCATCTAGGAATTAAGGTCTTGTGTTTTGACTCTTGCTGACTAATTTGAACACTGCCGATTTGACAAATGAAGGAGTTCACTAACTTTTCACAGGTGGTGAAAGTGAGGCCTATGATATGCAGATGGTTTGTCATAGACTCAGTCACTTGAAAAATTGAGATCATCACTTAGAGGGATCCCTTGCCTGCAGCGCTGCATACAGTCCAATACACTCAGTTGACATCAGAAACCTGAAATAATTAGTGAGATGCCACACAGAAGAGAGCACCTATCATAATGATGGATTCTACACAGGAAATTACTCTGCCACTTTGCTCTGCTCACTCTTGCTGTGGGGTGTAGAACCACCATCCCTTACAGGGTTTAAATCGGGGATTTTTTTTTTTATCTCACTTGTCCAGTACTTTGTTAAAGCAGTTATACTGAATTACTGGGACTTTCACTACTTCTTCTATACTTACATCTGGTTTTTATTCTTCTGCTAGCTGAAGACAATGCAAGGCCTTTTACAAACCATATATCTCTCCAATCAAGAGGTCCATGTTCATTCAGATATACTGTCACTTAAGTAATTCTTCTTTATTCATCTGTTGTACCGCTGCAAATTTTGTAACCAAAACAAGTCTATGAGAATATATTAAACAGGAGAATCTAGATGATGGCAATTCAGAAGACACTACTTTCCTCTTGGCAAGTGCTTTATTTTTCTTTCTTTTTTCTTTATACAGAATACTTGTGATAGGACATTATGAGGATGATCAGAGGGCTGGAGCACCTCTCCTTTGAGGACAGACTGAAGGAGTTGGGGCTGTTCAGTCTGCAGAAGAGAAGGCTCTGAGGTGACCTATTGTGGCCTTCCAGTATCTGAAGGGGGCCTACAGGAATGCTGTGGAGGGACTTCTTAGGATATCAGATGGTGATAGGACTAGGGGGAATGGAATGAAGCTGGAGGTGGGGAGATTCAGACTGGACATGAAGAAGAAGTTCTTCACTGTGAGAGTGGTGAAGCCCTGGAATGGGTTGTCCAGGGAGGTGGTTGAGGCCCCGTCCCTGGAGGTGTTTAAGACCAGGCTGGATAAGGCTCTGGCCAGCCTGATCTAGTGTGAGGTGCCCCTGCCCATGGCAGAGGGGTTGGAACTAGATGATCCTTGTGGTCCCTTCCAACCCTGACTGATTCTGTGAGTCTGTGATTCTGTGACAGTAACCATATCTGTACCCCTACAAATAGCCATTCATCCCAGCATGGTAACTAATTTTTTGAGATACTTAACATCCTAGCCATTGTTGTACTGTTCAAATAATCAACATAAAATTTCTAAAATATACCCTGCATTTTCACCTGGGTACTGTATTCTTTATCAGCTGCTGTACTGGTAGGTGTTGTTGTTATGCCCAGCTAAACACTAGGGAATGCTCTTCATTCATGTGGATATTGCTGTTTTCCATACTGCATTTTCTGCTATAGAAGTCTGTAGTTTCATAATTCTCAAGCTTGTGAAATTCAAGCCTTTATTTTCTTGTAAGGAAATAAAACCAGTTACACATATCCTGACTCCCACAAGATGATGAAAAAAGACCTCTTTGTGCATAATCTACCTCTTGGATCATCTCAAGCCCCATCTCAAGATGCCTCTTACTTTACAGAATACAGAATACAGAATTAACCAGGTTGGAAAAGACCTTTGAGGTCATCGAGTCCAACCTATCACCCAACACCATCTAATCAACTAAACCATGGCACCAAGCACCCCATCCAATCTCTTCTTAAACACTTCCAGTGATGGTGAATCCACCACCTCCCTGGACAGCACATTCCAATAGCCAATCTCTCTTTTTGTGAAGAACTTCCTCCTAACATCCAGCCTAAACCTCTCCTGGTGCAGCTTGAGACTGTGTCCTCTTGTTCTGTCTTGTATCTGGTATAAGTCAACAACCTGCCTTTATGGAAAGCTGTAAGACCCTCAGTAGAATTTGTAAAAATATTCTTAGACGCTGAGAGGGTGTGAGTATAATGTAATTCTTCTAACTTTCATATTCCGACATGCAAAGGTCACACTGGTGCTGAGTGCCTCTGAGAACAGGAAAAATTAGAATGGAATGGAATGGAATGGAATAGAATAGAATAGAATAGAATAGAATAGAATAGAATAGAATAGAATAGAATAGAATAGAATAGAATAGAATAGGATTCTATAGGAACCAGGTTGGAAAAGACCTTTGAGATCATCCAACCTATCACCCAACACCATCTTATCAACTAAACCTTGGTATTTAATATCTCCCTTATCCTCTAATTTATTCAGATGAGCAGAAAATAAATTAAATTGCTTACTTTCCTGTCATGAAAAAACTAAAATTAAAAGTAAAATCTTGGAGACAGTCCTGAACTGTGAGGAATGTATGTCTCTGCTTCTCACAGCTTCAACCATGCCCATTTAAAAGATTTTCAGAAATACATCAAATTCAGGAGAAATAACAGTCATACTGAGTGAATTTTAAAAGCAGTGACCATATGTGTGATAGGTATGCTTATCTGTGATATCTTCTACCCCAACGATGGTCTACGGCAGTAAGCTTTGCTGTGAGCAAGAAGACTGGTAATCATGTCTGCTGACTTCAGTTCTAGCTCTGCTCCCATTTTCTCAGTTTATTCTAGCATTTAATGAAAGGCAGCTCCATCTTGTCTACTTTTGAGTCTTGGTGCTGCAGAAACTTACTCACCAGTGGCAAGGCAGTCGTTGCTTCAGAACTGAGACAGAAGGGCTGAACAAGCATCACCTGGTACTACCAGGGAGCCAATCAGAAAAATCAGGTAGAGTCTCATATGTTAAAAGATGCATATTGTGCTCAAGTTAGCAGTCGGGACATAGAATATAGAATAAACCAGGTTGGAAAAGACCTGAGATCATTGAGTCCAAACCCATCACCCATATCATCAAGTCCAACCTATCATCCAACACTATCTAATCAACTAAACCATGGCACCAAACACCCCATCCATTTCCTTCTTAAACACCTCTGGTAATGGTGACTCCACCACCTCCCTGGGCAGCCCATTCCAATGGCCAATCACTCTTTCTGTGAAGAATTTCTTCCTAACATCCAGCCTAAACCTCCCCTGGCATGCTCAGTGCAATTTAAATCTAAAACATTGATTAAAAACCGCTTGAAGTGCACCTGAGGTATGGATTGATAACATTTTATCAGTCTAAGACACCAGAGAATTCACAGAAAAATCCCTTATTATTCAACAAAATGGCCTGTTTACATGTAGAGAAGAGTCAGAACCAGGAATAGAGGGGGAAAAAAAACAAAACCAAAACTCTTCTGGTCCAAAGCCGTGTTAGAAGATCCAGGTAATAAGAGTTTGTCTGTATACCTTATCTGAACTGTTCAAGTTGTCCAATACTGTACCAAAAATAACAAGGTGATATTTGCTTTTGACAAAAATGATCTCTTCATTTCAAGGTTTATTTTGTCATTTCTAAATATGAACAACACTGTAGCAAGGACTATTAAGCTTCCCCCCCCCCCCCCCCCATATTGCAAAGTTAGAAATGAGTTTTCAGAGAACACTTTGGGAAGTGTTTGTCTCCCTATCTGAGTTTCTTCTTCTTCCTCCTTCACATTAAGAAAAGACTTGAGCACTGATTAAAGAAAGTGTTAAAGAAGTTGTTAGATTATGTAGGAATAAAATTAGGGAGGCAAAGGCCCAGTTGGAACTGAAGCTGGCCACCTCTGTCAAAGATAATAAAAAGCATTTTTACAAATATATTAACAATAAAAAGAAGGGCAGGAAGAACCTCCACTCCTTATTGGACCTGGAGGGGAACACAGTGACTGAAGACGAGGGAAAGGCTGAGGTCCTGAACGCCTTTTTCGCCTCAATGTTTAACAGCAAGGCAGGAGTTCAGGACGAGTGGCCTCCTGAGCTGGGCAATGGGGTCGGGGAGCAGTGTGATGCCCCGGAAATCCATGAGGAATTAGTTCGGGACCTGCTGAGCCACTTGAACACTCACAAGTCCATGGGACCGGATGGGATCCATCCTAGGGTGCTGAGAGAGCTGGCAGATGAGCTGGCCAAGCCGCTCTCATAGTTTCATAGTTTCATAGTTTCATTCAGGGTTGGAAGGGACCACACGGATCATCTAGATCCAACCCCCCTGCCATGGGCAGGGACACCCCATACTAGACCAGGCTGGACAGAGCCTCATCCAGCCTGCTCTTAAACACCTCCAGGGACGGGGCCTCGACCACGTCCCTGGACAACCCATTCCAGTGCTTCACCACTCTCATGGTGAAGAACCTCCTCCTCACATCTAGCCTGAATCTCCCCACCTCCAGCTTCATTCCATTCCCCCTATATTCTCCATCATTTTCCTCCAGTCCTGGCTCACTGGTGAGGTCCCAGATGACTGGAAACTGGCCAATATAGTCCCCATCCATAAGAAAGGTTGGATGGAGGAACCTGGAAACTACAGGCCAGTCAGCCTGACCTCAGTGCCAGGGAAAGTGATGGAGCAGATTATCCTGGCAGCACTAACTGCGCACCTGAAGGATGGCCAAGGGCTCAGGTCCAGCCAACATGGATTTAGGAAGGGCAGGTCCTGCCTCTGCAACCTGATCTCCTTCTATGATCAGGTGACCCACCTGGTGGACGTGGGGAGACCTGTGGATGTGGTCTACCTGGACTTCAGCAAGGCCTTTGACACCGTCCCCCACAGCAAACTGCTGTCTAAGCTGTCAGCCCGTGGCTTGGACCACTACACTCTGTGCTGGGTTAGGAACTGGCTGGAGGGCTGAGCCCAGAGAGTGGTGGTGAATGGTGCCACATCCAGCTGGTGGCCAGTCACCAGTGGCGTCCCCCAGGGATCAGTGCTGGGCCCTGTCCTCTTTAGCATCTTCATTGATGATCAGGATGAGGGGGTCGAGTCAGTCATCAGCAAGTTTGCAGATGACACCAAGTTAGGAGCAGATGTTAGTCAGTTAGAGGGTAGAAAGGCTCTGCAGAGGGACCTCGACCGACTGGGCAGATGGGCAGAGTCCAATGGGATGGCATTCAACAAGTCCAAGTGCCGAGTGCTGCACTTTGGCTACGGCAATCCCATGCAGAGCTACAGGCTGGGGTCAGAATGGCTGGAGAGCTGCCAAACAGAGAGGGACCTGGGGGTGCTGATCGACAGCCACCTGAATATGAGCCATCAGTGTGCCCAGGTGGCCAAGAAGGCCAATGGCATCCTGGCCTGCATTAGGAATAGTGTGGTTAGCAGGAGCAGGGAAGTCATTGTGCCCCTGTACTCTGCTTTGGTTAGGCTGCACCTTGAGTACTGTGTTCAGTTCTGGGCCCCTCAGTTTAAGAAGGACATCGAAACACTTGAGCGTGTCCAGAGAAGGGCAACAAGGCTGGTGAGAGGCCTTGAACACAAGCCCTATGAGGAGAGGCTGAGGGAGCTGGGATTGTTTAGCCTGGAGAAGAGGAGGCTCAGGGGTGATTTCATTGCTGTCTACAACTACCTGAAAGGTGGTTGTAACCAGGAGGGGGTTGGTCTCTTCTCCCAGGCAACCAGCACTAGAACAAGGGGACAGAGTCTCAAGCTGCGCCAGGGGAGGTTTAGACTCGAGGTGAGGAGGAAGTTCTTCACCAAGTGAGTCATTCGTCATTGCAACAGGCTGCCCAGGGAGGTGGTTGAGTCGCCGTCCCTGGAGGCGTTCAAGAGGATATTGGACGTGGCACTTGGTGCCAAGGTCTAGTCATGGGGTCTGTGTTAATAGGTTGGACTCGATGATCCTCGAGGTCCTTTCCAACCTAAGTTATACTGTGATACTGTGATACTGTGATACTGTGTCTTATGGTCATACTTCTACATCTGTAGAAGAACAATTCCCTGGGAACTAATCTGTTTTAGTCTGGGAACTTGTGATGATTTTAGCCTTAATTGGGACTTAAGAGTTCAGACGGGGGCAAGGCTGAGAATCCCTCCCCCACTACCCCCCTCCTCTTTCCCAATAGAGAGGGAAAATATATAAGAAAGGGAAGGAACAAATCCATCAAGAAATAATTTGGAGTTGGCTTGGAAGTAGAGAGGTAAAGAATTTTTCTTTAAAAAAGAAAATTTAAAAAAAAAAAATAATATATATATATATATGTGTATGTGTGTGTGTATATAACCAATAACAGGCAGGGTTCACAAGGGTAAGGAAGGCGGATGGATGGGGAAAAAAAATATATGAAATACAAAACCAGTCCTTTGCAAAGGCATGGATGTAGCTGGGAGAAGAACCTGGCCAAACCACATGGCAGAGAAGCAGGAAGCCAGCAGCAAGTCTCTTTCGTCTCCGCAAGGCAGAAGGAAGAGAGCAATGGCTGCAGTGTCCTTTTTATACCCTTGCTGGACAGGGAGGGGGAGCAGAACAGACTAATTCAGTTTCCCAGGAGGAAAACACCCCACAGGGAGGGCAAAAGCTCTCACAAGCCCTCCCCCTCTGCTTCCAGGATGGGTATAACCTATCACAGAACAGGATCCATGTCCACAGATATATAAATTTTTAAAAATATATGTATTAATTTTAAAAGGTTACCTTTATTTTCCATTTGCTAGCAATCCCTAATCCAAAACATTATATCTTAGGCAAATTTGGTACAGCAATACTGAGCTTATTGTATTTCAGGATTTTATAAAGTGCCAAAAAGTGTTCCTGGGTACCCAAATCTAATTGCTCATTCTGTTGTATGGCTAGAATGGTCCCTGGAGGGGATTTGGCTTCTGCACTCTCCCAGATAATCACTCTGGCATTAACAGGGGCCAGAAGCTTCTCTCAATAGGCAGCCTGGATAAAGTATCCTGTTGGAAGGAAGAGAGAATTCAGTGGTAGAGATACACACCAGTTTCTAGTTGTGCTCCTCAGTGCTAAAGAGAGCACTGCCATGATTCATTTATGAACATGAGAAGCAAAATCATAGCATCACTTTATCTACACACAGAGCTGGTTTTTTTTCTTCTTTTCCTTCAGGGTTGATCAGATTTTATGCTGCATACAGCCTTCATTTGCCTTTACATACAAGAATGCAATTTCAGAATAACAAAACAGAAGTCAGTGCAGGTAAACCTGATGGGCCAGTGGCAAAAGACATCTGGAGTTCTGTTTCACTTTTCATACACTGGGGTCTAAATTCATAATGTCTAAAGACCACCTTACATGTGAAGCATCTAAACACAGGACCAATCTGCTCAGATTACCCAGCTTGTGCACAGTGCTTTTCTATCCAGACCTTTAGATTCAGTTACCGTTTTATCAAGTAAAAGGAGACTGTAGGCAGTATTTTTGCAGTCAGTACTTAGAGTGCACTTGATTGCATTAATACTTGTATATGCTGTGTTACATAAGCAGAAAATGATTAAGACACATTTGTTGAACTGTAACAACTGTTGTTCTTACCAATAATAACAGCCACCGTTATGCATGTGAAATGCAATCAGATGCTGTGCTTCAGGATGTCAGATGATTGTTTCTCTTGCTGAAAGCTTGCAGAGGAGGGTCAAAAAGCAATTTGTTGCCATTATGTATTTCTGTAATTTAAGGGTTGAAGGAAGGTGGACATGATGGACTGCTAGTCCTAAAGAGAACAGTATGTACTACTAAGATCCAGGTTAGATTTGCCTTGGTGCTTTACCTGGATGACTAGCACACCTAGTAAAGACCCTTTTCTCTATATTTTTGCTGTGCTATGAAGGATCTTTCAGAAAAATTGAAAAAAGGCTTCTGGACCTTGTGCTTTGTATCAAACAAAAGTCATTGGATGAGTAAGAAGGGATCCCTGGGCAGAGTAATGAAAGAAACAGCCTTCAATAAGCAGTTTCCTGAGCTGGCAAAAAGTAATTGTGTTTCTGAGTAACCATTTCTTCCCAGGGCACCTACTGGGGATATCTTAGCTGTGTACTCTCTTTTCCTGCAAGGATACCCCTTATGATATCATGCAGGCCCACATACCCACTCTGCTACTCACTTCCTTCTCCAGACTTGTCCAAGCCAACCACTAAGGCAGGTCAGTCAACATTTTAATTTCTCTCTCGATCATATAGGCACAGGACTATGCTTGCATATGCCAGCAGCAAATGAGCTTCTGCAGCCTAACTCCAGCATTGCACCAAAAAAAAAGAGGGAGCAGATTCAGACCAAACAACTGTCTGTGAATGATTAGAGGCAAATGGGATTCTGCAAATACAGAGTTGACAGGAGGCACTGGAGAAAAAACTCTTCATCAGGGGGTTCCCCATGGTGATTTGAAGGGTCATCGTGTGTACTGGTGGGATTCTCACTTTTTCTTGCTTCTTCCTTCCCAGAGGCATTTTCAGGATGAACATCATTCTCTGCCACATAATCACTTCTTTCTTCCCTCTCCCCATAGTGCACCCTTCCTTTACATGCTTATCGTGCTGAGCTGTGGTGTGTGGTTTTGTTTTCCTGCTTCTCCTCTGCCCCACTTTCTCTCCTTGAATAAATTTTTCTTACAGAAACAGAGCCTCATGAGATTTTTTTGATCAGTGAAATACTCGAGGCTTCATGAATTGCTTCTGAGTCTAAATGAACTCTGTATTTAATAGGACACTAGCAAGAACTGAGTGAACATTGGTGGAGTGCTCTCTGAGGAGGTCTTGCATCAGGTTTATCTTTGTGCATCTTAGGCATGGACAGAAAAAGTCTTTAACTCACTCCTGCGACAGAGGCATCTTCCTTTTCTGACACAAAGTGGTAGATGCTCAGTAATTATGGAGTCTGGAATGGTTCTGCCTTTTCTGGCTGTTTCCTTCACACTGTAACTGATCTGAGTAAATTTCTTTTGCTGTCTGGGCAAGAATATTTGTCATATTGAGAGTATGTTGCACCTGGAGACTATTAGATTAGTCAGGGAAACAGAGATTTGAACTCCTTTTAAATTGCTATATTGAATATGTCTCGGGGGTTAGGAATGTCTGAAGGTATAAACTCAATCAGAGAAAAATATGAGCATGGGGACTTGGGTGAAATTTGGGTCATTTTTTCTGGGTTTTGTTGAGGGAGACCTTATTGCTCTCTACAACTACCTGAAGGGAGGTTGTAGCCAGGTGGGGGCTGGTCTCTTTTCCCAGGCAGCCAGCAGCAGAATAAGAGGACACAGTCTCAAGCTGTGCCAGTGGAAGTTTAGGCTGGATGTTAGGAAAAACTTCTTCACAGAAAGAATGATTTGCCATTGGAATGTGCTGCCCAGGGAGGTGGTGGAGTCACCATCACTGAAGGTGTTTAGGAAGAGACTGGACTGGGTGCTTGGTGCCATGGTTTATTTGATTAGATAGTGTTGGATGATAGGTTGGACTTGATGATATCAAAGTTCTCTTCCAACCTTGTTAATTCTATTCTATTCTATTCTATTCTATTCTATTCTATTCTATTCTATTCTATTCTATTCTATTCTATTCTATTCTATTCTATTTGGTTTTTTAACAATAGAAGATATAAGATAGGCTGTGGAAAATGAGACAATTGTCCAAGAGAAGAATTATGTGAATGGGGGGGGGGGAACCTACAAAAATAACTATCAATGTTCAGACTGTATGATGGGTGTTCATCTGGCTAGGGTGAAACAGAAAAACAGGACAACATGAAATGAAGTTTCTTTTCAAAAGGCTGAAAATCTTCAAGGCAACAGGATTTTATTGCAAAGGAGGATATAGTTCCTCCAGATAAAAAGACAAACCACCACAGAGCCATGGGTTGAGTATTTCACTGTCAACCATGCAGATGTAGTGCAGACCAAATGACAGTCAATAAATATATTTGCATGGCTATGACAGAGCTCCCCAGATTCCTTCTCATCCCCCAGAAGGCTGGCTTTGCTGGCTGAGGCTATTCTGGGTCAAGATCACCAAGGTTGGAAGAGACCTCAAAGATCATCAAGTCCAACCTCTCACCACAGACCTCATGACTAAACCATGGCACCAAGTGCCACCTCCAATCCCTTCTTGAGCACCTACAGGGATGGTGACTCCACCACCTTCCTGGAGAGCCCATTCCAAAGGCTAACAACTCTCACTGTGAAGAACTTTCTCGTCACATCCAGCCTAAACCTCCCCGGCACAGCTTGAGACTGTGTCCTCTTGTTCTGGTGCTGATTGCCTGGGAGAAGAGACCAACCCCGTCCCAGATACAACCTCCTTTCAGGTAGTTGTAGACACCAATAAGGTCTCTCCTGAGCCTCCTCTTCTCCAGTCTATAAGTGAAGGAGATTCTGAGATGAGAAGTGTTTAACTCAATTTATTTTATGGGTTTTTTTTTTATACTGAGAGGTCATTTTCAAGAAGGTATAACTAAAAGCAGGTGTAAAGGACACAGGTGATATATTTCCCATAAATGGTTGTGCAAAGTCAACTACTGTAAGTGACCATTTTTAGAAAATATTTTCACATTTCCAGGTGGATATTTTCAAACACCTTTTTTCAAAAGTCAGGAATGAGGGGAAAACTGATAGTCTCTTTGAAATAAATAATAATTAATTCATAGGCTCTGTCTGTGTCCTCTTGTTCTGCTGTTGGTAGCCTGGGAGAAGAGACCCACCCTGGCAACAACCCCCCTTCAGGCAGTTGTAGATAGCAAGAAGGTCTCCCCTGAGCCTCCTCTTTTCCAGGCTGAGCAACCCCAGCTCCCTCAGCCTCTCCTCATGGGGCTTGTGCTCGAAGCCTCTCACCAGCCTCGTTGCCCTTCCCTGGACATGTTCAAGAGTCTCAATGTCCTTCTTAGATTGAAGGGCCCAGAACTGGACACAGGACTCAAGGTGTGGCCTAACCAGTGCTGAGTACAGGGGCACAATGACTTCCCTGCTCCTGCTGGCCACACTATTCCTGCTACAGGCCAGGATGCCATTGTCCTTCTTGGCCACATGGGCAAGCTTGCATCACATCAAATCCCACTGATAAAGCTGCTTTCCCGTTATCAAAGGATACAATTTAAATTTGTTTTGTTCTTACATATAGTAGCTTCCTCATTGCCTTTGCCATCACACATCCCTTTCTGATCTCTCTGTTACACGTACATATCTGTTACAAAGGGCACATTGTCCTTTAGACATTAAAACTCTAGAAAGTATCCACAAGAATGAACAAACTGAATCATTACCTAGGCAGCAAAGTCTCTTTGAAAGGTTTTATCCCTAAAAGAGTTGATTTTATTGATGAATTATATATTAATGTCTCTGCTTGTTTCAGTTAGCACTGATCTGAAAGTTAATGGCTGCTAGAGGGTTAACAAATGCTTCATGGATATTTATTATAGCTGTTCCTTTCTATTGTTAATGGACAAATAGTAGAAAACATGGAAATGTGTCAAAGTTGATATCTGGCTCTGCAAAGAAAGCCATGTTGCTTGGTAACATGGTCCCTGTGCCTGCCAAACATTGATTGTGACCCCCTTACTTTGTGTAGCATTCAAGTCTGAATATAACTATTATCACAGGACTGAACAAAGTTTATCACAGTTGCATAAACTGGCTAAATGACTAGTTACAGATGTTACTAGTTCCTATATCTGCCTCTCTATCGCCATTTCCTCTGGCAAGCTCCTTTCTGCAGAGTATGATAAATTCTCACTTCTACTGTGTTACACACACCATTGATCTCCCTTCTTTTCCTAGCTCTTGCTGTTGCCTCTTTTCATAGCCAGAAGGGACTTGCCACTGCTAAACAAGAAACCTTCTGTCCTGTAATCTGGAGACAGCAGAGGATATCTGTTCTTAGCAGGACTGCTTCAGGGCTGTGCTCCCTCATGAACATCAAACAAGGACAAATAAGAGTAAGAAATTCCTTCCCAACTCATCACATAGGGAAAATGCAGAAGAAATAAATAAAAAATAAAAAACCCAACCAGCCAGCCCAACAAACCACAGATAGAGGTAGCTGATGTCTGTAGTGGAAGTAGTTCCTTGCATGTTGAATTGCTAAGCCCATTTTCAGCCTTGCCTCATGAATTCGGAGATCTGTTTGAAAAGCCCAAGGGATGCCAAGAGTAGATCGAAATGTTGTGATAGGAGGAGTAGGTTACAGAATGTGTGAATTTTCACCCACCTCTGACTATACTTTTGCTTTCTCCAAATTCTCCCAACAGAAAATTCATTAATATGTCATGAGTGAAAATAAATAATCACCTGGGAAGTGAGAATAGTAATATTGCTTTTATTCTGTATGGCATAAATAATGTCTAAAAGTAGCTACTGGAGAGACCAAGGTAAAGTACTCTAAGGCCAGGCAGGAAAGAGAGCTGTTGAAAGAAGCAGAAAATGAGACACATCTTGTTCAGTGTAACCCAGAAAAGTGTACAAGGGTCAACACATTCACAGCAAGCCCCATCAAAGGGAAGCTGTCAGTGTGATCTGGAGCAGAAAGCAGCATTTCACTGTACTTAAGCTGAGAAGGGATACTTCTACTCTTGGCATACATTATTTCAGTGTCTAGTGCCCTGAATATGTGTGTGTTGATACAGCCTGTTCTGAAATGTGCATCAGTTTCCAGAGGTTTCTAAGTCTCAGTAGTTACTGAGTAGGTGCCTGAGTGCAATGTACTAATAGAGGTTCCCAGGGTTTCACTAGAGAAAGAACTAAAGTAAAATCAATATTTTGGCAGCCGTTAAGCTGATCTATGTTTTGTTGAAGAGACAACACACTTTAAACTTTCCAGCTGCTTGCTTATCACTGACAAAATGCAACATCACAGCAACAATAGCCCTGTGATTAATTTCAGATGGCATATACATAATTATTTTTCAAGCATTTTTCATCTCTTCCTCTGTTTTTCTGGGTTTTGATGTATAGAATATGTTTCTATGTCAATGACTGGAATAGCCTAGAGAATAGAATAGAATAGAATAGAATAGAATAGAATAGAATAGAATAGAATAGAATAGAATAGAATAGAATTTACCAGGTTGGAAAAAACCTTTGAGATCGTCAAGTCCAACCTATCACCCAACACTATCTAATCAACTAAACCATGGCACCAAGCAACCCATCCAGTCTCCTCTTAAATACCTCCAGTGATGGTGACTCCACCACATCCCTGGGCAGCACATTCCAATAGCCAATCACTCTTTCTGGGAAGAACTTCTTCCTAACATCCAGCCTAAACCTCCCCTGGCACAGCTTGTTCTGGTGCTTGTTGCCTGGGAGAAGAGACCAACCCCCTCCTGGCTACAACCTCCCTTCAGGTAGTTGTAGACAGCAATAAGGTCTCCTCTGAGCCTCCTCTTCTCCAGGCTAAGCAACCCCAGCTCCCTCAGCCTCTCACAGGGCTTGTGCTCCAAATCCCTCCCCAGCATTATTGCCCTTCTCTGGACACCTTCCAGCATCTCAATATCTTTCCTAAACTGAGGGGCCCAGATCTGGACACAGGACTCAAAGGGTGGCCTAACCAGTGCTGAGAACAGAGGCAGGATGACTGCCCTGCTCCTGCTGGCCATGCTATTCCTGATGCAGGTCATTGGCCATTGGCCTTCTTGGCCACCTGGGCACACTGCTGGCTCATGTTCAACCTAGTATTGACCAGTACCCCCAGGTCAATTTCTGCCTGGCTGCTCTCCAGCCACTCTGACCCCAGCCTGTAGCACTGCATGGGGTTGTTGTGGCCAATGTGTAGAACCTGGCACTTAGATGTGTTTAATCTCATGCCTTGGACTCTGCCCATCTGTGCAGCCTGTCAAGGTCCCTCTGCATATCTCTCATAGCCTCTAACAGATCAACACCTGCCCGCAGCTTGGTGTCATCTGCAAATTTACTGATGCTGGACTCAATCCCCTCATACTGATCATCAATAATGAGATTGAACAGGATGGGGTCCAGCACTGATCCCTGGGGGACACCACTAGCAACTAGCTGCCAACTGGACACTAGTGGTGTCCCCAGAGCTATGCAATGTCACTCTCCCATCTGAGAGCATAGGTGATGACAGTTCAGTGATACCTTATGGGTGTGCTAGGAATTGTCACTTGTCCAGGCAGCATGTCCTTTTTCCACATGCTTGGTCAAAACATGTTTTTCTAGCAAGTACATTTCCTATGGCTACTACACCTCCCTCTTGTGAAAAAGTAGCAAAATGTAGGAAGATGCTTGCTCTCTACATGAGAGGATGCTTTACTTGGATGAATGCTAATCAAATTATTATATTCAAGCCAAGTTTCTCTTCACTGTTTTAACAGAGTGCTATGGCCCATCTACAGGGGATTACTAATCAGCAGGTTTTGGATTAAAATCAGGTAGTTCAAGCCTTCTTTTGACTAATGATCATTAGGCATTATATTGGTAATTATATCCAATGGGATTGTATACTTAAAAATCCTTTCCACACTAAAGCATGCCACATAGCTATGAATGGAGGCCTTGAAAACATGCATGTGCTCCAGAAAAATGAGTTGTGCTAGACAAGGGATTACTTAAGCAGTGGTACATAAGATGACACATTGAAGACTTCAGAATTGTCTTGTTGCTCCACACCAGGAAATTCCCTACAGGTCAGGCTAACTGACCACAGGCTGGGAGCACTGGGCTAGCACAGTATTTGACCAGATATTCTTCTAAATCCAGGCTCATTAGCTTGTGTAAAACACTGCATTTGTTCTTGAGCCTGAGCCTGAGCCTGGATATTTCTGAGTATTTCTGGCAGTGTCACAGTTGTGACATAAACATAACTGAAAGACTCAAAAGACCCTGTAAAGCCAACAGGCACTTTTTAAAAAAGTCAATTAGTTTCAATAAGTTACCCACTTTCACTTCAAGAAAACTGAAGGATATAAAAATTCTGATGAAATTGACAAATGTATCATGTGTGCTTCTACCAGGGCAGAGAGATAAAGCATTATGAGTTGTCTGCAGAAATGCTTGCACTTTGGAGCTTGTCAACAGGATGCAGAATGCTGTATCTGCAGATCACCACTTCAAATTTTCTTTCATTGAAACTCAGTGGTACCAAGTCAGTCTGTGCTCAACAAATTGATGGGATCACAGATTCCTAATGAGTTGCTGTCCACATTGACACTAAAGCTGACATCAGAAAGAAGTTATGCTGTTCAGCGTCAGAGAAGAAAAAAAGTCAAATGGACAGAGACACTGAATTATTATTGTCCTATTGCAGATGTCAGAATTATTTGCTTTAAAGTTACTGTGTCAGCCAATACAAGTAACAGCATTCCCTACCAGGGCCTATGGGAAGCAGGCCTTTGATACTTTACTGAATCATTAAGGCACAGTCCTGTCTTTCAAAGGACTCTCTACACTAGTAGTAGCCAGAATAGACCAAAGCTGTTTTCAGTGTTCTTTGCACTTAACCTTGAATGACAAAAGTTTAGAAAAAGAGGAGTTTCAGAGAGGGTGATGGGAAATTGTGTTTCTTCCTATACAAGCATGATGAGGCATCAGCTGCCACTTACTCTTTCTGTGTTCAGAATAAACTAATAGAGATCCTTCTTCAGTTTTCGTGCAATCTCTGTCACTCCTTGCCATTGGGTTATTAAATACAAATCACATCCATTGTGTCAGAAAGTCCCTCATCTACAAGTTCGTGAGACTTCTGAGAATATTTCAGAGAAATGTGACTAAATATTTGGTCAGCTCTTCCCTAAACATTTCATTCTGGCCACTGTCAGAGACAGAAATGGATGAGATGGCTCTTTCATCTGGACCTTTCATCTGAGGCAGGATACAAGGTCTCACTCTCACACATCCATTAGCTACAAAGATACTGTGTTTGTCATTTAGCAGCACTGTTCAGAGAAAACCTTTGCCTAGGCAGAACAGTCCATTATCAAAATCATCTCCTCTAAATTTTACATTTTTATATAGGTGGTATAAACTATGTTGCTTGTGTTATGACAAAGCTCTAGGGTAAAATAGTTAGAGTATTAGATTAGGAGGTTGGAAAGCTAGGTATTAGTTTCAAATATGTTGTTTCTAATACAGCCCCAAGAAAAATACTTCTCTGTGCTTTTTCCTCTGTAAAATGATGATGATGGCAGAGCTCTGTGAAACCATTTGGCCATATTAAAATGGAAAGTGCAGTTTGATAGCTTAAAGCCTATTATTATCACTATGCATAATGCAAGCCCTGCAAAATCAAAGCATCATGAAATGCCTACCGTCCTCATAGAGCTTACTTCACAAACTCCACAGAATTTCCATCTGAAGATGTACATCAGATGAAAACAAGTTATGGAAAACAAAACTTCCATATCTCCCTAGAGAAAAAAAACAAAACCCAAACACACAAAAAATCCAAACAAGAAACCTAACAGCAACAACAACAAAACCCAAACCAACAACAAGAACCCAAACAAACAAAAAAACCAAACCAAACAAAAAAAAAAATTATAGCAAAGTTTGTACATTTTGGTCATATGACATAGAATCAACAAGGTTGGAAAAGACCTCAAAGATCACCAAATCAAACCTGTCACCCAAAACCTCATGGCTACTAGACCATGGCACCAAGTGCCATGTCCACCCCCCTCTTGAACACCTCCAGGGATGGTGACTCCACCACCTCCCTGGGCAGCACATTACAATGGCCAACAACTCTCTCAGTGAAGAACTTTCTCTTCACCTCCAGACTAAACTTCCCCTGGCACAGCTTGAGCTTGAGACTGTGTCCTCTTGTTCTGGTGCTGGTTGCCTGGGAGAAGAGACCCACCCCTTCCTGGCTACAACCTCCCTTCAGGTAAAAACGTCTTCCCTGAGCCTCCTCTTCTTCAGGCTAAACAACCCCAGCTCTCTCAGCCTCTCCTCATAGGGCTTGTGCTTGAGGCCTCTCCCCAGCTTCGTTGCCGTTCTCTGGACACATTTGATAGTCTCAATGTCCATCTTAAATTGAGGGGCCCAGAACTGGGTATAGTACTCAAGGTGTGACCTAACCAGTGCTGAGTACAGGGGCATGATGACTTCCCTGCTCCTGCTGGCCACACTATTCTTGATGCAGGCGACGCATAGTTCAGAAGCCAATGTCACCCAGAGGTGTCTAAGCCAATTTACCTGACCAGTCAAAAGGGGAAAGCTGATCTTCACTTCAGTATCTCCCTGGGAGCCTGCCCGTATAGGCAGCACTGCTGGTGCAAGTCTTCAAAGCATTCCTAAAGCTTTTCTTTCTCTTCCTGCGTGACTGATCTGCCTCTGTTGTATTTTTCTGTAATTTCCAGGCATCTCTGCTCCAATTCTTTTCAAGGCATCATATCTATCTGTACTGTGATGTTGCCATTGGATCAATGGGGCTGTTTAATGAGCAGATAATCTTCTTCCTTCATAAGGAAAAATTACTCAGCATTGCAGTTTATCCACAGAGCAAACAGATTGTCAAATAAAATAGCATATTATGCCCTAAATAATTATATAACTGCAAAGATATTTGTCATTCTGATATTCAGAAGACTCATGTCATCTGAGGAGGCTGATATCTTATTCCAAATGATGCCAGTATCTCTTTTAAAGTGCAGTTACAGAAGGAAAGAAATTGTCAAAATGGCAGTGCAGGGTTCCATATTTTTTCTCTCTGTGACTTTCTGAACAAATTTGTTCTGTATATAAGCCTCACCATATTTTTCCTAACTGTCAACATTTCATCCTCAGACTTAGAACATTGCACCAGGATATATCTGTTTCTCTTGTACCACTATTAAGAAAAGGTACCACAATCTCCATCTGGCTGATGGGTAAGTTGATGCCAATGAACGAGAGGATTTTACTCACTTCCTGTAATAGTAGTGACTCAAATAGATAATCAGAGTGATTTTTTAATTTATGTTTCTTGGGCCATTTGCATGCTAGCAGTGGTGGAAGATAGAAGAGGTAAAAGGAATATAGTAGCCCTGGTTAGGCCACACCTTGAGTCCTCTGCCCAGTTCTGGGCCCCTCAATTTAGGAAAGATGTTGAGCTGCTGGAACATGTCCAGAGGACAACAAAACTGGTGAGGGGTTTGGAGCACAAGCCCTATGAGGAGAGGCTGAGGGAGATGGGGTTGCTTAGCCTGGAGAAGAGGAGGCTCAGGGGAGACCTTATTGCTGTCTACAACTACCTGAAGGGAGGTTGTAGCCAGGAGGGGGTTGGTCTCTTCCCTTGGGCAACCAGCACCAGAACAAGAGGACACAGACTCAAGCTGCACCATGGGAGGTTTAGGCTGGATGTTAGGAAGAATTTCTTCACAGAAAGAGAGATTTGCCATTGGAATGTGCTGCCCAGAGAGGTGGTGGAGTCACCATCAATGGAGGTGTTTGGGAAGAGACTGATGGGGTGTTTGGTGCCATGGTTTAGTTGATTAGATGGTGTTTGGTGATAGGTTGAAATCGATGATCTTGAAGGTCTTTTCCAACCTGGTTAACTCTATTATATTATACTTCCTCCCCAGTGATGCACAGTATTGCTAAAATGAGTAAACTGCCAATTTTCAACTGGTATGACAGAGATATTTATTTGACTTATCCAGTAAATAGATAAATGGACAATAGTGTATGTTTTAAACTTAATTGAAGAAGATGCTATTTCAAATAAACAGTAACACCAAGGTTGGAAGAGACTTCAAAGATCATCAAATACAACTTGTCACCCAACACCTCATGACTAATAAACCATGGCAGCAAGTGCCACATCCAATCCACTCTTGAACACCTCCAGGGGTGGTGACTCCACCACCTCCCTGGGCAGCACATTCCAATGGCCAACAACTCTCTCTGTGAAGAACTTTCTCCTCACCCCAAGCCTAAACTTCCCATGGTGCAGCTTGAGACTGTGTCCTCTTGTTCTGGTGCTGGTTGCTCAGAAAATACCTGTGATCCTACATAGAATTGAAGAGATCACAAACCTGCCTGTGTGTACATTTATATTCTTCCCTACCCCTGCAAGACTTTTCTTCTCAATATTGCAAATGTTTCATTTACAGTAACATGCTTCAATTCAGCTCGAGACTGTTTAAATTTTTTACTTTGCAGGCTATCAGGGCCAGAAATACCTACTGTGTCCCATTGGAAGGAGGGACTGTGAGGCTGTGATATATCTATTCTGTGTTGTTTTATTCATGCCAGGTTGTGAGCTACATAATCTTTAAAACTGCACCCCCCTGATTCATAGACACTCCAGCTTAAGTAATATTTATAGGTATACAAAATGCATAAGTACTGACTTTGTAACTCTCCCAGGACTGTGGACACAGTTAAATCTAGTGGCTTCACAGGCATAGGAGATATACAAAAAATAAATAAAAATGTAGCAATAAAGGTTTTATTGCTCTAAAGCATTTCTAAAATAACCTCTTTCCCTCTCTCTTAAATGGGGAGTAAATGGGATACATAGCAGTGTGGTAAGAGTGTTTTATAGGTGTGCTTGAGCAAGGCAGCCATTTCAAACTCATGCCAATAAAAGGCCAGATCATGCTGCCATTAGTCATTTACACACTCCTAATGGCTTTGATATGGTGATGTGCTTGAGCAATTTGAGCAGGACTCAGTCCAAAATATTCATTTCAGAAGTCTATTGGAAAATCGAAATTTTTATCTAAGATATAAATAATATTTTGGACTATGGGAAATGAGCTGACGTTTTAGCATCAAATTCACATGACAACCTTTCAGGCTACTGGGCCCCTCAGTTTAGGAAAGATGTTGAGTTGCTGGAATGTGTCCAGAGAAGGGCAGCAAAGCTGGGGAGGGGTTTGGAGCACAGCCCTATGAGGAGAGGCTGAGGGAGCTGGGGTTGCTTAGCCTGGAGAAGAGGAGGCTCAGGGGAAACCTTCTTGCTCTCTACAACTAGCTGAAGGGAGGTTGTAGCCAGGAGGGGGTTGGTCTCTTCTCCCAGGCAACCAGCACCAGAACAAGAGGACACAGTCTCAAGCTGTGCCAGGGGAGGTTTAGGCTGGATGTTAGGAGGAAGTTCTTCCCTGAAAGAGTGATTGGCCATTGGAATGTGCTGCCCAGGGAGGTGGTGGAGTTACCATCACTGGAGGTGTTTAAGAGGAGACTTGATGGGGTGCTTGGTGCCATGGTTTAGTTGATTAGATGGTGTTGGATGATAGCTTGGACTCGATGATCTCAAAGGTCTTTTCCAACCTGGTCTAGTCTATTCTATTCTATTCTATTCTATTCTATTCTATTCTATTCTATTCTATTCTATTCTATTCTATTCTATTCTATTCTATTCTATTCTATTCTATTCCTACTTGTTTTTTTTTTTTGCCCTTCTGTCTGCTGTGTTTGAAAGTTAACATTTTTTAACATTTGTTTTACTTGGGAGCTTGTCTATTGGAGTCTGTTCTAAAAAGCCTGCTGTTGGCCCCTAGTTCATCTCTCGGATGTCATCACCAGGAATAGCAGGAAGCACATTGTACATCTTGAGCTGTGATGCTGCTGAGACCTCATTTGGCCAGGGACTAAACTGTCCCTGGAATCTCGGAAATACCAACCCAGGGGATCTCCCCAGTCACGTGCATTCCCATTATCAGTTTGCTGAGTGCCTAGCTGTAGAAGCTCGGAGACATCAGAGCTGATGTGGGGCTTCCCAAAGAGCATGTCTGCTCAGTTCAGGGCCCCCTGAGAATAACTGTGCAGCTGCATTACCCTGGTGAAAAGGTGATTTCAGGCAGCTAAGGAACAGGCTCACTGGGCTGCTTTTCTGTTCTTCATTCACCTACTGAGGAGCTGGTTTTTGACTAGGGCTCAGAAAATCTACAGTGGTGCAAAGGCTGGTATTAATAGCAGTTGATGCTTCTGAGACCAAGCCCTTAGGATGACTGTAAAGCAGACATTCCTCAATCAGTGTGCACACACATTTAGATGAAGAGTCACATCATTGGTTTTCCTGTGTCATTCTTCTTAACCCATCAAACTCCTGCCGTGCCTCCATTTCCTGTTATCAGGCACTTGTCAGTCATAAGCAATCAGTCAGGTAGTTCACAATTAGCAGGGAGAAAAGATAGACTTTCTTTGTGTTGGCACTAGATGTTGAAAGCCAGGAGCAGGATAAGTCAGAAAAATGTTCCACCCTCAGAATGCTGCAAGCCATTTTCATGTTACATGTCTTGGTTTTTTTGTCTATGACACGTAATTTCTAGCAATAAGACAAGAAGAGGCCCTCTGACAGAGGGAGGTTTAACATCAGCTGTTATTGTCTGTCTTTGCATAAACTTTGGTTTATTCTGCAGAATGGACTAGACTAGACTAGACTAGAATAGAATCTACCAGGCTGGAAAAAACCTTTGAGATCATCAAGTCCAACCTATCACCCAAAACCATCTAATCAACTAAACCTGACACCAAGTGCCCCACCCAGTCTCTTCCCAAACACCTCCAGTGATGCTGTATCCAAAGCACAGGACAGGAGGAAGAGGAATCTTAGGGACTATTAACAGTATTATAAAGAGCTCCCACCTGAAATCCCACTATTATTTGAATGGGATTTTGCTAATCCAACTCATCAGAGCTGTAACTCTATTCATAGTAGTAAAAAATCATGCTGATGAAGAGTGATGAGTTTTTTTCACTTTCACATATGGTAATAAAACATAATACTTGCACTCAACTCTTACAACTCTTATTCTGACATGAAGGGTGATAGTGTCTTGCAAAGAGTCATACATATTCACTCATTCTGAAATAATAGAATAGAATAGAATAGAATAGAATAGAATAGAATAGAATAGAATAGAATAGAATAGAATAGAATAGAATAAACCAGGTTGGAAAAGACCTTTGAGATCATTGAGTCCAACCTATCATCCAACACTATCTAATCAACTAAACCATGGCACCAAGTGCCTCATCCAGTCTCTTCCTAAACACCTCCAGTGATGGTGACTCCACCATCTCTCTGGGCAGCACATTCCAAGAGCCAATCTCTCTATGAAGAATTTCTTCCTAACATTCCGCCTAAACCTCCCCTGGTGCAGCTTGAGACTGTGTCCTCTTGTTCTGGTGCTGGTTGCCTGGGAGAAGAGACCAACCCCCTCCTGGCTACAACCTGCCTTCAGGTAGTTGTAGAGAGCATGAAGGTCTCCCCTCAGCCTCCTCTTCTCCATGGTAATAAAACATAATACTTGCACTCAACTCATGCAACTCTTATTCTGACATTAAAGGTGATAGTGTCTTGCAAAGAGTCACTCACATTCATTCATTGTGAAATAGAGTATTTCCATTTCATATGTGTATTTTTCTGGTAAGTGCTGCTGGTTTAACAGTTCAGCAAGAGACCTGCCTATGAGTATTTTGGAGAAGCAGAGGTGTTCATTTTCACTGGGAGGAATATGTAGTAAACAAGCTACAACACAATGGGAGAAACTTTAGAGAAATATTGCTTAAGGCTACCTTAAGCATCAGTTCATGAGCAGCACTGCAGATGGGATGGACTATGTGGTCATCAAGTGTGAACCACAAAGGATATTATGTTCTTAGTGGCCATAATAGAAATTATAAAATCCCTCCTGCATCACCTTCTATTTGCAATACTCAAATTTAATTGAAAAACTATTTTTTGCCATTTAGCACAAAACGTGGCCGTTTAGCCCAACCATTCCTGCTTTATCTTTCATTATCTCTGCGCAGTGCAAGAACGTGTGTATGAAACCAGTGTACTGGATTATGTTCTTGGGTATTGCTGCAAGAGGAACCTTGAAACCCCATGAAAATCCTGTTCACATGTGATGTTGAGGGTTTTTTAAAAGACCTCAGCCGTAAAAATGCAATGCAAATTATGCAGATAGTTAATGGTTATTGTAGTGTGATGGTTTAACTCAACCGCACCAACCAAAATCTCAGCTGAACTCAGCTGGAGAAGTGAATGAAAGCTGTATTTTACAGGCAATAATGAAATGCAATGAATACATACAAAATATACAGTATTTACAATATCATACAAGAATTTACAGGAAAGAAACAACACAGAAATCCCCCTTGGAGGAGGATCCTACCTCTGGTTCCTCCCAAACCTCTCTCCCTCCCCTTTCCCTCTAGTTAATTAGAAAAGAAAAAGAGAAAAATATTAGGGAAATTTCAGTTAGCTCAAAGCGTTGTTAGAAGTTAGCTGTTTATCATATCAGTTTCTGTCCAGGCTCAGCATGCATGCATTCTGGCCAAGAAACAGAAGATAGACCGAGAACAAAATGTAAGATCATAAAACTACTTCCTACTCATCTACCAATGAAATTCATTTAGAATTATCTTCCTTTTGTTTTCCTTTTTACACCCAAACATTCAGCTAGAGAATTCTGCAGCTATCCTTTCTTAAAGGCACAGCCTAAACTGTCACAGTGGTAAATGCTGACAGGAAAATATTTGTTTGTGCAAAGCCAGGAACTTCCCACTGAAGGAAAGCTACTATGACCAGCTTTTTTCTTCTGTCTCTCTTGGCACATAATCAGGGTTTAGCATTTTTCTTCACAGGTTTTAATTCTCTTGGTAAGCACCAAACAGTTAAAAACTATGTTGTCATTTAAAGCTGAGTGCAACAGACAGTCATTGCTTTCAACTTTTAGAGAAAGTCAGTGCAGGGATAATAAAATGATTTCCCTAAGGTCAGGGGGAAAGAAAGGAGAGAATGAAAGAATTCCAACTAGGATTTTATTCTGATACGTCATTAGGGTTTTGAAATTAATTTTCTGAATACTCAATCCGAATGGTACAGAGGTCAAGAGGTCTGTGGAGTGAAATCTTCTTCCAGATGGTGAATCTGTGTTTCTCCTTTTCTTCCTCACAACTGACCAATGATTCCTGGAACCTCAGAAATCTGCCTGCCTAGTGTTTCCACCAGGAATTCCAGTTGTGATGAACCAGCCCGTTCTGTTGTTGAGACATTTTGCCAAAACATTTCCCAAAGGCTTTGGACTAGTCTATTTGCACTGTGCTGTAGTCAGGAGGCTCAGTCCCTGTGCTCAGAATGACTGGAAGAGCTCTCTGGAAGAGTTTAAGAAAGCATATTCTCCACCCTCTAGTAGAAACGTGTTAAGAAGGATCGACAATATCCACATAGATCACACTCAAGGTCAGTAACAGCAAGTGGGTGGTTCCTGTAGGCTGTCTTGAAGAACAGTAAAGAAACCTTTTCCCAGATGGCATTCCAAGCAAACTGCCTTTCATAGTTTTTATGGCTGGTGATATCGGCATTTTATGTTGTAATGAAGTTTATGGCTCTGGACAGGAAACAAACAGTGGCATGAATGGGCAGTCAAGTGATGCTGGTGTGCCTCAGGGGAGGAATAAGAGTGCTGCAGGTCATATTTTCACCATTTATGATATGACATTAAAGAAAGATAATTGAGCTATGAAGCTAGAAATCATCAGCTCTTTCGTTTTCTGAAGAGAGTTTTAGTGCTGCTGACAAGTGACAGATTAGCAGACCTTGAGTCTGGAGTCCTTTTGCTTGTCAAAGGGCAGGTACTCTATGAACAGCAATGGTGTCTTCTTGCTTTCCCTGAAAACATCCATGGAGATGAGACTGCTTACTTGCAGTCTTTTTCAGTTTCTTCATTTGCTGCTGAAACTGCCTCCAGGGTAGTCAGTTTTACTGGTAATTTTCATTTGTGCATTGAGTATGTAAGTGAGTTCAGGCCTGCCCCAAAGTCCACTGATGTGGATGGACAGCTCTCCACAGATGATAATGAGGATCTTTCAACTTATATCCTATAAACTGTCAAAAAATCTATTTGACAGCATCATCACCTAGCTTTCGTCTCTGTTTCATGAAGAAACCATAGTCAACATGACAGTTTAGGCTGTACCTTTGAGAAAGGATACCTGCAAAAATTCTCTAGCTGAATGCTTGCGTGTAAAAAGGAAAACAAAGATTAATTCTAAATGAATTTCATTGATCAGATGTAAGATGTACCATAGCAAATCTCTCTCACATTCCTTTCTCTCACTCACTCCAGCTTCTGTCTTTCTCTTGGCATGCACACTGACCCTGGACAGAAACTGATAAGATAAGGGGCTAACTTTCTTAGCAA